>NW_017728915.1:6241231-6276805 GCF_001723895.1 Crocodylus porosus | reverse complement strand
TCCTCTGCCAGCCTGGAATGGGGCTGGAGGAGCAGCCCAGGCCCCATTGTCTCCGCCTCTGCTGGCTGGGAGCCAGGGTTTTTCTGCTACTAGGGCACAGCCCTGTCCTCTGCCCACCACCTCCTTCATGTGGGTCCTGCAGCCACAAGCCTTACTCATAGTGTGTGTGTGTGTGTGTGTGCGCACCTGGCACCCTCCTGCCCACACCATCTTTCCTAATCCCCATCCCAGATTTTTTTTTTTATTACCTCCTCTCTCTATTACCAGCAGAAATATTTTTTTCATTGGCATACGTGTGAGAGATGATGTCACTGTTTATTAACAGAAATTGAATATTGCCAGACCTAGCTATAAAAATGTACTTGCAGTTAGTTTTTGTGACCTAGGGACATTTTTGTATTTCTTCAGAGTTTAATGGATTACTTAAACCAAATGTAGTGGTACAAACTGTCTTTCAGCCCTTTGCGGCAGATAACAATTCTTTTGCAATATAAACCTATGACAAAAGCATGGAGAAAATTTGACTGAATGTACTGATGCTTTCCTATGTAGAAATCTATCTGAACTATTTTTACACTTGGAGTTGGTGAGTTTTTCTGTTGAGATTACTCTAGAGTTGTGGGGGTACCAAGCGTCTCTTGGAAATAGTTGGGGTGCTTTTCAAAGATCCAGTTCCTCCTCTCATATTACATTGTAGAGTTCAGTTCCAGGGAGCTGGAATGGGATTACACAGCAGTATTAATGAATTTCTAGAGCCTAATGTAAATTGTCTTGTGGTGGAAGATTCGGTTGATCAAAAGTTTCTCTTATGATGGGGAAGGAAGGAACCATCTTTCAGTGGCTTTGAATTCCAGTGTCTGGTGCCAGCAGGGAGATTTGTCATTGTAATTCATTTTGCCTTGGTGCTAACCACAGGAATTTAAGGTTCACTGCAAGTGATCCAGCAGTTAGGATGGGCAGGTTCTTTGTGTAAACTATTTTCCTTCTGAAGAAGGATTGGAGAACAAATGCCTGCAATTTAGTGCTAGTGAAGGTTACCGATCAAATGAATAAGAGCTGCACTCCTATAAGGCAATCACTGGACAAGATCCTATGTTGTATTTTCTTCTAACGGTGTTCACATTTATGCTAGGTAACCTTCTATGCTTCCTTTTAATCTTACAACTTGTCAGCAGCTCTGCCAGTATAGCTCAGGCGTGACCTGCAGTGCTACTTGCTATTTAAGTCCTGTGTATCCTTCCATGGTTTGCCTTGGTCTTGAGGGATATCAAACCTACTTTGCTGGGGTTCTCACAAGTTGGGTCAGATTGTGCTAGGATTTGGACTGTTTCATTTAATTTGACACCAAACACATTTTGACTTAAGCAATCCCACATATTTAGATGTAGTCCCCGTAGTCCTCTTTCAGTTGTAATACAGCAGCATCTTGTTGATTTTTAGAGATGTATTTGGCAGTTAATTTAAAAAAACAAAGTGAATGTTACCTTTCATTAAAATGATTTTTATAGAACACTGTGACACAAAGATTGTAGAATATTAAGTACCCATTATAGTGGATGGGGGTAGAGACACTCTCCCCAGTCCATGAGAGAAGCCAGGGTACAGGACCTCTTTGGAGTAGGAACTGCTTGGCTTGTGGAGGCCAAGTACAGTGGTCTGTACCTTAGGAAGAGGGACCTGAATGTGTGGTGAGAGATTTGTTATCTTTTTCCATGGTGCATTTACCTCTGAATAACTTGGTATGTTCATTTATTGTGCAGCAGGTCAGAACTCTGTTTGTACCTTTTTAACAGTTTTTCTGCTTTCCATGTAGCTATCACGAGAGTGCAGAGCAGAAGTACAGCGAATTCTTCACCAGCGTGCCATGGACGTGAAACTAGATCCATCCCTCCAGGACAAGTGCCTGATTGACTTAGGGAAATGGTGCAGTGAAAAAACAGAAACAGGACAGGTACTGTACACTAGCCCTTTGTTGCTGGCAAAGCTTAAATCTCTACATTCATAGTTCAGAATTTTTTAAAATGTGTTAAGAATTGTTTAGGCAATCTGAAATGAGTACATAAATGAAGACGTGTTGCAATATCTTTCTGTAAAGGAGTAAGTATGTTGTTATAGAAGTTGCTGTATGGAAATGTGTATGATGTTATGGGATTATAATTGATATTTTGTTCTTTCCTTTACTGTGGCAGCTATTTTTTTTTTTTTTTCCTTCTGTATCCTATTGCAAGTGTGAAATTTATTTTCTCTCTGTCTTTTTATCCCATTTGCATTTGGCAAATATTGACATGCTTCCCATGTTTGAAAAGAGCTGGAGTTAACATCTGCTGCTCTCTAACAAAACTTTGTCAGATTCTTCTTTCATGTAAAATCAGGTGTGGGCAATTATTTGGGCTGGAGAGGCCACTTGGAGTTTTGGTGAGCAGTTGCAGGCCGGGCTAGCACACCCCTCTCACCTCCCTACAACAGCTCATCAGAACTCCCCTGAGTGGCCATCCAGCTTGCTATCCTGGCCTGTGGTGGGTCCCTTGCCCCTCTTGACCCGCGTGTGGTGGGAGGCAGCCTGAGCTGTGGTGTGTGCTGCTGGTCCTGCCACCCCCCAGCAAGCAGTGGGGCTGGGGTGGTGTGGTAGCCAGACTCTGCTTCCCAGCAGCCTGGATGGAGCAGGTGAGTAGGGACACACTTGGCCAAGTAGATAGGGTGGGACTGTGGTTGGATGAGGAGCAGGATGGGCAAGCGGAATCAAGGCTCGGAACAGGGAAGCAGTACAGGGAGCAGATCATGGCCCTGTCCCAGGCTTTCACTGTCACTGGCCTGGGATCCTAGCCCTAGCTCTGTCTACCCACAGCCCAATCCCATCTTGCCTGGCCAAGTGTGCTCTGCCTGTGGGGGTCCAGGCTGGTCTCCATAGTGCCCCTGCTGGTGGGTGCAGGGTAGATGGGCCGGGTCCGGCAGCAGCAGAGGCATTAGTAGTAGCAGCCAGAAGGAGCTGCTGCTGGGAAGTGAGTCTGGCTGCCATGCCACACCACTCCAGCCCTGTTGTGCGCCTGGGTGTTTAATCCTAGAAGATAAAAGATATCAGATTCACCCAAAGAACCTTGTCTCCCTAATCCTAGAAGGCAAACTTGTAGCGAAGCACCAGCTGTAGAAGAACATTCTGCTGAGAATACATTCAATCAGACATCATTCATGGTAGACTGGCATCCTTAGTCATTGCTTACAGTGTGTGTTTCTAAATATATGCGAGAGAGATCAAATTTGTAATCAAAATTGTGCAAGGAAAGAGGGAGGGAGGGAAAAGAAAATACAATTTTACAATGAGGTATTTTTTCTACTTGAAAATTAAGACTGAACAGAAAAAGCCAAGGTCATCTTTTCAAGCAAAAAATGTAAAAAATTTAGAACTGTTTAGATTTAAAAACTAGCACACTGAAATTAAAAGCAAAATCCAGGTTGTGGAAAAGCCTGGATCAACACAAGCATTTCATCACTGTTACAAAACTCACTGACTTTGGGGGAGAGTTTCCAGTAGAGCAGGGTTTGACAGCATATGGCTCATGGAGGCATTGGATCTCACCTGTAGAGCTGGGGGCTTTTGCAGTATTGTGGCACTGAGGGCCTGTGCTTCTGTCCTGGCCAGGTACCAAAAAGAAGCGGTAGTTGCAGCTGAATTTGGAACACCAGCCTGCCTCCAGCCTGCTGCTTTAAAAATTGCTGACCACTGCCTTAAAGGAATGAATATTTGGGCATTGGGTGCTTGTGAGTTGTAATCCTTACTCTACCATGGTGCCTACGCCCTTGTGCAAATTATTTTGCCGACATGCCTCCCTTTACCATGTTTGTAAAATGGAAAAGCAACACTTCCAGTCATCAGGAACTTGAGAATAGAAGCCTGCAGCTAGTGTAAATACCAAAAAAATGTTGAGAAGCTTGGATAAATCAGTTTTCCATATACATTTTAATTGACCCTAAGTTAAAAACTGGAGGAGAAACATTGTGAGGACACAGTGTGTCAGAAATAAAAAAGGAAGGGTATAGTGTCATGTCCATGAATCCTGACAGACTGGTCACCAAGTCCTAAATGATTAAAATCTGCAGCTGAGACCTGTTCTTGATGTAAGATCAGATTGACTCCAAGCTGCTAGAGCAACCGGACTAATCGAGTCTTCCCAAAAGCAGTGCTAGTTCTTGAGATGCCAGTAAAGAGGTAAAGAAAAGAGCATGGTGAAAGTTGGAGATCCTCTGCTTAGACTGCTGATTGTTATAGCCACTTTTGTACAAGTTCTGAATGTTAAGTATTTGATAACATACTAAGATAATTGGGTCTGTCTAGGAACTCGAATGTCTCCAGGACCATCTTGATGACTTGGTGGTTGAGTGCAGAGACATAGTTGGAAACTTGACTGAGCTGGAGTCTGAGGTAAGCAAGAATGAAGGAAAGAATCTCTAAAATAGCATGGGCAGCTGCCTTCAGGCCATTACTGAAAAACACATGGATTATCAACTTGACACAGAAATATTGCCATTTCTGAGGTGAAGCAGTGTCATCCTGAGTTAATTGTTTTGAGAAGTGTTGAATAACAGCTTGGATTTTTGCATTGGCGGTGAATGGCCATGGTGTTGGGGCTAACCTCTACTGTAGAAAAAGCCATGTATCCTTTAATCAAAATGTGTTCAGGGCCTAAATTTGTTGGTTACATCTTCAGGGAGTTTCATCAACATATTCTACTCCCAACTTTTTTGCCAGAAGCAACAGTTAGACAGTGTGGGACCACCAGTTTGATTCATTAAGATCACTTACCTGTAGTAGTTGGGGCTTTTCTTAGGTGTCTGTGGGCAAATGGTTTTCTCCATTTTACATGTCAAGCTTTTTTGCTCTAGGATGATGATCTACAAATCCTTCCACTGTTTCTTGTGGCCAGAAGAAATTAAAAGCTGAGATTTGACAATGAGAGCAAAATGTGATGGTACCTACAGCATGTTACTTGCTCAGTATTGTTCCCATAGAGTAGTTAATGTTGGGGACCACTGCTGTAGGGGCTATTTCCTTCCACCACTTAAAACATGCTTGGCTTAATCCTTGCTTATTGTTTCTGTGTTTTATTTTTGCTGTAGTATCTTGAAGTGTAACTCTTCCTTGGGGACTCTCACTCTGCTATCGGAATTATCTGAGCAGTAGGGGACTTCTCCAGCTCTGTGCGCAGAGCAGCTCTGTTCAAACACTTAAAGTTGAAAGGCTCTCCTACAGACCATATTATTGTCTGTGGAGCAGTGGTTGGCAACCATTTCAGGCCAGAATGACGGTTTGGATCGGAGGCGAGTGGGTGCTAGGACCAGTCTGCTGTTGCTTCTCTCTTCTGTGGCATGGGAGGAGCCATCACTGAATACCCATGTCTACAGGCCAGATCCAGTGGCTCCATGGGCTTTAGGGTGCTGATCTCTAGGCTAGGGCAGGCAGCATAACTGCTGGTGCCGATGGGGATGCTTTCTGGATGTTATCTAAAAGAAGTGCCATAAACATTACAGAGCATCTTTGTCTTGAAGCAGTTTTCAGGACCTTTTAATGCATGAACAGAGCCTTTCATTTGGCTTTTTGTCTAATTTCTATAACAAATGCACATTGTGTCTTTTCTACAGGATATTCAGATTGAAGCCTTGCTGATGAGAGCATGTGAGCCCATCATTCAAACATTCTGTCATGTAAGTACATGAAAGTCTGGGATTCTTAGAATGAGAAATATTTTGGATAGGATATAGTTTCCAGTGCTTAAACCTAATCAGAACAAGGCATTAAAGGAAGTGTAAGCTGGTTTGGCATAAGTTGTCATAAATGGACATGCAGTTTACACTAGCATTGCATAAAAATAAAAATTGTCACCATTCAAATGTAGTGATCTAGATTAACTCTACTCCCATCAGTGTGAGGATAGGAGTGCTGTAAATGAAGTTCTGAACCCTAACCATGCTGTTTGCAGAACTAAAAGAACCAAGAAGAAAGAATTGTGCATATAGTAAGCTGCTAAATCAGAGACCTCTTTTATTTCATCCAGGGCTTCTGCAGTTGTTGGCCCCCACTGCAGAATCTAGGCTTCACAGGTAAAACTGCACTGTAATTCAAAACATGGCTATTTTTATGTTGGTTCAGGACCACAGTTCTTTTGTTAGCAAAAAGACTCTTAGTGGCTTCACTCCTTCCTTGATACTCTTCCTTTCTGTCACTCTTTTCAGAGTAGCTTTAGTGCACCATTGTGCGATACCAGTTAGTCAGACTAACAGATGTGAGGCCACCAGCTTTTTATAAGGTCTTATTATGAATGTTAATGTTTGCAGTATGATAATGTGTAAAATAAAGTGCCTATATATTTGTGCCTGTTTCAGATTGTTTTGCTTTCAGAAGTGTGCTTCATGATTGTAGGAGGGTTTAACGTGCCACAGGCCACACATGATCATTTAATGTGAGCTTAAATTCAAAGCGGAGACCTGTGATGCTGATTTCACTGATCTGAATTCTTATGGGGTCACATCTTTGAATTCTTTAATTTGTAAGTTACATAGTTTATGGGGATGCATCTCTTAAAGAGAGTGAAAGCTTGTCCATCTATCTATTCAGGAGGTGGCAGATAACCAAATAGACTCTGGTGACCTAATGGAGTGTCTGATCCAGAACAAACATCAGAAGGAGATGAATGAGAAGTGTGCTGTTGGAGTCACTCACTTCCAGCTGGTGAGCAACCTCTACCTTTTCACACTTCATTACCTGTAGCCTCTATCTTACCCATAGGGAGGTGGAAAGGAAACTGTTATGAATGCCCCTCCTGTTATACAAGACCTAATCCATTTGAGTGATATACTCATCTGATCCCTTAGTCTGTGTCCCTCCACCCACTCCTCAGCACCTCTTAACCTCCCATCCTATACAGACATTTAAAGAACAAGGCGCTTTCTGGTTTCATAAAGAATGTATAGAACAGAAAAGATCATTAAATAGGAAAGTCAGGGAATTAAGGAAAACTGGGTACACTGGAACAACTTTTCGGAGTGAGATTTGAAAGTTATGGAAAGTTTCTCCAGATTAACCTTCTGGCTACTTGTATCAAAAGGAACAGCTAATTTTAATTATAACATTGAAAATAATATTACTGCAGACAGTTGGGTAGAACATTTTTTCCAATCAGTTTACTACTTTTATGGAACAAATAAATAGTAATCTAGGGAGTAATAAACCCCTCACAGATACAATTAAGTATTGGGTAACAAAGGATCAAATAGCACATCTCCTCAAAGTACAACAGAAGCATAAAGTGCCAGGCCCATCGCATTAAATGGTTGAGTTTGATCTTGGAAAAATGGTATAACTCTATAATTAAGTTGGGCCAAATCCTGGATTCTTGGAAAGGGAGTATTATTGTACCAATTTTCAAGACGGGTTTAAAAGATAAGCTAGAATCCTATCACCCTATAAGTTTGATAGACATTTCAGCTAAAAAATTTTGGCGCCATTTGTTATCTCATAGCATGGGTAAAAGGCGAAAACATATTACGTGAACATCAGACTGGATTTAGGGACAGATATTCCACTATTGATAACATATTTATTCTTCAGTTTTTGAGACATAAGTATGTGCAGATGCACAAATCAGCACTGTATATTGCATTTGTAGGCTTGTCCGGCTTTTAACAGTATAGAAAGAAGTACACTTTAGGAGAAATTGATAAATTATGGGATTGACCCTTCTCTTTTGCATTTGTTGATAGAATATTAGAAAGATAGAGGCCCAAATTAGGTGGGGCTTGAAGGCTAAACTTGCACAAAAAAAATCACATACACAAAAAGGGGTTAGGCAAGGATGTATTTTGGCCCCTTTGGGCAGTTGGCTAGTCAGCATATAAAGCCAAATTTTACCTCTCAGATCTTGTATGGCACTGAAGTATGGGGTTATGCCACTAATAAAGATCTGGACATACCTCAGAACAAGTTTCTTAGGGTTCTTCTGGTTCTTCCTTCCTCAACTCCTGCATCTTTTTTTGAGATTAGAGACAGGAATGGATTCTATTTTAACTAATATTATTACTAGAAAGGTGGGATTTTGGTTCAAAATCCTGCCTCTTTTACTATCTTGTCTGCTTAAATTATGTTACGTAGAAGTTATTAATAATCCCCCTTGTCTCCAACCACCCTGGTTAGCTTTCCTTTCCCATACTTTCGCACGTTCTGGGATAAGATGCTATATTGATAATGCTTTTATGTTGGTGGGCTCTATTTTAGTATAATATTTGTACTTTGTTTATTTTGTTTGAACTTATTTATATTATGGTCATATGTGTGTTTAATGTTGTTTTTAGGGAGCATGGCAGTTAGCCAGAATCCTTACTTAAATTGAATAATCTGTGTCTGTAGGTTGCACTTGTAATCATAAACGATCATTGATCAATATAGGTTGTATGGATGGTATTGATGGATAATCAGTATGGTCAACACCTTCAGGAGTAGGAAGAAAGATGAAATGCCTGCCTTTGTGCCTGATTTGTACCCGTTGTAAGCCTTATCTAGGCAACAGGCAGGAAGGGCATTTCCATGGGAAGCCTTCTCCTGTAGAAAAGATGCCTTAAAATGCTGGCCAACATATTGTTTGGGGGGAAGTGAAGAGGAGGGAAAATGGCAGGCCAGATTAGTAGAATTACATCATATACAGAGAGGGGGTGTCAAACTTGCCTAGGGCCAGATCCAGAATGCAAAGCTTTTGGTGGGCTGGATCCAGTGTAGGGTGCCTATGGTGGGCCGGTGACAGCTACAGCAGGATGGCAGTAGGCCAAGCAGCCACAGGGTAATTGGGCCAGTGTCAGGCCCCATTAACTTGCCCTTCTGCTGCTGATGACCATGTCTACTGGGACCTGGGGAACATGGATTCTGCAGCAGGCCGCATTTCTAACTGCCCATCAGGCTGGATGGAGTGGTTCTGGTGTGTGACGCCACTGATGTATGGCTTGCATTGGCTGTAACCTGGTAGAGCATGGCAAGTCAGTTAATATTGAGTAGGCTTTTTCAGGCAAGCCTAATATCACTTAATCATTTAAACTTCTGCCTTTTCTAGGTTCAAATGAAGGATTTCAGATTCTCTTACAAATTTAAAATGGCTTGCAAAGAAGATGTGCTGAAACTTTGCCCCAACATCAAAAAAAAGTAAGTAGGCTGCTCATTGCTTAAAGCATTGACTCAAGCTTGTAGTCAAGTTCTAAAGCAGCATTTCTCTGCCTCTATTACAGAAGTGTTAATCTTTCCCACTGAAAAAAAATCATTGTTCTTGTTGCATTCTGCATGACTCTATTTTGCAACTGCCTTGTGGTGTTCTTGCCTCTAAGCTGGAATTCTTTCCTCTGCCTTGGTATCAAATTTTGAATTTTCTTCTGATCGTTAAAACATTCTCATTCTGAAAAAAAACAAGCAGTTACTCTTGCCGCGCTGCATCCCCTGGGAGGGCTGGGGGGCACATGCCCCCAGATCTGCAGCAGGGGCTGGGGGGAGTGGCAGCAAGCAAACCCTGGGTGGCATGGGACAAAGCACAGCTTACCTGTACTCACCCTGGCTCCTGCTGCAGTGGCCCCAGGAACGACTGGTGCTGGCTACAGTGAGAACTGTCAGTGGGTCTGGGGTGGGCGGGAGGCAGGGCATGCTTCTTGCTGCTCTTGTGTAGCCTGGGAGGGCTGCAGGCTGGGGGGGCTGTGTAGGGCTCTTCCCAGGGGTACATACCTCTAGTTCTGCATGTGGGATGACAGCAGGCTGCTGCTGCAGGCTGGGGCCAGTGGTGTTGCCAGGCTGATTCTTCCTCGTGTTTAGGGTGGGCGTGCTGAGAACAGCCCAGTGCCCCTGAATCTGCACGTGGGATGACAGTAGGCTGCCGCTGCAGGCTGGGGTCAGTGGTGGCACTGGGCTGTTCCTGGCGCTTAACGTGCCCGCCCTTAGCACTGGGAAGGATTACCCTGGTGCTGCCACCAGCCCCAGCCTGCAGCGGCAACCTGCTGTCATCCTGCATGCAGATCTGAAGGCACATGTGCACTCTGGGAGAACCCAACACAGCTCCCCAGCCTGTAGCCCTCCTGGAGGGTGTGGAGCAGCAAGAGGAGCTCCCCATCCCAGCTCCTTCCCCACACCCACTAACAGCTCCCAGGGCTGCTGCCGTGGGGGCTAGGGTGAGTGCAGACAAGCTGTGCCACATCCTGTGCCAGCTGGGACGCTGCGTGCTGCCACTTCCCCCAGCCTCTGCTGCAGCTGTTACTCAAATTGCCAATTGCTCAAACCATGATCGAGACTTGATAAAGGGGGGATAAGGTAAGGTGCCATGTTTATTGATCGCATGAGTTAAATATAGAGGTTCCGAAGTGTAGGTTGTTAGATATAGAGGTTCCTGCACACTATTCATACAAACACACACAAGTCACCATGCGCATCATTACACACAGGAAAACACATACACAAAACAACTTTTTCAGCCACACATACACCAGATATAGTTACCAGCAGTAAGTTGCTCAACATCAGCCCAGGGTGGCTAACCTGGGTTTGAGTAGATGATGATGATTTGAAGATAACAGATTTGAAGATAATAGCTGGAGCGGGGTGAACAGATGCATCTGTGCTCTGGTGAAACAGTAGAAAAAGAGACTCACCCAACTTGGCATTTTTAATGTGTTCTTTTATAGAGATTGGCATCCTTTGTTTCAGTGCTTTGGGGTTTTTCCATAACCAGCTTCTGTCTTTGTGGTTGTTCTTCTTTTGTCTTCAGCTTATTTTAGCCTTGGAGTGTTCTTGTTGCCCATCTGGCAGAATTTCTTCTGTTATCTCCTTTGTGCCCTCGAGCTTCAAAGGGATTCTTCAGCGGTTTGTTAGTTAGTTACTGACTGGTAACTTACATTTGGCACCTTATTACTTACATAAACAGTTAAATCTTCTCTCATCTCTATGCCATTCTCTCTCCATTCACCCTTTTACACGCACTCATACATAAAGGCTATGCAGAGTTCATTTACTTATGTCAAGCAGAAGGATACAAAATGCAGTTTTCAAGTTGCTTCCAGGATAAAACTAATATGGTTATATTTTACTATTATTACACTCAAGATTAACATCAGCTACATTAGTTCAGTTCATGCTACACAGCAGCCCCAGGAGCAGCCAGCACAAGCTGGCTGCACCATGGCACGGTGCAGCCCAGGAGCTGGGTCATGGGGGACAGGCGGAGTCCAGGTATGGGGGGACAGGCATAGCACGGTACAGTCCTGGGAATGGCACCCCTCCCTCTGCCCCTTCCCTAGTCCCAGCCTCACTCGCTCCCTCCCTCACTGCCTTGGGAACCTATCCCTATTTGTTACTTATAAAGTGGGATTGCTTTACATGAGGGAAACGGAATAGCCTGTAGCTAAATCTCCAAATTGGCCCTGAATCTTCAAATCAATTTGTAGGCTTCTAGTTCAATTAGGACCTCTTAATCGATTTGCTTCGGATTCGGAGATTCATCTGCCAAATCGGGCTGAATCTCCTTCAAATAGAATTGGCTACTGAAGCTTCACACAGCCCTAATGTCTATGTATGTGGGGCCCATTGTCTTTTCACCTTCCTCCTGCTCCCTCCTAGCTCCCTGCAGGCTGGAACTCTGCCAGCCTGCAGGGAGCTCATTGCAAAATCCATGGGTTTCTCTGGTAAAAGGAGAAATTTGCATTTGCCTCTGGTAAAAGGCAAAATCTGTGGTTTACTCCATTTTCCCATGGAAAATCTGGATCTCTACTGATAACACTGACAACAAATATCTAAATCGGAACACAGGATCAGGGTGACTTCCTCATCAAGAGTAATATGCCTTTCACAAAATATGGTGTAGCTGCTCCATTAGTTCACATGTACTGTTTGTAATGCAATATACACATTTATATAGCATATCCATGAAATAACAAGTGGCAATTTTTGGGAGTGTGTACATGATTTAAGAGTCCAAATCCCACTTACTATCAGTTTTAGAATGAGAAGGTTGTGTGGAACTTCAAGGGTCATCTGGTCCAACCTCTAGTTCAAATCTCATTCTCTTGTATTTATGATGTCCTACACTGAACTAAACAGGTGGTCCTGGTTTTGGAAACAAAAAAAAATCTGTAAACTGTCTTTATAATTTCTGTTTCAGTTTTTCCTTTATCTGATTGAATCTGTGCTCTTTGTATCTTCTGACCAAATGTGCAGAAGACTTTGTGCTGACTTAACTCCCTGGAACACAAAGGGATGCTATTTAACTTCTGAGTAACAGTGTTTTGAGTAGTGTATTGTGTCAGTCCTAGTCCTGTCATCTGGCATGAAAGTCCCAGAAATAAATTGCCATATCTATAAATAAGAGTCTGTTTTCTTTCTCTGCAGGGTAGATGTGGTGATCTGCTTGAGCACTACTGTGCGTAACGACACGCTGCAGGATGCCAAGGAGCACAGGGTGTCTCTGAAATGCCGCAAACAGTTGCGTGTTGAGGAGCTAGAGATGGTAAGTGTGCACAGAGCTCTTGGACAGATTGCTGAATCAGTTTTACTTGCTCTTCCTGTCATGTCTTCTGTTATTTTTCTACACGCCTTAAGAAAAGAATTATCATCCTTACATGAGATGCATTTCCTTCAGCTGTGGCAGAGTTGAAGGAAACAACTTTTGATTGCACAGCAATCGAAGTCAGTTGCCCTTCAGGCTGAAGTAATGACTTTTCTCATGTTCTGATGCCAGCTGCCTGAATTTGATTACATTTAGAGAGCAGTACATATATGCCAGTTTCTCCTAGTCCCTCAGGAGGCAAGTATTAGCCACATTTTACAGGTGAAATGACATGTCCAGTACTACACAATGGGTTAGTTACTGAGGCAGGATAAAAAACAGGATATTCCTGGTTTTTTTCCTTGAAATTAAACAGCCTCCTAGCTTTCTGCATTAGTGTTTACAGTACTAAAAGCACAAAATTTCCTGTGACATTGTTTAATCAGTAAAACTTTGACTAAGTCCTCAGCCACTTCAGAGGCAGCGTATACAACCCTTCAGTGGAGGCAGTTGGTTGGTATGCATCACTGAAGAGCAGTTCTGTGGAAGAGAGTCCTGTTGATGGTCTTCTCTTTAGCCAAAACCTTTCTGTCTGAGGCCTATCTTTGACCCTAATGTAAAAAGGTGGGGGAGGAAATTTTCAGGGATACAAGGGGCTCCCTACATTTGTAGAGAGCGAAGGGGAATTATGTTTAGTGTCCCTACTAAAGTGGATGCAAAACCTTTTATTCAGTGTGGAATAAAAATGAAATTCTAAAAACCTATTGCCAGCTGATTTGTGAAAATAAACATGGTGTTTTTTTTGCTGGCATTCACTTTGTGTCCTGACCAGGGTAATTCAGGTAAGTGTTAATACACCTCATATAAGAATTGTCTTTAGACAATTGAAATAGATGAGGTACGTCTGGCTGGCATAGTTGAGCCAAATATTTACCCAGCTCTACTTAAGGTTAGCTAGCCAACAAGAAGTATATGGAGAGTTGAATTTGCCTTGGAAGTGGTACTTAATCACACAGCAACGTGGTGACCTGCTTCCACCACCAAACTCTGACCATTTTTACCTACTATACCCTTTGGTTTGAAGAACTGAATACTTGTCCTTGTTATCCCAAATGTCTCCTTTGTCTGTTTTGTGAATAAAAACTCTTGTTGGTTAAAATACGGAATCTGTTTGTCTGAGCTAATAGCTTGTGTTTTCACTGCATCATCTTATCTTGCAGAGTGAGGATATCAGGCTTGAACCAGAGTTGTATGAGGCTTGTAAGAATGACATCAAGAACTACTGCCAGAACGTGCCTTATGGCAATGCTCAGGTAATGGGTCTCTTAATTATTTGTTTCCACTTTTCATTCCAAACCTTTTTTTTTTTTTTTTTTTTTAAGACTTTGTATCTCAATCAAGTATGGCATTAGACTTGTATTTTAGGGTATCTTCCAATTCCATTTTTATCATTTTGGAGCATTTCATTAGTCAGTTCTTTCCAGATAAGGTCAGGGTTCAGTTTGTCTGTTTTATCTCCCTATACCATTGCAAAGTTATAATGACTGCGTAAGTCAAAAATAAGTAGGATAAAGTTGTTGCCATCTTCATTTAGCTTAAACTAACAGGAACATTTTAGTAAGCTTTAATGCTGATTACCAGCAACTTATTTTATGTTTGACTTTTTAGATAAATTCCAGACTCTGCCTAGAACTTGTGAAGTGCACAGATACTTGAAAACGAGCCAGCAGGGGAACACCAGAAACATGTTTCCTTCCAAAAATATGTGGGAGGATGATCATTGTGTTTGTTTCAGTTGCCGTAATGCTCTTGTTGCAGATTATCGAATGTTTGAAAGAAATTAAGAAGCAGCTGAGCACCCGATGTCACCAAAAAGTGTTTAAACTGCAGGAGACAGAAATGATGGATCCTGAGTTGGACTATACGCTTATGAGGGTCTGCAAACAGATGATCAAGGTAATGTTGCCATATTGACTGTTGGGATGGAATCAAGTTCACAGGGAAAGTTAACTTTTCTAGAACTCAGGATATCTATTCTGGACACATGAAGGAAGTGGACTCAGATTTAAAAAGTCAGTCATTCTCTGCTCGAGTGACCTAAAGCTCTTGTGCTTTTTCAGAACAGCTTTCTCTCAGGGGTGGGGGGGGAAGCTTCACTGAATTGGGTAGAATCATAAGAGTTTGTGGTCCCTCCCACATTTTAGTTTAGCCATTTGATTTTAGCTTGACACTAGCTGGAACCTGGATCCCTGGTACAAATTCATTGATGCCACAAATCTGTGTAATGGCTAATGGCAGCCCAGGATCTGTGTAAAAAAGAACAATCTGGCTGTGTGGTTTTCAGCAACTCCACCCATGGTCAGAAGGCTCATTGACATCAAAGGTCTGTAGTTGGGAACACTTCCCCCAGATCATCATGAGTAGTTTTTAATAGTAGCGAAGATGAAAGAGTCTATAGACCCTCCCTTTTCTGATGCAGTGTCAGTGCAACCAGTGTCCCAATCCTCAGAGGATGCATGGTGTTTGCATGAACTCATTAAAAAGAGGGGGAAGCATCTTAAAGATTTCCCAGACAGTGTCTGACTATCGTACTCCCTGTAATATTGTACCAAGTGAGCCTGATGAGGCTATTTTTGCCAGTCAACAAGGCCATAATGGACTTAGCGTAAGCATTTTTGACTAACCCCATTGCTAAATGGACAGAAAAGAGTGTGCTATCTAGGAGTATCAACTATTTTTAGTCCTAACTAACCTATTCTCCCAGGTCATCATAGCTATGAATAAGAAATTTGGGTTATAGGAAGACGGTGTGTGGAACAGTTTGGCAAGATTGCATAGTCAGTAGGCCTGTGTGAAGTAGAAAGTACTTGCTTTGGATTCAGCGATTCAAAAGGATAGTGATTCGATTCAGTGATTTGAATCACCGTCCCGATTTTCGATTTGGCAACGAATCTTATTCAGCCATAAACTATACAGGGAGTGCTGACGGGTGCAGCTGGGGGAGCAGCCAAATGAGCCCCGGCTTCAACTGGCAGCCCTGGGAGAAGCTGTGGATCATCTGGCTACCCCTCTGCCAGGGTGAGGCAGGCAATGCTGGCAGCCCCAGGAGAAGCCGCAGGGGCTGCGTGGGTAGATTGAGGAGCTGGGGAATGAACAGGAGCTTCCCCCAGCTCCTGGTTCACTCCTTCAGCCTCACAGCTTCTCCTGAGGCTACCAGCACTTCCTGCCTCGCCCCAGTGGGGGGCAGCCAAGGGAGCAGCTAGATGAGCTGCAGCTTCTTCTGGGGCTGCCGGCTCAAGCCCGGGCTCGCCCGGCTGCTCCCCCAGCTGCTCTCACCAGCACTGCCTAGTGCCTGCTTGTACAGTCTACAACCAAACTTCTGAATCTGTGTGGATTGATTTAGAGGCTTCTGATTCTGTTTGAAGAGATCAATGGGCCTCCCGATTTTTTTTCTTCTTGATTTTTGAATATTGGCTGCCAAATCTCCTCTGAATCAAATTGGCTACTGAAGCTTTGAACAGCCCTAATACTCAGCAGCTAGTCTGGAGTTTTGAATAGCTAGTTGCCATGCCTATTTGGCCTACTACAATTTTCAGGTTTCTAAAAATCTGTTGGACCTCTTGGACTCTGTTACCCAGGACAGAAGGGAAGATTGATTTCCTTAGTCTTAGGAGGGTAACTCATAGCTGAGACAACTCTACAGGCTGCTTTCAATGAAGTTAACACTGCTGCCAGGCCTCTGGTATCAGTTGTAGTCATGCCTTTACCATCCTTGCCACATGAATCAGACTTTCCCAGGGGGAGTGAAGCTTAAGTGGCTTCCCACAAAGGGCACCGAGCCCTTTAGCTCCAGAATTGTAAGATCCTGCATACACCACAAGATTAAAAGGCTGTTCCCTGATCCTTAGGGGTACTTTCCCCCTTGTACAAACACACGTTTAAATACCATCCCTACAGAGCAATGAAGTTGACACACCCCACTACCCACCTCTGTTCCACCAGTGCAACCTGCACTTAAAACTGGGCAGCTCCTCAGAAACAGACTTTTTTTAGAAGCATCCTGCTACATTGTGTATTGTAGTTGCTTCTAAACAGGGGAACTTATGAAAGTTGTAGCAAAGGATATTCGATTTGGTTCCACTCACTGCCTATGCCGGGGTGGGCAAAATGCAGTCTGTGGGCTGGATACGGCCTGCCAGAACACTTCCTTCTGGCCCATGGGGCCCCTAAAAAATTCAGAAAATTAATATTAATCTGCCCCTGGCTGCCTGTCACGCGGCCCTTGATGGCTTGCCAAAACTCAGTAAGTGGCCCTCTGCCCAAAGTAATTGCCTGCCCCTGGCCTATGCCTACCCTCAGCCTCCCTTTTTTACCTTTGTCAGGGACCCGCTCATGAGGGTTTGCTTTCAGAGAGACCCAAGGACTATCCCCTTAGTGTATTCCCTTGCAGGAGAGCTTGCCTTCAGGGTGTCCATGAAGCTCTCCAGCCAGGGATCTGGAGCGCCTGTATGGCCTTAACCCAGATCCGTTTTCCCAGCGCTGAGAATTTGCCAGTAATTCTTAGTGCTAGAACTGAATGTCTCTCCATAGCCATAGCCTTATTGTGTACTGAGCACTTCATTAGAAGTCTCTTAGCTTTCCTCTACCAAGCAGCCGTTATGCAGGACAGTGGTTTGCTTGTACAGTCACCAGCATCTGTTTGTTCCTGTATTTGGACTCAGTGGGGACAGAAGCAGGAGATGGAGATGAGACCCAAATAGAAATAATAGGAGTTTTGCATCATAATGTGCAATAGCTGTAGTGAATGGAAAATAAAGATACCCTGGATAGCCAGACGTCTTGTTAACACAGAGCTTGCAACCCACAACTACAGTTAGTAGCAGCTGCCCAGCTCATGCTTTCCAAAACTAGATATTTACTTCCCTTCTCCTCTGCTAATTTAGAGAGAATATAAGAAAATGGTTGTTACTGGAGGAGTGGAAGAATCAAGCATGGTTCCTTTAGGTTGGGTTGGAGATTTAGTTTCTGTATGAATGTTTGGAATTGTGAGGGGTAATTAGTGATAAAAATTGAGTTGTTCTTTTGCAGAGGTTCTGCCCAGAGGCAGATTCAAAGAACATGCTTCAGTGTTTGAAACAGAATAAGAACAGCGAGGTGATGGACCCTAAATGCAAACAAATGATTACCAAGCGGCAGATTACACAGAATACAGGTACTGTACTTTTTTACTTTTTACTTTGAAAGCATCTAATTATGTGTTTTGGCTGAAAAGTGAGCACCAGAATCCAACTGCAAATTCATTTCCTTCATTTAATGGTGCTTTGCTCCACGTAAAGGAGTAGTTGGATGTTGCATAATTATTGGGTCCATTTACTCCTGAGATTTTTATGGTGTGGTCAGTGTTTTCACTGGAAAGCGGGAAAACCTTAGCTCTGTGGTGTACAGCATGTCATAAATCTTTATTAAACCATGTCATTAAAAGAATAGACTCAGAAAAACTGGAAAACCTGCATCCTTCCTTAATCATTGCATCCATCTGTGTGGGCAGTCCAGTTCTCTGCTTGTGAACATCCCAAGGGCTTGCATCTGGTCAGAACAAATACTACTCATGGTAGCCGTCCATTAAAAAAATATATATATTTTGTAGGTGGGTCTTCAAAAGGTTTTGGGTTGTGGAGCCCTGACTTAATCCTTTCTGATGAAAATCTTATAGGATCATCATTCAGAACGTACTACAAATCCAGTTTTCTGTTTGTTAATATCTTTGTGATGGCGTCTGTTTATGAATTCTAATGTGTCCTTTCACAGATTACCGCTTAAATCCAGTGCTCAGGAAGGCTTGTAAAGCAGACATTCCCAAATTTTGCCAAAATATCCTAAGTAAGGCAAAAGATGATACAGAATTGGAGGGGCAAGTTATCTCATGCCTGAAGTTGAAATATGCAGACCAGGTAAGTTCTATGTAAACATGAGCTGCACAAATATGTGCCTAGCAGCACTGACTGATACCCTGGTATCTTAGACTTTGACTCCCAAGTTTGAATGCTTGTAAACTTTTATGCTGTATACAGAGGGGCTCTTGCAGTCTCCCCATTTAAGCTTAACTACCTCTTAGACCAGGTGTGTGACATCAGGATGGTGTGCAGTGGGATCTGCCTCTCAGGCTGATGTTGCATTACTCATCTCCCTGCGGAACCAGAATGTTGAGCACCATTGCTTAAAACCTTTACTGCAGAACCAGCAGATTAAAGACATTTAACTATGCTCTTAAATTACCAAAACAGTTTACTTTTTAAAATATATGATTTTATTTAGTGGTTTGATGGCTGTTTTCCTTCGTTCAATAGCGTCTGTCTTCAGACTGCGAGGATCAGATCCGAGTGATAATCCAGGAATCAGCTCTTGATTACCGGCTAGATCCCCAGCTTCAGATGCACTGTTCTGAAGAGGTAGGAGGCATGATACCTAAACTTCCTAGTTTAGAAAAAAGTTCTCCTCAGCAGATCTAACTTCACAAGTCTTTGTGAAATGAGCTACATGTCTCTCTTTATAAAGAAACTCTCTTGATAAAGCAATTTAACTGTTCATAGTTCAAGACGCTCCATCTGGAACTTATGAAACAGGCTTCTGGCTTGTGCTCAACAACCAAGAATTAGTCTTTTGCTCATACACCATTACAATGTCAAGCTTTGCCTCTTGATTTCTCATTCCCACTGATTTGCTGTAGCAGAGAAAATTGTCTTCAGTATTTATGAAAAGCAGATAAAAGTTATTGTAGTGTTGAGTTTCACATCTGTTGTGAGTGAAATAGTCATAAAAGTCCTTCTTTATAATAGCGTCATATTTACTCATTTCCTGCACATCCCCAAATAAGGCATGTCCCTTGTTTTGGGAGGTCAAAATGAGGTAAAAAAGATTTTTTTTCCAGAATCTGACCTGCCACAGCCTGAGCTCACTATGGCTGAATATTGGCTGCATTAAGTATGTTCCAGTGTCACTCCTGCTTTCACTGAAGCTCCACAGCTAGAGGTTTAATTCCCTTACAGCTGCTGCCAAATTGTTTGACTCCTTCAATTTGGCAGTAGGTAAAGAGTTAAATGTCTAGCTGTGGAGCTGCAGTGAAAGGGGTGAGTGACACTGGGAAATGGATTGACCCCTGCTCCATGCTGCACAGAGCCAATCCCTGTTAGCCATTTCAGCACCCCCATGTCTCTGTTCTGGTGCAGAAATCAGATGCCTCACTTTATATCAACAGAGGCTTGCTGATGCAAAATCCATGCTGAACACAGTGGCTGGCAGAAGAGTACGCAAGGATCTTGTTAGGAAGAGAAGTCTCTCCATGTTTTTGGAGATGGTAAATATCTCACTTGAAAAGGTCTGAGGTGGTTGGCTAGCACTGTAGTAGGGAAAGAGTGAACAGATCAGAGTTAGCTTATGTTCCAGTTTGTTAAATAAGATGCCTTAAGATGGTGTTTCCCACATTGTGGAGTATGAAAGGTTTCTAGGTGGGTTGCAACTAAAGGCAAAGTATTATCAGGCCATGCCAAAAAAATTCGGAAATGTCAACATCTTTTTTTTTTTTTATTGCTAGAATCAAGATATTAAGTACAAATGATTTAAATTAATATGTTTGCATATGTTGGGGTTTTTTAGTGACTTGGAACCTGCTTCTGTCTGCAGAGTTTATACGAGGCTGTAGACTGATGCAGTGACTCAGTTTTCACTCTGTGTTCAGTTGTGATCTATATTTTGGTTTAGTGCAGAACCCCCAATTCCACCCAAAAACATAACAAAAGGAATAATTATCCACTTGGCCTTTTTGCTTAAAACCGAATACTTGATTCCTATATTTCTGCTAAAAAAAAAAAAACAAAAAAAAACATGCATTTTCTTCATTAAAACATAGTGTTTAGACTAATATCCAAAGCTTTGTCAATAAACTGATCTTCTTTGGTAGCATCAGTTTTCTCTAGGAGTCCTTGTGCTGAAAGTGTTTGTAACTCGAGCGTGTTTTTCAAGTTCTAATTCTGTATTAAGGAACTATTTTTAAAACAGAACTTTCAGTAATTAACTTTTTTATATACTTTTCATGTCTCCTCAGCATTCTGCAGCTCATTATTTTCAATAAATGCTTTAAGAGTTTGTAATACAGGCAGTCCTTGGACTTACGACACAATTGGTTCCTGAAAAGCACATCTTAAGTCGAAATGTTGTAATGCGGAACCAACTTTCTCAAAAGAAACAATGTTATAAATCGGGGATTGGTTCCTGAACCAAGGCCTGATACCCTAAGGCCTGATACCCTATTTTCACCAAAAATACCCCAGAATTTTGTACTCGATCAATTATAGACGAGTAACATAGCTACATAATATATTTATATTGTAAATAGCAACCATATTGATTTGGAAGGACTTCTTTGAGGTGACTTTGCTGGACTTTTTGAAGGGCTCTTGGCTGGAGTCGTCTCAGGAGTTTTGGCTGCAGGTTTTTCTGGAGTCTTGTCTGCTTTCTTAAAGTGTCCAAGGAAGTTTGGACAGATGTTCTCCAGGGAGATGAGCGACGCAGCCAACTTGTTCACTGGCATGGCATTGAATCGGATCAAGCGTTGTAAGTTGAAACTGGCATTGTAAAGTTGAAACAGGGTGTCAGTTTATAAACGTTATAAGTGTAAAACGTAACTCAAAACGTTGTAAGTCGAGGGCTGCCTGTATGCCTTTTAGCCTTTGCTAGCCTGTTGTTTCACTTTTCCAGTTTCCTGTTGAATGAGTTCTTCACCGTATCCTTAAGCTGAAGAATGCGGGAGTGAGTTCTTTGTAGCTGAGCATTTTAAAATACTAGTTTTTCAAAGATACCACTAAAATAAGCCAGTTTCAAAACAAAGTCTTTTCATTATAATTTTTTCTGTGTTCTTTATGATTTTTTTTAAAGATGCTTCTTTTTTCTCTGAGTTCAAGCACACTTGTCAGAATTTTGACCCAAGATGGCTCTCTGGATTCAGCAGCACTTCATAATCTGAAATCACCCACAGCAGTAAAATAATCTGGCTTTTAGATTTTTATGTAGTTCACAACATTAGTGACAGTTGATAGCACAAAATGTGGCTCTGGACTCATCCCTTGAAGCTAGGGCCTCTCTGTGGATCATACAGCGAGTCCAAATAGCACCTGGAGCTTATCAAAGCCTAAATGGTTTCTCGTCTGCCAGCCACAGCTCTTTGCCCCATTTGTGCATAGTCCAATACAGTCCTGCCATTTCAGACCAACCTGCTGCATGACATCATCAATAATTTTGAATAAATCTTTGGCCTTTTCTTGAACAGTAGATCTTCATTCACTAGTGGCTTCTCAAAGTATCAAATCTAAGCAGCCAAAACAATCGTCCCCACCCTTCCCCCTCCTCCCCCCAAGGACTGCATGTTGCACAGGCCACAAACTGCATGGCACAGCCCCTATCACTAAGCTAATGCCTTGTGGGCTATGCCACACCTCTGGTATCTCTTCTCCCATCTTCCCATACCCACCTCACTGCATCTTGCTGATGCTCCAGGTCACCATGAGCCTTCTGGCAATGGTATCAATGCCCCACTGCCCCAGCCCCAATGTTGAGGGGAGGCAACAGAAGCTGGATGAGGTAGAGGGGGCTGAAGGCTCCTGCAGCAGCAACAGGAGAGTGGCATGGGGAGGAGCTTCTGATTCCAGGGGCCACAGCATAAATGCTTAGATAATACAGGTGGCCCAGAGGCACCTCCTGACTTGGACAATCCTGATTTAGGTGGCAGTTGAAGTATTTAATCAGTAGTTTGTATCTGTCAGTCCTTCAGTAACCAAGCATCTAGGGTTCTTTCTCAACACATTGATTGACATACCTTTGTATAGGAGATATATAGATATAGATAGATAGATACACACATTAAAGCAGTTCAACCTATAGCAGTATCTTGCATCATTTTAGCAAGGTAAAAGTGATCACTTGAAGATCCAGGCTATTTCTGAGAAATAATTGTTTTGTGGGTATTTCCTCTGTAGGCAGTCTGTGATTGTCATGGGTATTATTGCTAAATAGACTTTTTAGAAGGCTCAGTGGGTGCATCTACACATACTTTCATGTGCCTTTTTCCATTGTGCATTAAACTTGGTACCTCCAGTGAAGTACTAAGTTTAACATGCATTAAGCTGCTTTTATATGCAGTAGAGCATTTGCATACCTCTTTAGTGACGCTTAATGTGCAGTAAACTGTTTTACTGTGCATTAGCATAATGTCATTTTTTATTTGATGTTCTAATGTGCAGTAAAACATTCTACTGCGCATTAAAGCATACATGTAGATGAGCCCAGTGTCTCCTTAATTTAAATAAGTCTTGCATGAAAAGTTCTGCAGGGATATTCAGATTAGCGATCAGTCTTTATCTGTAGTCTCTTGTTTTGAAAATAGCTTTTTAACATTTTTTGTTGTTGTGAAGTCATCTACTTGTAATATGTTCAGACAGCAGCACTCACTTCTCAGTATATTTCCCGCCCCCCCCTCCCCCAAATGTCTATTGTTGTAGGATTGCAGACTAGAAGGAATGTTTTTGGAAAGCAATTCTAGCACTTTTTCGGTTCCTTTAACCAAGAATATCTTTATCAGCCATTATGTTTAAGACTCATGTAAAATATTGGTTTTCCTCTGCACCTTCTCCAGGATGTCAGGCAGGTCTAGCAGGGCATTACCCATAAGTGCTGCTGTATTAATTCATGTACAAACTCACAAAATCTAGGATGCAAATCTCACACTGTGCATATCTCATACTGTGTTACAGGATGTGGCTAGAGAATAATAGATTCTCATGGCAGCATAAAAGTGCCCCCAGAAGTGGAAAGCCTGCATTGCAAAACTTTCTTCATACTGAAATTGTAATTCTTTTTTCTCTAAAAAGATAACCAATCTGTGTGCAGAGGAAGCAGCAGCTCAGGAACAAACTGGACAGGTGGAAGAATGTCTGAAAGTTAATCTGCTCAAAATTAAAGCTGAAATGTGTAAAAAGGTAAGGAAAATAACATTTCACAGAAGTTTAGAGCTGGAAGGGACTTCATGAAATCACTGGGTCCAACTCCTCCCCCTTCCACCCTCCCTGCACTGGGCAGGAAAGACTGCTAGAGACGAATAACCCCAGCAAGGTGTGCATCCAGTCTCCTTTTAAAGATCTCCAGGATAGGTTGCCTACACCACTGCCACTGGGAGTCTATTCCAGCGTCTGGTCTCACAAACCATGAAGAAGTTTTTCCTTGTATCCAGTCTGAAACCTTCTAGGTAGTTATGACCATTGTTCCTGGTTTTCCCCTGGGGTGCTTTGGTGAACATTTGTTTGCCTAGCCCCTGATGCTTGTAAGCTCAGTATCCCTTAAACTGAACAAGACCCGAAGTGGCTATGCTCCTGACAGAGGTAAACACTTATGGAAATGATTTCATTTTGTGACACACAAGGGTTTGGTGTAGTGTGAAGCCACAACTGTGCAGAATTCCAGTTCACCTCTTTCTTAATTTGGCAGCATCCTTTACTTTTTGGTACTAGGCTTTGCCACAGATGTGTTAGTAGGCTTCAAGGCTAATATATAGTGTGTTCCACTATTATCTGTTGTCTTGCATCCTCACACTCATTACTGCCATTGTTTCAGTTAATGACCCAGACAGCCTACTGACGTTTTCAGTCCCCAGTGCCTGGGGCACAGATTGACACTAGCAAAAAGCTGTGCAGACTGCCCCCAACTGCCTAATGAGTCCTGTCAAGTCATGGCTTTGACTTGTAGATTACAACATGTATGTGGTGAATTGAACCATGCTAATCTTACACCAGGATCTTTAATCCAGCCTACAAAAGGATTGTTCTCTGTGTTCCCTATTTAAGACTGTAATTCTCAATCATGAAGCAGCACTGGCTTTGTTCTCCATCCTTTTAATGTGCATCTGATATTCCACAGGAGGTGCTCAACATGTTAAAGGAGAGCAAAGCAGACATATTTGTTGACCCAGTGCTGCACACAGCCTGTGCCCTAGACATCAAACACCACTGTGCTGCTATCCCACCAGGGAGAGGACGCCGTAAGTGTTGGTGCTTCATTTATATGATCTCCCTGCTCAATGACAACCTAAAATTTGGATCCAACTTGAAAGTGTCTGAGGTTCTTTTAAATAACAGGTACTACTGTCAGTTTTTTGTGGCTGCTTGAAAGAAGTGCACAGCTACCTTTATGGCAGCAAGGGGTCTTTGCTGTCTGAGTTTGGATGTCTTGCTTTAAAGTTCTGGTAAATGATGGTAAGCTGGTTTAGATCTTGTGCATTCAGCTTTTTGTTAACATACTCCTCTTGGACCGGGGTTAATTCACACTAGTTACAGAAAGAGTTATGTTTCTGTCCCATGTAATGCAAGACTATGCTCGTTGACCAAGTTGATGACCCTTTTAATCTGGCTCTGGATGGACACGCAACATCCATGGAACACAAAATATTGCAAAGGATTCATCTGATAGTGCCTTTACATGGACAACCTTTCCAAATAAATCAGCCCATCTAATTCAAGTGAGACTTCTGACAGGCTGCATGGACCCAAGCTGATCTTTCTTTCTGTAATGTCTTGAGCTGAACCTGACTTTTTAGCAAGAGTTAAGAACATAGGAGTTAAAACAAGTCACCTGTTTTCTTAAATAAAATATGCAGTAAGCTGTAGTGTGCTATACTTTGGATATGTAATACCAACTCTTTAATTCCCCTACAATAGTCAAAATTTATTGCCCCTTAAAACAGTGGCCAGCAACCTTACAGGCCATGGGCCAGAACAGCCTGGCTCTGGTCCAGCGTGGGCTAAGTAGCTTTGGTGCATGAGCAGCAGGGAACTTTCCTTGTGCTACTCCAGGGTCAGGCAGCTGGGAGCTATGCCTATACCACCACTGCTGCTCCCAAACCCTCCTTCCCTGCTCCCCAGCTGTTGTGAGCATGGAGCTGTACCAGGGCCAGGCCACTAGCAGCTGTGTTCATGCTATACTGGGGCTAGGCAGCTAGAAACTGCATCCATACTGACGCTGCACCTCCCCAGCCCACCCTCCTCCCCCTGTCACCTCCCAGATGTGGCACAGGTGCAGCTGGAAACTGCCTGGCTCCTGTGCAGCTCCCTACTGGCTGGAGGCTGCACCCGTGCCACATCCTTGGGGAGAGTTGGGTGGCTTGGGAGAACGGCGGTGGCATGGGAACAATAGGAAATATCCTGGCCCTGGCACAAGTCTATGCTGCTGCACCCTGATGTGGATACAGGCATAGGCAAAACCTTCTGGCTCCATGGGCTAGATCTAGCCTGTAGGCCCATGTGTTGCCAACCCCTACCTTAAAATATGTCTTAATACATAATTTTTTAAGTGAGACCTTATATTAAGTGCCAGCTGCAGGGGTTAAACAGATCTCTTTGGGCACCAGTTTTAAGTAAGGGCCTGTAAGTATTTTGTAAGTGGTTTGGCTATATTACTTGGTAAGCATACAAACCACCAGTGCCCAAGGGAGTCTTCCTCCAAAACACCCTCACATGTAGTAAATTCCTATTTTAGTACAATTTCTTTCCACTTTGCAGAAATGTCTTGCCTTATGGAAGCTTTGGAAGATAAGCGTGTGAGACTGCAGCCCGAATGTAAGAAACGCCTTAATGATCGGATTGAAATGTGGAGTTATGCAGCAAAGGTGAGAATGAAGCCAAATTTTAAAAATCTGCCTTGTTTTTGGCATTGGTTACTTCATTATTCTGAGCAGTAGTGGATTTAGTTAGTGATATGTAGTAGGGCTATGCAAAGCTTCATTAGCAGGTTCAATTTTGGAGGAGATTCAGCCCGAATTTGGTGGCCAAATCTCCAAATTCAATTGAAAACCTCTGAATCTATTCAGAGAGATTTGGAGAGATTCAGACATTCGGCCATAGACTGTACAGGCAGGCACTAGGCAGGAGCAGCTGGGGGAGTGGCCAGGCAAGCCCAGTCTTGAGCTGGCAGCCTCGGGAGAAGCTGTGGCTTGTCTGGCTGCTCCCCCAGCTGCCCCCTGGCAGGGGAAGGCAGACGGTGCTGGCAGTCCCGGGAGAAGCTGTGGGTGAATGATCAGGGAGCTGGGAGATCAAGCTGGGAGCTGGGGGAAAGCCCCTGTTCATTTCCCCCAACCCCCAATCATTCTTCCAGCTCCCTGATCATTCCCCCCAGCCCATGTGGCTTGTCCAGCTGCTCCCTTGGCTGCCCCCCTGCGAGGGAGAGGTAGGCAGTGCTGGCAACCCTGGGGAGCTGGGGGATCAAACTGGGAGCTAGGGAGAAGCCCCTGATCATTCCCCTGGCTCCTGGGGCTGCCAGCTCAAGCCAGAGCTTGTCTTCTGTCAACACTGCCTGCCTGTGTAGTCTGTGGCCGAGTGTCTACAGATTTGGATGAATCGAATCGGGACAATGATTCCAGTCACCGAATTGAATTGCCATCCCCCTGAATCTGAAGCGAAAACTTTCTGCTTTGCACAGAGTATGTAGTTCTTAAGATTATCAGTCTTTGAGTCTCTTGGGAGAAGTTGACAAGGAGATGAACCTTCAAACTACAATCTGGAATTTTCATTAATAGCATAGATCCAATATGCTCCTGAAATAATGCTCTTTGGTTGTGAGGGGGCTAAAGAACTTGTGTGCTTTTGACTGTTGAAATGACAAATACAAATGAGTGTCAGGACAGTCTTTGGGAAATGACTTTTTTTTCTGCTTTCAAATCAAGCAGTTCAGTTAGTTCAATCAATGCAAAACAGGTTAAATAAGTGAGATGGTAATGTAGGATTCAGCATGCTGCTTCTGTCTCTTCTGATCTTGCTGTGTGTAGGTATTGCAGCACATTGTATGTTTAGAATCAGGATGTGTTCATAATACTGTGCACAGCAAGGTGAATAAAGAGAAGCATTCTTAGCTTACTCCATTAAAATAGAAAGGGAACACATTGTATTCTGAAGTCATTTTTTGAACATCTGCATTGCCTTCCTAGCAACACCAAAATCAAACTGCCCTCGGTGTTTATAGGGGCTAATTTATAAAAAAGCAGACTACCAACAAAAAAGCTCTGTGGATAGGAGGATAAGACGCATTGGTCACAGTTGACTGATCTGCATAGAAAAGGCTGAACACGGGGAAACAGCCACAGGAAGGCACTAGGACATCTCCAGAGAAATTGCCACACCCGAGAGACTTTCAGGTAGCTAATAGCTTAATAGCATTCTGCCCAGCTGATCCTATCTTTTGAGCACTCATTCTTGCAAGCTTATTTGGATATCCTACTGCTTGTATTATGTCATTGTGGTTCATGGGAAGTTCAGCTGCAAGAAAAGAGCGTGCTGGATGTTTAGAGGAGATGAGCGGAGACTCTCTTCCCAGCTTAGAAGAGCAGAGTTCTGAACTGCTCATGATTGGCTTGGCTAAGATCAAAGTGGAAACTGAAGTTCCAGGTCCAAAAAAAGGCCCCCTGCATCTGTACCTAAGTTTAATTACTCTTTCCTCACTCCTAGGTTGCCCCAGCAGAAGGTTTTTCTGATCTTGCCATGCAAGTTATGACTTCTCCGTCCAAGAATTACATTCTGTCTGTGATCACAGTTGGCATCTGTGTACTCTTCCTGATTGGCCTGATGTGTGGACGCATCACCAAGCGGGTGACACGAGAACTCAAGGACAGGTAGAGCCTGGACTGCCTGCTGAAGAAATGCCTGCCTAGTGCCCAGTTTGTACAGTTCTCTTCTGTATAGCCTACCCATCCCTTCTTGTGAGAGGAGAATAAAAAAAATTAGAACAGCAGCAGGTGTCGGCTCCGTTTTCCCATCTTGGATTTCATCCATGGCACCTTCATCATCCTATGACAGTTTGTGTGCAGCATTGGCAGCCCAGCCAGCAGCTTTTGTTCCCCTTTGTTAGCGGACTCTCGTTTAACCTGCCTGTAGACGAGTCTCTTTATTGTACTGTTGGAACTGCCTTCACTCTAAATCAGACTGACATGACCTGCAGCTCAAGCAGTTTTTAAGTACATTTTTAAAGGAAGAAAAAATACATCTGCATACCAACCATGATTTAGGCAATGATTCATACTGGCATACATTCATGTTCTGTGACTGGGGTAAACTTGAGTCAGGAAATAGAGGGTAAATTGCATCTCACCAGAGTTGGCCTTGTTTTGGACATCTTACTCATCCTTTACCAAGCATCTTCAGAGTAGAGTCACGGACAGCTTATGGACAGTAGGCAATGATGTCACCCTCTATTGAATGTCCTGCTTGTGTTACTGTGGTTGCTGAAAAAAAGATGCCCTCCAACTCCATTTCTTCCTTTGTCACTCACAGGATAGTATAAAATGGCCAGGGTTAGAAACTCCAGTGATCTTATCTTCATATGAGCAGGACAGCTTTTACTTCATTAGGCTTGGAAGATGGTATCAAGACCAGGTACAAAAGAGCCAGTCAGCAGCATGCAATGCAGTAAACATCCCAGCTACCTAGCCTGTTAAACTCTATTTATCACTGGCAATTTGGTAGAAATTAAAGTTCCTTTATTACACTTCTGTAGCCAAGAAGACCATTTAGAGCAAGTCAGTCAAAGATGATGGATATTGGTGACTAGTTTGCCCAGTGATGCTTTATGGGATTAAGGGTTCCAGTTTTTTTGGTAAAAGGATCATTTAAAGATTAGTTCGTTGATTCATTGTCTTGAGTTAAAGCATTAAAAAAAACAACTAAATTTTTGGTTGATAGGTACAGAATCTGGCATCTATGGATGTAGGACAGAGGAGCTGGCCCTAAATATCAAGCAGCAGAGATCTGGGGAATATAATGTGTGAAGGGTAGAAATGTACACAACATTAATGGGAATAGGTCTTTGTGGTTGCCCATTGATGTGTACAGTTAGGTTATTATTGCGTTTCCAGAACTTGATCCCCAGGCTGACTTCCCACCTCTAGCAAGGTGTTTTGCAGAAGCAGTTCCTTTGGCGGCAGTAACTTGCCGCCTTTGTTCCTCAAGGACATGTAAGAGTGGAGCTTTTAGGACCCATAACGGTTGGGATCTAGGATACATTAGGCTGAGTGAAAATGATTGCACAAGAGGCAGCATGTACAGTAGGAGATATAATTTTAATAACCTGTTAGATGTGTATGTGCTGGAGTAAAAATATGTGCCTAAACTATCCAACTAGGCTAACAGTTGATCATGAATGACCATAACATTTTTTCCTCTTATTGTTGCACTGCTAGGTAAAGTCTGAAATTACCAATGTTTTGCATTGGCCCAGTACAAGATGGAAGCTTTTCTAAATGTGGACCAGCTGACTCTAATTATACTATGTGTACAGACTGATATATAAAATACTGTGACTGCTTTTTGCTTCCCTTCAAAAATGCTGGAGAGGTGTACAAATTTAGGTTGTATGTAAATGGCTGTATTTACCTTCCCACTTAGAGGTGCAGAAAGTAAATTATTTGAGATACAGTCTTAGTTGTGTGCTGTTGACTGATTTTAAAAAAGCTCATCTAGTAAGACTTGTTGGTGTCTGGAGTCTTGGCCCACAAGAGGGCAAAGGATTATTACAGCTGGGCAGGTGATGGACAAAACCTTAATAGCAAAGAAAAGTCCACAGAAGAAACCTGGCATCTTGTTTGATATGTTATAGACTTCCAGATGGGTTGCTTGTTAAATCATCTTGAGAAGAGAAATAGAGCATGAATTCCCTTCTACTTTGTTATTGCCAAATATGTAGCTTCAGATGAGACTTATGCAGAATCCGTGAAGATGGAGTAGAAAGGGGGATGGCTGGTCACATTACTCTTGTAAAACTGGAAGCTTGAAAAGGTGTATGACACCCACTAGAATTAGTTTGGCAGCTGCAATAGCATATAGTTTAAACTGACACTCCAGACAAGTTGTTTCAGTGCTTGGTGACTGTCAAGATTACCAGAGCAGAGGAAGATTCATAGTGCTGGAGAGTGGGAGGAGAAAACAAACAAGATTACATATTCTCCCACATACACAGTATTGCTTATTGGGTAACTAGCACTGTTGCTTGTATTTTCCTTGGACAGAATTAAATTGCTGTCCAGAGACTTTAACTGTTGTGACTGTGTTTTTTTGAGGAAGCATTTGTATCCTGATCATTTTGAACAGCCCAGATGAGACTGTTCTGCACCATTACATATAGCATTTTCCAATAAATCCCAAATGAAATTGTAGTGAAATACCATAGGTTTGTCAACCATGGTTTTGGCTGTGAATCTTGTAGATTGAAGTTGTTTAGGGAGGAAGAGAGTTGCTTTCTTTACTTTAAGTTCTTATTTGAGTAGATGGAAAACTATTGATTGCTCTTGTCTTATGCTGGTTTGGAAACAGAGTCCAACAGAGAGCATGCTGGAGTGATGAAAATGGACCGGTCATCTCTTTGATGTTATAATGAAGAATAGAGTCCAGAATTGAAGAGTGAACATCCATTTTCTGGGGTCAGTTTTGTTCTGTTCACTTTGTAGGGTCACTTTTGTTCAGTATGTGTGTGCATATGTATGTTTTTTGAATGTGGTATTTTCTGCTTCATTACTTACTTATAAATCACCTGTGGTCATCATCCCTTTCATAATGTAGTGTTGAGCTCTCCCTTCTGGGTACTACCAACTAGATTGTTCCACTGGCATGAAGTCTTTACTGAGCAAATATCAGGTAGGAGCACCACTTTTTGTGAATGGCATTTAAACATGTGCAGTCTAACTAGTATGTTTGCATTCCAGAGGTTACCCAGAGACTTGGTTTCAGTGTTAGTGGGAGAAGAGGCAGATGAAGGTTTTAATCAAGTCAGAAAGTATGACATGCAGTATATTTCTAGGTGTCTGCCTTCTGTGACAGAAAAAATGTATAAATTCAAAACAAAAGAAATTCTCATATCTTGCAGGGAACTTGCAGCTTATGACTCTGGATGGAGAGCTCTTGTAATTGGCTGCCAGAAGACAAACATTGCATAGTGATTAAGGTTTACCTTCTGCTTACCTTGTTAGTAATAGGACCCTGACATAGTTGCATGCTGGACAAGAGTTGCATGCTCCCTTGTAAGGATATTAGAACTCTCCCAGTGCAGAGTATCTAGATGTGCCGCCTTAGTTTTTTGCTGTCAGAGCCTATATAACTACAGAAGACCTGTTGGAAAAACAAGGAAATAATCGATCCTATTTGAACGAGGATTATCCTGAGGGCTGACCCTCAATCTCTGCTGTCAGTCCAATGCCTAGGTCCATAGAGGAGTATCATTTCCTACTGCAAGGATGGAAAATAATGATTGTAAGAAATGCAATCCTGTCATCCTGAATTTTGGGAAGGTTGGGTTTGTTTTTTTTTTAACTTATTATTTAGGATTAAGGTATTAAGGAATCAACTCTTTGGAAACTAACCATTTCAGAGAGGACTTGGAAGAGAACAGCTCCTAGATTGGAGAGGGCTTCTTTGCTGTTTCTGCAGATTAGCTCTAATATTCATCACCCCTATTCTCACTATTGATTTGGCTTTACAGTCTTTGAGAGAGAGGCAGTTGCTTTTCATTCTATGAGTCTTTCTCATAGATGAGAATTCCTTCTCTGAAGTGTGACCTTGGCGTTGTAGAGCTGAGGCTTCTGGGGATGACTGGTGGCATCACTATAATCAAAGAAGTGATAGTAAAGGGTGTCATTCTCCAACATGCTGCCTTCCCTTTCTGCTGAGATGTCTAATGGGGTACCTTATTTTTACCATACTGCCCATGGCACGTGTTTAGATAAGATGGGAAGGATTTGTGTCCCAGTACTTCACTCTGGTTTTTTGGGGTGGCATTTGCTTGCATCTTTTTTTTATGAAAATAGCCTTATTTATTGTTACTTAATGGGTTACATTTTGATGCTTGATTTTTCTTTTTCATGTTTGCTTCTTTCTGGTTAGTTGTCTGCGAGTTCTCTTGCCTGTCTACTTGCCCTCCCATCTCACTATTTGTATGCAAAATTGCTGCAGTAACAGATGTGGATGGGAATAACATTATTTCTCCTTTCTTGCATGTAACTCAGTCAGTCTCTTGGGAAACAAGTGCTAGTGTCCCTCTGCCACTGCAAAATAGCTCAAAAACTATTGCAGTCCAAGTAGTTCTCCAGCAAGTGATACATACAGGGATTCTCTCCAGAATGACACTTGTAGTCTGTAGAGATGGAACCATCTTGACCCAGACAAAAGCCGTTGTGAGTTTGCCATATGAAAATGCTGTATATTGGGGAGAACTGAATAGGCAGCAGCCTTCAAAGGATAGTTATTAGTATAGATGTTTTCCTTTGAGGTGGAAGCAGTGGAGAATAAAGTGTGATATTCAAAGGCAGAGAACTAATTCCTGCTGTAGTGTTATCACATTCAGGTGAACTTGCTTCAGTTAGATGGTGATATCTCTGTTAACTCCAAACTTGGTACTGTGGTTTAGGGGTTTCAAACATGCCTCCAGTCCTGGGCTGGATCCAGCTTGGGGCACAGAGGGCTTTGGAGGTAGCAGCTGCAGCTCCTGCCCAGTGCATGCAGCAGTGGTAGTGGTGACAGTGCATGCCATGTGCCCTATGCTAGAACTGAAACTGCTGCTGCCACCATGCATTTCATGCCAGGGTGGCAGCTCCTGCTCCAAAAGGGAGAACATGGCAGCAACAGCTTTGAGTCTGGCATGGGGTAGAGACTGCAAAGGAGCCAGTGGCTGAGAAACTGAGGCTACAACAGTGGCCATGGGCAAAGTGGCTAGAGAGTAATCAGGGCTGTCAGCCACTGTTTTTTATCCTCCTGCCAGTAAGTGCCATGTCCATTGTGGCCCAAGGGCCCCAAGTTGTGTCAAGCCCCTCACCCCAGTCATGCCCTCCAACTTCTGGTGGCCAATTGGTGGGCTGGTACAGTGGCTCTGCAGCTGGATCATCTGCTTGACACCACTGCTTCAGTTCCAAAAGTAGATTGTAGTGCTGGCTCTCCAGTTTAAGTTAATTTTCAGTTGAGTAGGTATTTCCGCTATTAAGTATTTTTATGCTTGTGTAAGCTATTTCAGGGATTGGATTAAACCTCAATGGATTTTTACAATTTGGCCTTTGTCGTCTTGAAGAGCAGCTCCCAAACACGTTTTTGTACTGGTGCTTCCATCTTCTGAGGCTGGAAAAGAGTTCAGTTCTTTACCCCAATGATGGGCCACTGCAACTACAACCAACTAAACGGGGACCCAATTCAGTCGAGGCTCATTTGAGTGAGGGAAGACCAGCATTACTTGGTGCAGCCAAGGTCTAAAACTAGTATAGTTGCTTTTGTCCTATACTGTTAGGCTTCAGAGTTCTGCCTACTGGATGTGATGATGTATGTTACTTAGAGAATCTATCTGCAAGACTGGGGAGCAGTGTCTTGTTGCCTGTTCTGGATAAAAGCAGCCTGTACTACTACCTCTTTCCAAAACAAACCTCCTCCTAGTTTGATTTTTGTTCTGTTGTTTGAAAGCAAAAGATCTGTGTTCTCAGATGGGACTCTTCAGTTTAAGTGATCCTAGTTATACATACCTGCTACATTCAGAGAACAAAAGTGCTTAGACAGCTGTTAGTTGGGAAAGTTATTAGGATGGAGAATACAGAGGTATAATTTTTTCCCATAAGGTTATTCTTTAAAACTTGTACTTAATAGGTGCAATCAGGAATCATTTGACTAATGTTCTGCATGTCAGACTAAAAGAACACTGACGAGGCGGAGAGGTTTGTTTGTATGAAGCATGTGTTCGCACAGGGAAGGATCTGAATAACTTTCAGTAGTAATGTTACAAGCCTCCCTAGCTACAATGCACAAAACAGACCCAAGCAGGAAATCATACTGTACAGCAGAATCTGTTTGAACTTCATTTTTTAAACATAACATTAACAATTCTTTTTTGCAAATTGTTTGTTTTTTCCTTTATGTGTATAAAATCCTGGCCGTTTCTTGTTTTTACATGTTCATGCTGTGTAATTTTGAGATGTTACTGAGATTCTGAACATAATGTGCATTTTTTCTGTACAGATGAAATGGGAGAATTTAATAAAAAAAAAAAGTCTGCAGGTTTTTTTACTTGTTGTTTTTATCTTTTTAGTTGAGCTAAAAGGAAATCACTGTCCATTTTCCATAAGTGAAACTTTCTGAAGCCAAGCATCAACCATACAGTTATGTTGAGTATCAAATAACTATCAAGGTAAACCAAACTGAAAAGCCTTTTAGAAATGCATCCCCCACCATAAACATTATAATAATCTACAATTTTTCATGCCCAAAAGCAGTAGTACAGCAATATCCTCATCTAAATCCTTGCAGCAGTTAGTTGCTTTCTCATTATATTAGAGCAGGGCTGGGAAATTTATTTCAGCCGGAGGGTTGCTTTAATGAGTTTTGGTGAGCTGTCAAGGGCTGCAAGTGTGGCCTTGCCTCTTTGCAAGCGCCCCACCCCCTGGTTGCTATCTTGGGACTAGAAGTCCCACCCCCTAACCCCTTACATTTGCCACTGGAAGTCATAGAATCACAGAAGTAGGGTTGGAAGTCCGACCCCCTGCCTGGACAGGAGAAAAAACTGGGCTGAAAATGATCCCAGCTAGGTAGGCATCAAACCTCCTCTTGCTGACCCCCAGGGTAGGAGCCAGCACCACTTCCCATGGAAGTTGGTTCCAGATCCTAGCCACCCTGTCCGTGAAGTAGTTCTTACAGATGTCTAATCTAAACCTACTCTCCAACAACTTGTGGCCGTTATTCCTTGTTATGCCAGGGGGCGCTAGGAGAAACAGTGTCTCTCCCAAACCCTTCTGGTCCCCCGTAGTGAGTTTATAGACGGTCACCAGGTCCCCCCATAGCCTTCTCTTGTGAAGGCTGAACAGGTTCAGGTCCTGCAGTCTCTCATTGTAGGGTCTGCCCTGTTGTCCCCGGATCATGCGGGTGGCCCTCCTCTGGACCCTCTTAATGTTGTCCACATCCCTCCTGAAGTGGGGCGCCCA
>NW_017728915.1:6224140-6232899 GCF_001723895.1 Crocodylus porosus | reverse complement strand
GGAGGGGGATAGGGGGCGTAGCAGTGAGAAGGGCTTCCCCCAGAGGCACGCAGGTGTGTGTGTGGGGGGGAGGTGCAGCTTGTGTGGGGGGTGTGGTGCATGAGGGAGGGTTTGAGGGTATGGTGCGGTGTGCATGGGAGCCCCTTGTGCGTGCCCCCTGGAGCCCATGCACCCTGTGGTTCCTCCCTGCCGCCACCAACAGTGTGCATCCCCAACCTGCCCTGCACTTGCTCTGCACCACCTTGCCGTGGCACATCCTGCTGCCCCCTGGGCACGCAGTGAGGTTGGGTCTGCTCTTTCCTGCTGCAGCTGCCACCAGCCACAGCTCCACAGTACCAGCAGGAACCTGCACATGCAGCCTGTTTCCCGTGTGCCTGCCCCAGACTCGTTGTCTAGGCTCAACAGCAGAGCAGTGGCAACACCAGGCAGAAACTGTCACTCAGCATGGGGGGGAAAAAGCAGACCATACCCCTTGCCACTGCTTGGCAGTTCTTAGTGGTGCTGGGCTGCTCCATGTCACCACTGCCTCTGGGCTGCCCAGCACAGCAGTGGTGAGGGCTGTTCAGTGCAGCAAGGGCTCCAGGTGGCTGCACCAAGAACTGCCCAACAGCAGCAAGGGGGAGGGGTTGCTTTTCCTCTGTGCTGAGCAACAGGCTCTGCCCATCACCGCCACTGCTGAGCCTGGATGGGCAAGTCCGGAGCAGGCACAGAGTACACTAGGTTGAGGTTCTGTGTGCAGGTCCCTGCCAGTACTATGGGGCTGGGGCCAGCAGTGGCAGCAGCCCTAAGGAGCTGCTGCTTCCCAGGCTGTCTAGAAAGGTAGTCCAGCTGCAGAGCTGCCTCAGCCCTGCTGCATGCCTGGGGGGTCACAGAATGTGCCATGGCTGGGCCACACCTGGGCCAGGTGGGACCAAAGGACCTGTCACGAGCTGGACAAATCCCCTGCTACAGGCCATATTTTGTCCACCCCCGCGTTAGAGCCATTATTCACCCCTGAAGACACTGAAGTTGTAACTAAAGAAATATTCTTTTTAATTTTGTGCACACTAGGTAATCCAGCCTGATGTAGACTTAAACAGTTTGTGTAATATATAACTGTAAGGTCTAGAACAAAGCAAATAGATACAATACACCAATTTTATTATCAAGCAATCTTTCTCTATACAGGGGGAAAAGGAAATAGAACTCCAGTGTTTTGTAACAGCAATGTATAGTTTTCTTTCCAGTATATTTTCAGTCTTCAGATTTCAGCAATATGATAGGAGTTCTTTAAGTTGGATGCTCTTTGCACTTAAACTCAGAAGGGTAGCAGATTTTGTGTGAATGCAAAATATTCCTCATCCTTCCCTGGTTGAAATAATAGTACTTTCACTTTGGAATCCCATTTGATTTCTTTCAATATTCCACTTTCCAGCTTGCTGCCATCCTTCATTTGGCTAACCTTCCAATCTATCCTGAAACAACCGAAGAAATGTTTCTACCTGGACAAATGTAGGCAGTGGAATCCCCCAAGGCTCTGTCCTGCGACCAGTACTATTCAATATCTTCATTAGTGATTTGGACAAGGGAGTAGAAAGCACCCTGTCCAAGCTCGCAGACGACACCAAACTTTGTGGGGAGGTAAGCAAACTAGAGGGCAGGGAGTGAATCCAGGCTGATTTGGACAGGCTGGGGAAGTGGGGAGAACAGAATAGCATGCATCTTAACAAGGATAAGCGTCATGTGTTGCACCTGGGGAGGAAGAATCATCAACACTCCTACAGCCTGGGAGATACCACTCTGAGTAGCACAACTGTGGAAAGGGATCTCGGAGTCGTAGTCAACTCCAAAATGAACACGAATCACCAATGTGATGAGGTAATAAGTAAAGCTAACTGTACCCTTCCTTGCATAAGTAGGTGCATCATGAACAGGTCTAGGGAGGTGATACTTCCCCTCTATGCGGCATTGGTCAGGCTGCAGCTGGAATACTGCATCCAGTTTTGGGCACCATACTTCAGGAGGGATGTGGATGGCCTGGAGAGGGTTCAAAGGAAGGTCACTCATCTGGCTAAAGGCCTACAGAAAAAACCCTATGTGGACCGATTGGGAGATCTGAACCTCTTCAACCTCCGTAAGAGGAGGCTGAGAGGTAATCTCGTGGCCACCTGGAAACTCATGGGGGGGGCAGCAAGAAGTAGGGGATACAATGTTTACCAGGGCACCTGTCAGGGTAACTAGAAATAATGGCCACAAACTGGAAGAGAGCAAATTCAGATTGGACATCAGGATAAAATTCTTTACAGTGAGGGTTGCCAAAATATGAAATAAGCTTCCAAGGGAGGTGGCGCTGTCCCCTTTCTTGGAGATGTTTAAAAGGAGATTGGACAGACACCTGGCTGGAGCCATCTGACCTCAGCACTCATTCCTGCCCAGGGCAGGGGGTTGGGCTCGATTATCTAATGGGTCCCTTCCAACCCTAACATCTATGAAACTGTAATTTGATGTACTTCTCTTGGCTTCCCACTTTATTTCTCCCCTTACACTTAAGTTTGCAAAAATATTATTACTTTCACAAATGCATTTCCAAGGCTTCTGTTGGGTGCCTATAGAGGCCAAACAAATATTTTCCCCATTAATCCTTTATCTGGCCTTTCTCTTCCTGCTCTGATGCACTGGAATTGGCCACAGCTAAAAGTAGGAGTTTGGCTGGAATGTGTAAGTGCTCCTTACAATATTTAGAAACTTCTTAGTTGAATGTGTTACTTATGCACTCAAAAATCAAACATTACAAGACTCTTCAGTCTGGAAAAGTTGGCTATCAAGGATTGTGGGAGTTTTGTGCCTTCTTTTTCAGTGTGGGTCACAATCCTCTTTTTTAGGATCTTCTGAACATATATTAACTTGACACTATCCTGAAGCAGCTGCTCAGCTGATAGTTGAGTAGTTCTTTCCTGGCATCCAAGTGCCCAGTGTAAGGCTTCATGAACCAGGGGAGAAGGTCCCCAATTAGCAAGGGGGAAGAAGGAATGGAAAGACTGCCTTCCACCTTCACACTTGCAGCCCTGCAGGCAAGCTCTCCTAAGGTCACTGAGGCATCATTCTGGAGTTTTTAAAGACCGTGTTGTCACAGATCTGCAGCCCCGTGGTTCAGTGGTAGAATCCAGTGGTAGAACCACAAGAGACCTGGGTTCGATTCCTGGGTGCTTATGCAACTACAGCCCTCGAGGCACCTAATGTCTGGACTCAGTCTGGCCTTTGTGTTTGGTCTCAGTGGCCGAAAAGGGGGATGGAAGGTCTGCGTAACTTCTACTCCCATACTCCTGCCTAAGTGGGTGTGTCAAAGGTCTGGGTGACCTCTCACACATACACTGTGATCCAGAAGGATTAACAGTTGCCAGCTTCTGTCACAGATGTCTCACCAGCTGCTGGTGATGTGTAAACAATTCCCTATGGTCCACAATGCCCTACAGCATTATGGAAAAGAACATTTGCAGTTGATACATTCCATAGGCGATGTGTAGAGGGGTATGTGCCCCCCACACCCACTGAGGTTGAGATTGGTGGCTGCTGCTGACCTCTGTAGGTGGTAGCGACTCACCGCTTCCCCCCACTGCCAACACAGCAGCCAGTGTCTGAGGGTGGTCCCTGCTCACTGCCATCGACATCCCCACTGCCTCCTACAAATTGTGCTCCCCCCTGCCAGTCTTGGAATGTACCAGTTATTCATGATGCATTCCAAGCTATGGTAGGCAGGGCAGAGGATGGTGGTGTAGGTGCCACTGATGGTGTCACTGTAGTTGGTAAATCCCATGCAGGCAAATCCTCAAGGTGCACTGAATGAGGCTGTGCCTGGATGTCACTGATTGTTCCTGCCCCAGCTGGCTGTCTCAGTCTGTATCCTATACAACTTCTTCAAGGGGGAAGACTTTCCAGCAGATTGGGCTGAGGAAGTGCGATGTCTTGGGAGCTGCTATACAACAGTGGAGTGGGATAAATGCTGGACCCAACAGCTGGAGGCTGTTTTCATTAGAGATCCTAGCAAATCACTTTCAGTGGTACTGGGACATGGAGTCAATGTTCCCTGTAAGGAATAGCGGTCTGTGAGCGCGCAGCCTCGGTCCTGCCCTCCCCTTTCGGTGCAGCGTGGGACACTTACAAAAGGTAAGCTCCTCACTCTTCACCCGGGGCAGGCAGTGGGGGCTGGAGCCTGCCTGCCCTGAGTGAGGCTCTGCTGGACGCTGGTGCAGGCTCCCAGAAACTGCTCTGCTCCCCTGTATTGCCTTAGAGAGTGAAGAGACACGTGGCATCAGGGCCGGGGAGTGGAGCACTTCCCAGAGCCTGCGGAGCAGTTCCCTGGGGCCAGTAGAGCCCGCACCAGCCTCCATCCCTGCTTTGCCTCACCTCAGGGAGGAGCCACTGTCTGCCCTGAGTGAGGCTCCTCCAGCTCTGGGGAACTGCTCCGCAGGCTCCGGGAAGTGCTACACACCCTGGCCCTGACTCCACATGCATCCTCACTCCCCTAGGCGATGTGGGGGAGCAGAGCAGTTCCCCAGAGCTACTGGAGCCCACACCAGCCCCCGCCCCCACCTAGGGGAGGAGCTTATCTTTACTAAGTGTCGCACACCGCAGCCCAGCTCCATTCCCGGTGGGTGCGTGGCCTGAAAAAGTTTGTGCGAGGCCAAACTTTTACTCGTGCATGGCTGTGCATGCGCACACCTTAGAGGGAACTCTGCATGGAGTAGGAGAGGGGTGCAACTGAGTATAGGGTGATCAAGACTCCCATATGTAACTTCCATGCAGACCAACAGAAACTATTAAGCAGTCCAAATAGACACAGCCCTCTGCACTTTACTGAACTCTGAAAAGATAGTCTGGGCATGGGGACCACTGGGAATGCTGGATCACCATGGGCTTGGGAAAGGGAGGTGATGACACATGGCTAAATTGTAGCTGGTCAGGGCCAGGGCCCAATGAAAGGGTACCTAAGGCAGGGGGAGTTCCTTTGGCATGGAGTGGGTTGGGAGCATGCCTCCATGTTCATTCACTGGCTTGAAGGGGCTAGTGTGGAGGAATCCTGTTCCAGATGCCTCCTTTTTTGGGGGGGTAGTCTGTTCCCCACTCTCTCTCTCGCTCATGTGTCTATCACATCGGTTGCTAAACAACCCATACTGCCTATGTGCCTGAGGACAGGTAAGAGGGTGGGAACTCAACCCCTCTGTTGTTTTAAGCACTGACTTCATGGCAAGGGGAAGGGACTTGAGCCACGTTGCTCCTGTAGGGGACCAGTGATGCTTTTCAAACTGCTTGGTTGGCCTCAAACAACACCTGCCTTGATTGGGTCTGGAGATGAGGTCAGAAAGGTTATTTAAGAGTCCCTTCTCCCTAGGCCCCAGCTGTCTTGCTTCTTCCATCACAGTCAGAGCCTTGGATCTTGAGAAGGACTAAAGTTAATGGCTGTTGCCCTTGGAACCAGAGCAGAAAGGAGGTTGATACATAGCTATTTTGTATCAAAGCCATGTCCAGGCTGTGGTTGGGCCTGTGCCTGCTTAACTGGAGCCATGCTCTTAGACCAATTGCAAGGGCTGTGGTGGTGGGGAGTTCTGAGCATGAGAACTCAGGGCACGGAATACAGGACTGTGGGGCATGGGGCCCAAAACCTGGGGAGCGTGCATACTCCTGGGTAGGGGTTGGATGATACTGCTGCTTGTAACCCTGGGGGGCGGGAAGAGTTTCTTAACTCAGTGCGATGTGTAGGCCTGTCGGGGAGAGGAGAGGAATCCATGGTACTGTTGGGGGTGGCCCATGGACAGAGGAGTACTTCTCAGGAGCTGTGTTGCTGGTAGTCTTGGCCGTGAGGCTATGTTGCTGAGGGCTGAGAAAGGTAGGTCTCCCCATGGTGCATCAAGGAAGATGACTGGGCGTGATAAGTTTGAGACCCAAGTCTAGGCCAAGTGGGGTACATCTAGCCACGGTGTATGCCACTGATACAGGGGTGGGTAAAATATGTCCCGCCAGGCCATTCTATCTGCCCTGCAGAGCCCCTAAAAAATTTAGAAAATATTTATCTACTCCTGGCTGCCAGTCAAAGATGACAGAAGCCAGAGGGAGTAGGGCCCAGGGGTCGCTGGCAGCAGGATAGAGCAACTTAGCTTTGCCCCACCCTCTGGCCATTTCCCTACCTTCCCACCCCCGCACTGCTTCAGTGCCAGGTGGCTGAATCGCCAGACCCGGGAGCAAGGGGCCATACCTATACGGTGTGTCTTTGTCTTGTGTATGTGTTCATAGGGCAAGTCCCACAATCGCATCCCACCATACACATTTACCCCCACCCCCACACTGCTATACATGCAGATCCCCACACCCACACCCCCTCACACCCCAGTCACCCTCTCCCCCATACCCACCCACACACCCCACATATCCACACATACCCCACCTCTATCCACCCTCTGCAGGCATACCCACAGCCCTCCACAACCCTATACGCCCCAATATACAAGAGTAAGACTTCATTTTAAGCTATTATATACAATCATCTCTATGTATGCTACACAAATATATGTAAACCAGGACAAAAATATTTATTGAAATCAAAGATGTTTGCTTTTTAGAATACATTTGGTATTTTTCTGGTTCTGAGACAGCAAAATCCCTTGCTGAAAGAAGTAGTTCTGGGAGCAAGGGGAGGGACTTCTGATGGCAAAGGTCAGGGGGCGGGACTTCAGTCACAAGATGGAGACCAGGGGACAGCCCCCCCATCAAGGGGTGGGGCTACCCATGCGCTCCTCAACAGCTTGCAAAAACTCAGTAAGTGGCCCTCCATCCAAAATAATTGCCTGCTCCTGCACTGATGGAAGGTGCTGCTAGTACCCTGAAAGTATACTGATGACCTAGGTACTGGGGGAGGGTATAACTGAGGCTTCAGCTAAAGGATGTAGCTAAGAGGAAGCAACACTGAGAGTTCCTTCTTTTGGTCTTTCTGCCTGGTGAGTGTGACTACCACAGTATATAGTATAACACTTTCCATCTGGAGGCTCTCCATAAGCTTCCCAGTGATCTGCCTCACCATGCCCACTGCCATCTCAGTAGCCTCAGCATCCTCTCTGGCCTGGGAAATACCTGGTTGCAGGGCACTAGTCCTGGTGAAACTCCATCCTGGGCTTTCACTCATCACCACTGACAGCCTCCCCTCCAATGATGCTACACAGTCTGACAGCATCTCCTCCTTGTTGGTTGTTTCCTGGGGTGGGCCACTCAGGCTGTGCCTTGGGATCTCAATGCTGTGGGAGCTCCACTTGGTGCAGAGGTTCACTGAAATGACAGCAGTGAAACAAGCATCCATTGTTAAACTCTTGACATGGTAAGATAAAGTGGTGGACTCCCTAGCATATCTCCATGCCCCATCAAGCATAGGTGATACATAGGAGAGGCATGGGGGACACTTCTGGTCTCCCCCCCTCCCCCCCCAGTTGGCGACCAGCCGCTTGGTGCCCCCCCAGGATCAGAAGGCACCAGATCCCATGCCATCAAGTGATCTGATTTTTCTTCCAGCTCCTAAGATGGTAGGTTCTTCTGTTAAGGCCTTCTAGGACAGGGAAAGGTAAAAAGTCCTTTCTACCCCATCTGCTGTACCTGCCATAGGGAACAGTTTGTGGGGCCATGTTTGCTTGCTTCTTAAGGGGTGGTTCTCCCTGGGGCACCACTCATCAGGAGTCTCTCCTGTCTGCTTCCAGTTGTTTTTCCCCAGGTGGTGGAGGATGGGAAATTAGTCATAGATTTCTTGATGGTCAGGTCCTGTACTGGCAATTATCCACACTGCTTCAGCTAATCTTACAGGATGTCTTTCTGTGCCAATGTTTTCTCCATACGACTATGCCTGTTCCTGAAGATGTGAGCTGTTTAGATAGGCTGGGAACAACCTTCCCATACATGCTTTCTTGCCAGAAAAGTGGTCCTGCCTGTTGACCTTGTCTCCTGAAGAGTGCAAACCTACTCTGGTGGTTCCTGGGAAAAGATAAGCATCCATTTGTGGTGTTTTGTTCTTTTTTCTGTTTCAGAACCGATGGGAGGGGCCGAGATTTGCAGCAACATGGCTGACTTTCTGAGGGGTAAGGAGTAGATCCAGAGGGTAGTTGGGGGTTGATGACATGTTAATTTTGGATGAAACCAGAAGCAAACATGGGTTGCAAGATACTGCAATGGAGACTTTCATGGCTGTTCCTCCAGATGAGGAGGATGTCTTCCACCCAGAAAAGTACCGGTTGATCAAACTGCTTTTGTCTTTCTGGCTCAAAGAGTATTGAGTCACCAAGAAATCTGACTTCTAGTGTGAGGTGGAGACTGAAGCCGAGGCACCCCGCTAGGTCTGAGTGCCCCCTTACAGGCTGTGAAGTAATGGACCCTTCAACAACGTTTATTATTTAAATCTTTAAATTAGACTCCTTACACATCTGCATTAAGAGCATGTTTCTTTACAGCTAGGCCCTCACTGAAGTAGCTGACATGGTTTTTGTTTGGCCGCCAGCCAGGGGCCTTCGCAGAAACCGGCCCGGGCGTCGCCGGCGGGACCTCGCCCCGGTCTCGCCGGGGCGGCGGGGCCGGATGCTGCTCGGCGCACGCGCAGAAACGGCGCTCGCCCCCAGCTCCGCCCCTGAACGGCGTGCGGCGGCGATGAGCCGCTGCGGGATTGGCCCGGGGGCGGTGACGTAAGCGCAAGCTGCAGTCGCACCGTGGCCGTAAAGCGCGGACGCTCGCGCGCCTGGCGGAGCCGACCGAGG
>NW_017728915.1:6221784-6224040 GCF_001723895.1 Crocodylus porosus | reverse complement strand
GGGAGGGGGTCAGGGTCACTTTGGGGCGGGTGGAGCCGGGACCGCGGTAGGTCCTTCGTGCGGCCGGAGTCCGGGCACTGGCCCCGCTCAGCCCCGCGCTGAGGAAGGCACCTGCGGGACCCGGGCGGGGGCGCTCGGGGCTGAGTCTCCGGGCCTGATCCTGGCGCAAGGAGCATGACCCTGGGGTCCCGGCCCGCGCCCGCATCTGGCTGCCGGGGCTGGAGCCTGAGCGCGCTGCTGCCCCGCGGGAGGTTAGATCCCAAGTGCAGGTTCCTGCTAGAGCCGCGGGGAGCGAGGGCGAGTAAGCAGCTGCCTGTTGCCCTCAGTTCAGCCCCAGGGGCGGCCAGCAGCCTCAAGACCTTGCAGCCCTTGCATGAGTGCGGCAGCTCGTCAGTCTGCTCTTGTTGGGGCTAGGCGTGCACTCCAAATGTTGCTAGCTGCCTCAAGTGCCATCTGGCTGGTTGGACCCGTGGTGGAAACAGAACTGTTAGCAACATCCGCAGGGAACGTTTAGGCTAAGACAGACATGCTGAATGGGAGCTTCCCTTACGGGCATTGTGCAGTGCTTCCCTAGCTGCACCTCCTCCTCTGAACTTGGAGGGGTTAGCGGCATCCTCTGAACTCATAAGAATGGAACCTGTAAGCAACTGTGCAGGTGTATCAGTGAAAAAGGTGCCTGGGGGCAGTAAGAGCCTGTAGGCAGCCTAGTTGCTTGGCTTCGGTGTAGTACGAGAGCGATTTAAATCATTTAAAAAGTTATTAAATGGTTAGCCGATTGAGAAGATGAAGCTGCAGAAATCTGGAGTGATTTGTTTTTCCTGCGTAAAGAATCTTGGTCAAACCTCTCAAACTTTCAGAGGCTTGCAGATATAATCATTGCAGGGAGTCCCTCATAGTCGAGGATGATTGTCTTCGGTGATTGTCTTATCTGTGGGTCTGAAGATGGCTGATGAGGCCTCTCTAGGATCAACAAATTCTACTGTAGCTCAGGCACATGTTTGTGTGAGGTGGCTCCAGGTTCTTGATTCGCAACATGCTGTTTCTGTCTTTCTCACTTTTCCATCTCCTGTTGTCATCATAAGATTTTAAAGTACTGAGATCTTTGCAGTAAACTGCTTTGGTTTGGGATAATCCTGGGTTATAGTCTCCCATGAGTTGATGTGCCATTTTTTCAAGTTGGCCTTGAGGACATCCTTGAAGCACTTTCTCTGCCCTCCTCTTGATTGTATATCTTGACAGCTGAGAGAATAAAATTTTCTTTGGGAGTCTGGAGTTAGACATCTGGATGATGTGGTTGGCCCAGCAAAGTTGATGTTGGATGACATTGACTCAACGCTTGTAGTGTTTGCTTGTGAGAAAATGCTAATATTGGTGCCTCTGTTTTTCCACTGGATTGATGGTACTTCTCCAGCAGCTTGAAACATCTCCTGTACAGTGTCCACGTCTCAGCTCCATACAGTAAGATGGAAATCACGATGGCTTGATAAGCCTTGAGCTAAGTTTTGGATCTGATGTTATGATCTTTGAACACCTGTTTCCTTAGGCATCCAAAGGTTGCACTTGAAGTGATGTTGGATTTTTTTTTTGTCAGTCAGCCTTCTACACTAGATGGCTTCTAAGGTATGGGAAATACTTAATATTCTCCAGAATCTTACCATAAATCTGAATTACTGGAGCTAGGGACTCATTAAGAGCATGTTGATGGCAGACTTTAGTGAATGTTAAGTGTCAGTCCCATTTTTTTGTGAGCCTCAATAAAGACGTCAGGGGCTGCCTGAAGGTCTGCTTCCAAGCAAGTGCACACTACAGCATCATCAGCATACTGGAGCTCAATGACTGAGGTTGGATTGGCTGAGATTAAACAGTTTAACATCCATTCAGTAGTTTTGCTCCGCTTTGACTGGAAGTTTATTGGTGGTCAGATATAGCATTGCAGCCTTGCTTAACTCATCTTAACCTCGAAGCGATCTGTGGTAGATACATCATTAAGAAATAATACATATGTGCTAGCACAGCCACAAATGTACTGTCATACGTACCTTTCCAGTGTACCCCTTACCTCAAAAATCTTGTTCCAGGCAGTAGGAGAAATAGAATATGAATGATTTCAGACTACATGCTTAGGCATGCCTGTTTTGAATCAGTTCCATGTCTGCCTAACAGGAAAAAAAGGCAGGAAGGAGGACCCGGGAAACTATAGGCCGGTTAGTCTTACCTCGATCCTAGGCAAGCTCTTTGAGAAAATTATGCTGGCAC
>NW_017728915.1:6184545-6221684 GCF_001723895.1 Crocodylus porosus | reverse complement strand
CGGACTAGATGATCTGCTCAGGTCCCTTCCGACCCTAGAAACTATGAAACTATGAAATAGATTGTGTAGGTTTCAAGTTTGGTTTAGAGGTGGAGGGTAGCTTAGGGGGAAGCTTAGGTAAAGAAAGCATTAGCTCCATGTAACTTGAATGCACAGCAGTATTAAAATGGATGGTCTGCTTTTAATTTTTAAATTGCTTAGTGTGACTTCTATGCCAGTGTGTCAAGCAACCCTAGGTCTTGTAATGTCTCCTATGTGCATCTGCTAGTATTATGAACCAGCTGCTCAGTAATTAGTAGTTTTCTGTGTGCTTAGAAATGAATGAAATCCCAGGTTTTGGGATGTGTCAGATAGTTGGAGTCTTGCCCTGTTAAGGGTGAAGATGGTTTAAATGCCCTTTTCACTTCTTGCAGAACTAGAGGGCTAGCTTAAAAATGGTTATACTTACACAGATCTTTTCTTTCTAATTTATTTATCTCTTAAGTATATGTGATCACATAATGCCTAGCCTGTAACTTTATTTACCTTTTCCTAAAACTCCTTCCTTTTGAGATGCCCATAGTGAAAGAGGTCTTAATAAAAATGGATTGGATTGTGTCAAAGAAATGTATATTAGCTTAGTCTCCGCCTGCTTTGAAATTCAGCATCACTTGGGCTTCTTGTGTTACCTAAATTGTTAAGATCTTTGGAACAGGTCCTTTGGTTTTCTGCTAATACAGCAAAGTGCCCAACATTTCTTAGTAATATTAAAATGCTAACTTCATAATTTGTTTCTTACTATGAGGGCTGTTGTAAAAAGTATTGGTGCTGGTATTCTTTTTCTCCTGCTACAGACGTATAACCAAGAAATAACAAATCACTGTCTGCCCTTATTGGAAAAACAGAGCAACTGGTGATGTATATATCCTCTGGGATGTAGTACTTCATTAGCATTCTGGGATCCCAGATTATTAAGATGGAGGTTTCCAGGTACCTTGCGTATCATAAGATACCCATCACTGGGTTCTGGCTTATCTTTAGAATGTCTAAGAGAACTTGCATGCATGTAGTGTGGTAGGTGTTAATAACTCTCTCTCTTACTCTCTTCTTTTTTTTTTTCCCCTTCTCCTAGAAGTGGATGTGAAGTAGCTGCTAAGCGTGTATAGGCTGCTCCCTGATAGAGCTGATAGACACCTGTCAGGATGTTTCTGCGCTTGCTGTCAGATGTGCGGTGGTGGACAGCCAGCTCAAGGTGGAGAAACATGGCCAGCTCTCGGAGCAGTGCCACAAGTGCAGCAGAACCTCGCTTGATCTCCCTGCCAGCCCAGGCACAAGTGGTAGTCTGTGGTGGTGGAATTATGGGCACATCAGTGGCATATCACCTTGCCAAGTTAGGCTGGAAGGACGTAGTCTTGCTGGAGCAAGGCAGGTAAGGACTGGATTTGTCTTCTATTAAAACAAAAATAAAATAAAATTTAGAACTACATAGGACTTGCACATCTATAATGCCTCTCTTGTGTTTTATTTCCACCATTTCAATTTTTACCATCTTCAGACACACTTCCTGAAGTCAATAGGGTTTGGTCATTTCTTCACAAGTACAGGGAGAGTTCCAAGTTCCACAGTGTTGGCTTTGCTTTACTCAACCAAGCTATGTAGGCTGCTTTTAAAAGAAAAAAAACCCCCATAAATGATTTTCATAGGACGAGAGGGAGCAACTTTAACATTTTCAAGCATGAGCTTTGTTTCTCATCCATACTAAAATTCAGCCTACTGACGCATAGCAGAAGTCACTTAAAAGTGCTCCATGTGCCTTGTGCACAGGTAGACTGGGAAGGGCGGTGGCATATGCATATGCTCCTACCTTTATTAGGATTATCTGATAAGCCTAAAGTAGGTACAAATGTCCTCTCTTACCTAAGGCCTTTCCTATTTGTTGATTCTGCCCCCAGCTATTCTCCTCCTGGAAACAGAGGTACATGGGATAGTGCCACCTGCCCTGGAAAGCCCAGGAGATGCTGTGCAGGATATGCTATTCCTAAACCATCCCAGAAAGATGCCTATCCAGCTTCTTTTTGAAAGCCTGTAATAAAGAAGATTCCATACTTTTCTGAAGTAGTTTGTTTCATTGTCCTACTGATACGAGCATTAGGAAATTGTACCTGAGTTTTAATCTTGGCCTGCATATGTTGCAGTTTAAACCCATTCCCTCATGTCTTGATGTTTGTGGCAAGGAAAAACAAATGTTATCTTTCCTTATAGCACCTATTCAAATGGTTCAAACCTATTCTAATGTTTTCTCTTGATCTCCTTTTTCTCCAGACCTAATATATCCAGTTTTCTCAACTTTTCCTTATGTGGTTTGCATTCCAGTTCTTTTGTCATCTTTTTGCTTGCCTTTTGCAAAGTCTGTACATCTTTCTTGAAATGTGGTACCAAGAATTGCATGTGATGTTCCAGCTGAGACCTAACCAGTGTTAAGTAAGGTGGTATGGTCTCTCTCCATGCCATACATAAAATATATCTGTTAATGCAGGCCAAAATTGCATTCTCTTTTTTTTTCCCCCCACCTCCAACAGCATCACATTGCGGACTCGTGTTGAGTTTGTGATTTACCAAATCTTAGATCCTTTATGTCAGTGCTATGCCTACCCAGTTGTCGTCCCCAACCCCCCCTGCATTTATTTGTACATTTTTGGTTTTTCTTCCGTAGGTGAATTATGTAGCTAGCCTGTCCAACAAGAAAAGATCAAGTTTATTTGGCCTGACGTTTTTTTTCCAGAACAAAATCCACATTGCTGGTTAGGAATCATCCCTTCCTCCACTGAATGTTTTACAACTTGATTGTTTTCTAATGTACTCTAGTACCTTCTTAGATACTGAAGTCAGACTGACTGATCTGTAATTTCTTGACTTCTCATTTTCCTTTTTCTTTTTTTTTTTTTTAAGATCGCCCTTTTCTAATCATTTGACAATCTTCCCTGTCACCCATGACTTTGCAAACATTATTGCCAGCAGCTATGAAATTTCTTTAGCCAATTCCTTCAGCTTCCATCATCAGCCCATGTTGATTTTAAATTCATTCAAATTTGTCAAAAATACTCCCTGACATACCCGGATCTGCTTTTCTCTCCTTTCTGTATATAAATTTGCTGTTTTCTTTTGTTTATGTTGTATCATTTCGTTAGGGTTTTTTCCCTGTGAAAATAGAGGCAAGCTAATCATTGAGCAGCTTTGCTTATTTTATCTTTTTTGTTTTCCCATCCTCACTATGGAGCAGTAGGCCCAGAGTTCCCCTGTTCTATCTTCTGTGTGACAGTTTTAGAACCCCCTATTCTTATCTTGTCTTGCCACCTTCCTCTGAGGTACTGAGGTGTTGGGAGTAGCTAAGGCTTGGGATTTTTGGCTGGTCCAGCTAGTACTTTTAAAAAGTTCAGAGAGGATCCTGCATTGTGGTTGTATCTCTCGCCAAATTTGTAGTCATTAAAGAATTTTTCTCTTAATTCATATGGGCATGGAATGGGAATTTTTAAATTCCTCTGTAGTATGGTATTTTAGGGATGGAGTATTGTTATAGTCATACTGAGCTGGGAAATTTGTAAGAAGCATGGCATTTTCTGGTGAAATCTTTTATTGGACCAGCATCTATAACTCACCCTAACCAACCAATAACAGTTTATCATTGTCAGTGATAATGCAGTTCTACCCTGGTTCCACACAGGATGAACTTGCTAGCTGGTAAGGCTAGTGTAGCTGCCAGCCCCAACCTCTTCCCTGCCCTCTCAGGGTGTTAGTCCTAGGAGTTGCCAAGAAAATACCTAACCCAGATACTAGGGGTTAGGAATTTATAGACTCATAGAAAATTAGGGTTGGAAGGGACCTCAAGAGGTCATCTAGCTCAAAACAGGACCATCTCCAACTACATCATCCCAGCCAAGACTTTGTCTAGCTGTATCTTAAACAACAAGGACAGAGGGTTTACCACCTCTCTGGCTAACCTGTTTTGAGTGTTTTAACTTTCTTACTAGAAGGGTAGTATTTCCTAATATCCAACCTAAACTTCCCTTGCTGCAACTTGAGGCCATTACTTCTTGTTCTGTCATCTGCCATCAGTGAGAACAGCATAACTCCATCCTCTTTGGAGCCTGTCTTCAGGTACTTAAAGGAGATTGGATTTCGCTTAGGGGGCCTCTTCCAACCTTTATTCCTTTTTTCTCATCCTAGAGTGATTCCCTCCCCTATCCCCTTGTTGCATACAAAAACAGCAAACTGGTTGTCAGTGAGAATTACAATGCCCTACACAAGTCGGCTACAAACCTGAGATGTCAAATAAGCTGTTGGAGTAACCGCCACAGAATCCTTTTTTTGTTTGTTTTTGGGGGTTTTTTCTTTTCTTCCTTCTGTCAGCCAGATGAGGCCTTCTTTGTAACTTCTTCTGCAGGCTGGCTGCTGGCACCACTCGATTTTGTGCTGGCATTGTGAGCACTGCCAGGCACGTGTCCATAGAGCTCAAGATGGCTGACTATTCAAACAAGTTGTATCAGGAGTTAGAACAAGAGACAGGAATAAAAACAGGTAAGCAAAATAATCTGTGGAACAAATTTCTGAGAAATGGATTCAAAGTATTAATTGAAATTAATAATGCCATTATCCAGTGCCATAGTGAGACTTCATCTAGAATTCTGTGTACAGTTCTGGTCGCCCATGTCAAAAAAGATATCGTCAGACTGGAACAGGTGCAATTTAGCAGTGTAGGAGTTCAGAGTAGGAATTAATTAGAACTGACCAGGAAGCGAGCATGTTTAGATTATATTATTTTGGCATGTATTTCTGTTTTTCTGGGAGAACCAGCAGTCTTACTATAAACTGCTGTTTATACTCCACCAGCATATTAAAGTTGATAGTGGGTATAGGAAAGCACCATGGCAGCAGCTGCACAACAGTTTCTGACCAGTTTTAATAATCTCATAAAAAGCTGTTCAAGCCCTCTTTACATTTTATATATATAATATATAAATAAAATAAAAATCTGGTATTTGGGTTCCTTCCCCCAACCAAGGATCTTTTTTTCAGCCAGTGCACAGGATGGGTAGTGTTTTCTAATGAACAGCAAGTGTTTTTTCCCAGTTGTTCAATATGTGGCCTTGGTGTTCAAATTGCTCTGAAAACAGATTTATTAATTTCTTTGTTGACCTTTGTTATACTTATCACTATCATTTAAAAGCTTCACAAATATGAATGGATTTATCTTAACATGTTGAGGTGTGTGGGTTATCCTCAACTTATAGCTGAGAAATTGAGGCAACGAGATGAAGACAAAAAGTGTCCATTAATTGCGGGTGCCCAGTTTAGATTGCCAGGGCCTGTTTTTCTTTTTAGAGCACCTACCATATGTTTGAAATGCAGATCTTATTGACTTAAAGTGTAGCTGTCAGGGCCCAGCATTTCTGCATATTTTGGGTTTTGTTCCAAGCTCAAGAAGAGGGTAACAGGCATTGTGTCTGTTCCTTGCTACCTTGGCTACCTTTATCTAGTCCTTCCCCCATCTCTTCCAGTATAGGAGCTACTCCCTAAGTTTTTCCCTCCCTCTTGCTCTCAATCAAATCTAATTGCCCAGCTGTTTAGAGTTTATTTGAACATTTCTCCCTTCTCCTCTATCTCTTTTCCCAGCCAGTCCAAGTCAGCCTCCTTCAGCTCTCCATCCCACTGATTCCTAGTCCTGGTGAGTCCCAGTGTCCACCATGGCACCTTAATCTGTTCTCAGTTTCCTGCTTACATTTTGCTTGCTCAGCTAGCCGTAATTTCTTTTTCCAACCAGTTTCCCTTCTCTCTCTCTACCAGCCTCCAATCCCAGTCTTCCCTACCCCAGGTCCAATTCCCCCAGGTCTTGCATTTGAATGAGACAGCTCCACTGTAATCACTGGGCCTAGCTTGTGGAGCACTGAGAGCAGAGAAAAGCCAAACTCCCTGCTTTTTGTTCTGGTGCCTGGCCTGTGTTGGCTCTGCGCTGCAGCTGTAGGGGATGTTCTGCTCAGCCCTGGACTGGAGGTCAGATTTTGGGGGATTTTAGTTACAAAGCTCTAGTTGCTGTCTACTAAGCCTGTGCAAACAATTTTTCAAATGCTTATAAATTGGTCAGATTTGGGTGGCTTTTGCAGGGACAGCAAAAGGTAAATCCTTGACATAATCAAAGATAAGCAAAGGTATGAGTGAGCGAAAACAGGGTTTTTATAGTGTCAACCTTAGCACATTGTGTTGCTAGTGACCTTTATGTTTGAGGTTACTTTTTAAGTGGTTGTATTCATTCAGTAGTTGCGCAGTCCAAAAATATTCAGTTATTAAATGAAGTCTTTTCTTCCCATTATTAAGCAGTTATTGGATCAGATTGGGCAGTACTCCTTAGTGCCTGCTGGTAGGCCCTTTCCCTACGAAATTCTCTTTTGACACTTCATGGTTGTGAAGTATAATCTGTGAGGGTGTTTATGAACATGGGTAAATGTAGTCTAAAGCCGGGTTTAAATAACACTAGAAGTATACATCAAACTCTGCCTCTTCAAAGTGTTTTATCAGCACAATTGCAGGTTAGTAGCTGATTTCTGTATTAATACTGGGAGTTGGGTTTTCCAGGCTCTTGAGTACTAGAAGCAGCAGGTCCACTAGGATCAGAAGGGCTTAGAACCCAACAAACTCTGATTTAACCTTGGTTGTTGCCGCAGGGTATATGAAGACCAGCTCTATTTCACTGGCTCAGACTCAGGACCGACTGATCTCCCTGAAACGCATTGCTTCAACACACAAGTATGTATAAGCAGAGAATTGTACTGGATCTGAATGCCCCTGTGCCAGCCTTTCTTGAGAGGCTAACAACCACCATCCTTTTTGTATTGTGTGGCAGGGTAATGGGGATACCTTGTGAAATCATCACCCCAAAGCAAGTGGCACAACTACACCCACTAATTAACATTCACGACCTTGTGGGGGCTTTATATATGCCAGAGGATGCAGTTGTATCATCTGCCGATGTGAGCCTTGCTCTGGCAAATGCTGCCTCTCGGAATGGTATGAATTTTTAAAATCTATAGCATGCCTACCCCCTCGTGTCTGCCTTGGTACAAAGGAAAATGACCATCTGTGTGGACATGGTGTTAGCTTTTGTATTCAGATTTACAGTATTTTGATTACTAAAGTCTCATACTTCTCTTCTTTAAAACTTGTTTCACAACCCTAAAGCCAGATTAAAACTTGTTTCAGTATTGTGTCCTTGAAATCCCACTGGGAGGAGAATTTATATAGAGCCCTACAAGTATTTTTGTGGTACATAAGAGTCCTTGAAAGTCCAGATGAAGTCAGTTTGAACAGTTTTGTTATCTGTAGGGCCAAAGGGGTATGTGATCATGGCAGCTGGAATACCTCATTGGACTCGTGGACTTCTGGGTAGTTTGGAGGCAAAGGTGGCTCTGTTGGAATTTTGTTTGGGAAGCTTAGGGTGGTGTAAAAGAAGAACAAGGTTAGGATTTAATAATAAAGATTGGACCTGTTAAGACTGAAACTTGATGAGGTTGGAAGGACCTTATTAGGCCTGTGTGAATAGAGAAGTATTTGATTTGGATTTGGCTGATTCGGAGGACAGTGATTCAGTTTGGTGATTCAAATCACTGTCCCCATTTGATTTGGCTGAATCAGAATTGGAGTTTCAGCGCTAATTTGGAGATTCAGATTGACTAGGGAGAAGCAGGCACAGCCAGGCAGCTGCAGATTCTCCCACAGCTCCTCCGGCCATACCTGCCTCTCCCCAAGTTTGGGGAGCCACAGGAGAAGCCCCCATGGCTGCCCTGCCCAGCCCCATCCCTGGCCCAGCTCTTAAAAAATAAAAAAAAAATCCCTGCACTCACCAGCTCCTAGACAGTCCAAAGTGCCCTGCCGAGCCACACTGCACCCACACCATGGGGCAGCTGCCATGTGGTGGTGGGGGCAATCCCTGCTGCCCCATGCTCCACAGGGGGGTTCTGCCATGAGGCCTCAGAGGCCCTGATCGCCCTGAGGGCAGGGCAGCCATGGGGGGCTTCTCCCATGGCTCCTCTGGTTATGCCCCCTCTGCTCCAGCAGGGGGGAGCCGCGGGAGAAGCCCCCATGGCTTCCCTGCTTGGTCCCAGCCCAGCCATTGGAGAGTGTGGGGACAGGATGCAATGCAGATACAGCTCGCTCCAGGTGGCAGCAGGGCATAGCCCCTGCTCCCAGCACTACTGTGCCCCACATCAGCACTGAGAGCGGGGGCTCTGCCTTGCCGCCACTTGCCAGCCAGTGCAGAGGGGCAGGCGCTGCTGCTGCTTGCCAGCTGCCATAGTGGGGTGTGGGATGCAAGCGCAGCAGTGCTGGGAGCGAAGGCTATGCCCTACTGCTGCTTGCCCCCTTCTGTCTGGAGCAAGCCATGCCCACATTCTGCCCCACAGCCCTGGCTGGGAAAGCAGCAGCAGGTCATAGCCCCTGCTCCCAACACTGCCACACCCACGCCCCCCCGCTCCAGCTGGGCAGCTTGTCCCAGTCCCTCCCTCAACCCCAACAGACTTACCAGCTGGAGGCAGCTTTGTCAGCTGCCTGTTTAGTCTATGGCCGAATTGCCAAGGCGGCCAAAGCTTTTCCAATTCAGTTTGGGTGCTTTGACTCTATTTGCAGCTTTTAATTGGTCTCCCAATTCAATTCGGATTCAGAGATTCAGTCCCTGAATTGGGCCAAATCTCCTCCGAATCGAATCAGCTACTGAAGCTTCACACAGGCCTAGCGCTTATAAGAAGAACATGGGTGGAGTTCTGAAGTTCTTTTAGGTTGGTTGGTGCTTGATGGATGCAGCTGAGTAGAGCAAGGCATGATACCTAGAGCCAGTTACCTCCAAGACTGGAAGTGCTGTTGTCATGACTTGAGGATTACCTGGTATGGTAGTTATTTACCTGGTATGGTAGTTATGGCATGGTATCATTATTGAGGGAAATAAATGACTAATGAAACTAAGTGCCACCAAGGTCTTTGCCTTAGAACTGTGTGGGCTGGAACTTCTGTTTTCCAATTTGATTTTTTCCCTCTGAGTCCTGTTTGTTTCCTGAATGTCTTCATGTATATTGAAGCAATGATGACTATTTTCTCTGAGAATAGCGAGTAGCTTTCATAGTGATGTCATCATCCAGGCATAACTGATTTCAGAAGTAAAGTTAGATTAAAGAGTCTTTGATTTATAGATTTCTCTTTTCATGCCATCCATTCTATTGATTTTTGTTCCCCTTTATTTGTTCCTGTTGTTCATAATCCCATATCAAAGAAATACATATTCCCAGCTGCCTGCAAGGGGGTGTTTTAAACCTTTCCACAAGGCACTAAAGCAATTCTGCAATTTTCCAAAGAAGTTAGAATGTAGAAATATCCCTCCCTTGATGGGAGGAGATGCTTTAGAATGAGCTCTGGTGTTAGCAGCCTGTTATCAGTAGCCTGTTAGCAGTAAGTCTTGTGTGTCTGCTCCTTTTTGCAGGTGTCCAGATCCATGACAGGACAAGTGTCAGTCATATCCTGGTCCAGAAGGGTCATGTGACTGGAGTTGAGACTGACAGAGGGCAGATTCAATGCGAGTATTTTGTCAACTGCGCTGGCCAGGTTGGATTATTTAATTTTTCTTCTCTCTGTTTTTGTGAGGATCCTAGTATATTCCAATTCTCTAACAGTGGAGAAAAGCATGTAGTGACCAGTAAATGAAGTAACCACTGTTTTTTCCTGATGCTTCCCTTTTCTCTCAAAATGGACAAACTCTTGCCAGTTCCCAGCTGTCTGGTCTCTAATGTGGAAAAATATTAGTTCGTAGATTCATACCTGAAGGGATCATTCTGGTCACCCAGTCAGATCTCCTGCATAGCACAATGTTTAAGATTACTCCAAATTACTTATTTACATCCCCAGATAGCTGTGGCAGTTACTTCCTACTTGTTCCCTCTACTCTCGAAATGAAGGTGGTTCTTATTGGCAGAGCTGAGTTTGTCATCCATGCATTTACTTTTAATAGTATTTTTCTTTTCTACAAAGCATGCCATTTTCTCCAGCTTGTTCAGTTTTATACATTTTTATCTTTTAGAAGCTTACCAATTGAACTGATCTGTTATATTGCCCTCTTAATATTAAAGTCCATCTATTCATTAACTCAAAACAGTTTGGATATGTAAGTGCTTGCTGTTTTCTTGGCACTGCAATTAAGTGTCAGCCTGCTGAGAAGCACCGTACCCTTTGACAATTTAGATTTGCCCAGAGTCATAATGGGAGGAGCACCCTCTCTTGCAATGAAGGGCTTTGTTGTGCCTTAAAAGTATAATTAAGACCCTTTCTTTTGTTCTTGGAAACTACTGTCTTTCTAGCTACTGTAGTGTCTCAGCTGTAAAGATGCGTTTTGACCATTGTTTTTTCTCACTAAAATCAGTTTTATCTTCTTAATGTGGGTCCCCAACAGTAGAAGAATCTAAAATGTTATCTGTTAGACCTTGCTTCTGATGAAAGCACAATATTCCCCTAGTAATATAAATGCAAGATATTATTGTTTGTTCTGCATTGTGGTAGTCCCTGTGATCCACAGCTATAAACCAGATCTCCGTTGTTCCTAATGCTATATAAATGCAGAACAAAATGATGATCCCTATCCCAAGGGGCTAATGGTCCAAGTAAATGGTACAGTTCTTCCATTAAAGGCACTGAGCTGACATCAATCTGCTCTTTCGTGAGGTAAACGCACAAGTCTTTTAAAGAAAAAAACCAACAAAAACTCAAATTTCTCATGGCTTCTGGTCTGTGACTAAGCCTTTCTGTTTTCAGTGGGCCTATGAGCTGGGTCTTTCCAGTGAGGAACCAGTCAGTATCCCACTGCATGCCTGTGAACATTTTTACCTCCTGACGCATCCCTTGAAGAAACCTCTAGAAAGCAACACACCAAGTGAGGACTTTCCCACTCTATTTTGTTTTTCTAGTGAACTTTCTCTGCCTTTGTAAAGACAAGACTTTCCTTATGAAGATGGAGCTGATTGGGTGCAATTAGTCTTCCACTCTGCCAAGACTATGTTCTGGGCTTTCTTTATGCATGCTGAATGTTCAATTTGAGGGCTGGGGAAGGAAGCAACTGTTTGTTTACTTGAAGGTAAACTCTTGGTCCCAAACTTGAGCTTTAGCTGGATAAGAGGGACTGCTTTGGAATTAGCTTGACTCTGGATTTGCAAGTGTTAGTATTTCAGTTGTGGTGTGCAGATGACACTTATGGTATGTGGAGGGGGTGATGCAGCTTTGGCATTGTTTTTCTTGTAGGCCATTGTCTTTAAGCAGGCTGTATTTTTTGCTCTTCTAGCCGAAGTTCAGACTTTATAATGGCATTTACACATCAGTGAGCTGTAGGGGAACAAAAGCACTCCTGGGTGCTCTGGGCTTTGGGTTTCCCTGAGAGAGTGAGCCAGGTGTGCTTGTAGGGCTAGGAAGTAGAAAGTTTTGGTTGGTTGCTCTTACTACATCTCTTCAAGTGACTTCCTAATGAATGCCCTTCACTGACCGAGTAACTTTTATGTTTCCAGCTTCTTTGTTTGTGGATGACCTTCTGTTATGAGATGTGTATAGTAGTGACTTCTGCTTCTTCCCATCTCATCCTTTCTCTTTTTTCCTCTGCAGCCATTGTGGACTTAGACGGTAGGATCTACATTCGCAGTTGGCAAGGTGGCATCCTTTCTGGGGGCTTTGAGAAGAACCCCAAACCCATCTTTACTGAGGGCCGGAACCAGTTGGAGATTCAGAACCTGCATGAAGACTGGGATCACTTTGGTATGCTAGGGTCAAAGGGCTTGCAGACCTTACATGGGCGGGCTTCCACAACAGCACAACAGAAGGCTTGACAGAAAGATAAAGCTGCCAACCAGGGGAAGCATGCTGTAGACATTTGTCTGCCTTTACTAAAAGGTGGGAGAAGTTTGGGAACTTGGAGTAGTGGGTTCAGCTGTTAGTTTGTGGGGCAGACAGCATGAAAAACTCTTACCCACTGGTGCTGCCTTCTGTGTCCATTGGTAGACATCCCATTTTGCCTGGAGATAGTCTAATCTGTACCAGATATAGGAGAAATGTACAAACCTCACTTTTTTAAACAGGGACTATACTTAGTATGAGACTAGTTCTCCTGTGGTCAGAGTTCAGCATTTGCTATTTGCCAGGTTTCTCCCTTTCATTGTCTAGATAATGGTACATTATTATTATCCCCACCCCCCAAAATTTTCCATGTATGCTAGCTTGCATTTTCTCAAGGTTAATCTCCGTTTTTATTTTGTGTGAATACTTCTAACTAGAAGTTTGCATGCTTTATTGCCCTTTGTAGGCTATGTGTATTTTACTTACCATGGAAGGATGCAAGGAGTCCATGCTTCCTCACAATGTCCCTGTGTGCTTCCTTCACATCCCCATTATTTTAGGACCTCTCCAACTCCTTGCTAATTTTTTCCATACCAACACCTCCATATGACACTACACTCTACCTCACCATTTCCCTTGACTGCTAATGCCTTAGCATTTGACTTTCTAGGTAGAGTGGGTTTTACAGAAACAATGCATGCATAAGGGGCTCCTTGCCTTCTTTCCCTGACCTCCCATTCCTACCACCACTTGTTAAATTATTCCTTTGCTTTCTGGCTGTGAGGTAGTATCAACGTAAAATAATTTAAACTTTGGGCTAGTGGGTAGAACTGAGATGTGGGTGTGCTCTTTTTGTGAAAAGTTGGGGGCTGCCATTAACAGGTTTCTTCACCTCTGAACAATTGCAAACCTGGTTGAAATTGCTATCTGCTAATTAGTGGCATTCTCGCTGTCATGCATGTGCTCTCTTCCCTGTTTCCCCTTCTGTTTTCAGTTTTCATCAAAATTGATAAAATTCTGCCTATATGTGTATAGAATTTATAGACAGACAAAGGATGCCAGCAACCTAAGTATAGTTGCTTCCTTCAGTCAATTTCTCTGTCTACAGCTCTGGTAGATTTAATTAATGATTAGAACACCATTTAGTTTAGAGTTGTCGTAATAGCTACTATAAGGCCAGATAAAATGTTGGTCCTATTGTCATCTATAGAAGTAAAATTTAACCATATACTTGCAGTCTAGGCTCCTGGGTTACAAAGTGGGAGAGTGAGTAGAGGTGACAGGAGCTGTGTTTCTAGTAAGATATTTTAAGGAAATGTAGAATCATAGCCATTTTATACCTGCATGTAAAATGCAGGGAGACTTTTGGGCAGTGCTGGTTTCTGGAGAAGCCTTTTGAAGTACTTTGCAGAAGCATATAAGTAGGAAAAGTAAATATTTGTTGTATGGCCCTGTCTTCTCCTTAATACCCCAGACGGGGTTCTTTCTCTGGCCTGAGAAGGCAAGGTTTGTTGGAGCTGTTTCTGCTGGTGTGTACTAGTTGTACCTTTCAGACAGTGTCCTTTTGTCCTCTAGATGCATTGCCATGGAAGGTGTTGGTATCTACTGAGATCATATTATTCCCTCCATGTTGACTTGTACAGTCTGGTTTGTGCCCAGTTTGGGGATGTAAGCAAAATGACTGAAATGCCCACAGACTAAAGGCCTCGATTTGTCAGGATTAGAATGCCTGTTTTGTTTTGGGAAACAGAGCCACTGCTGAGTGCCCTTCTCCGTAGAATGCCAGGTTTGGAGACTCTGGAGATAATGCAATTGGTGAATTGCCCAGAATCCTTCACACCAGACATGCGGTGCATCATGGGAGAGTCGCCCACTGTACAAGGCTATTTTGTCCTGGCTGGGATGAATTCTGCTGGAATCTCTTATGGCGGGGGAGCAGGCAAGTAAGTGGCTCACTACTATAGTGCAAGTGCAGTAGTTGGGGCTTATGTGCAATGTGACAATGTTCAAATCCTACATGTATGAAAATTTTACCTGATACTCAGGTACCTGAGTTCACTTAATATAGCCTGGTTAGTGTATTCTTTCTAGTTTCTAACTCGGCATTAATGAGGGAGAAAAATTTATATGATTTTTTTTTTTTTCTTCAGTCCATTTCCCTTTTTACGTTTGTCGAGTCCTCATCAGGTTATAATCCTCTTTGCACACCTTCTCGTTCCCCTGCTCATCTCCAGCCTTGTTCAAAGATATAGTTGGTGAGTCTGCAGCAGTACTGGAAATAGCAAAGCAGACGGCCTCTTGGCCCCAGATTAAACATACTTCAGCACTCATTGTTTCGTGTAGCCAAAGGACTTGGCATAATAGCAGTGCTAGCTATCCAACCATCTCTGGTTTCGTTAAGAATGCCCGCTTAATTTCCTGCTGCTTCATGAATTTCAAGGCAGTAAAATATTAATGATTTGATGTATTTGGTAGATGAATTTAAATAGTGGAACCACCAATTTCCTCAGCTTCCACTGGTGTGTAGCTTTTTCCTTATTGGAAAAATGAAAACCAACCAAGCAATCAAACAAAAATGACCCAGTTTGTATTGCTTCTGATTTTAAATGCCAAACTCTTTTCAATAAGGCATCAGATAACATATAATTTTCCTTTTGTTTCTGTCGCCAATCAGATATTTGGCTGAGTGGATGGTAAATGGGTATCCATCAGAAAATGTGTGGCCCCTAGACCTAAAGCGTTTTGGTGCTCTTCAAAGCAGTCGCACCTTCCTCCGTCACCGTGTCATGGAAGTTATGCGTAAGTAAGATCACAAGCTTTCACTTGCATATACAAAGAAGTTAAGGATTGTTTTCTTTCTCATCATCTCTTCCCCTGGCACTGAACTGCAGTCATTCTAAAGGATGTTTTCTGCTTTGTTAGTAGTCATTATGGCAATGCAGCCTTTGCATGTCTCCTAGGTAATTCTGAATGGGAGTGCATGCCTCCTAGCTAATTCTGGATGGAAATTTAGGGCATACCTAGTTAGGGCTCCAAAATGCCACACTTGCTCACATACAACACTCCTTAGAATAGGAAACACCTTGTTTTTGAAAGACAGAATAAAGAAAAAAAATCTTTCTTGAACTTTTTGGCTATGAGGGCAGTCAAGCATTGGAACGGGTTACCTAGAGATGCTCTGGAATTGCCATCCCTGGAAATTTTCAAGAGCAGGTTAAACAGACACTTGGCTGGGATGATCCTGCCTTGAGCACAGGGCTGGACTAGTTAACATCACAAGCTCCCCTTCAGCCCTCCTTTGCAATGATCTTACCTGAGTAGCAGCAGCTAGGTACCAGACCTGCTTGCTGTTGTGGTCCTTGTGGGTCCCATATAGATTTTTACTTGTCTTATGTTGGGCAGAAGTTTTAAATGGCAGAAACTGCTTTGACCATATTTCCTTGCATATTAGCACTCACCAGTTTCCAGCAGCTGTTTTTGGGGAAGGCGGGAGGCATGTGCTAGATGCGGGTAATATATAACAATAGAAAAAAAGCACAAGTTACTAGTTAAGAGCATTATGTTGTCCTAAGCATCATAATGCTGTGCATGTCAGTATATTATGGAAATGTTAGTGTGCTAATACAAGAATATTTAGGCTAGATGTCTCATTTATCACTTTTGAAGATTTTGCAAATGCTGGGAAAAAAGGCTTGGCATGTTGCTGCTGTCCATGTCTTCTAATCTTCCTTCATTCCAAAGTTTCTAATCAGCTGTGAATTAAGAACCAAATTTTGTGTACCTTTATACACACACATAGCAGTTTTCAAGCTGCATAAGGGGTATTTCTGATAGTTATAGAATTGAAAACTATTACCCATGTCGTGGGAACACAAGTATCCACACAACTCCGAAGAACCTGTAGTAATCTATGCGCTGCATGGGTAGCTATGCAGCTATATATTAAGGCTGTGTGAAGCTTCAGTCGTTGATTTGATTAGGCCTGATTCAGTGGACAAATCTCCGAATCAAATCTGGAGTCCCTTTAATTTCTCTGAAACAAATTGGAACCCTCCAAATCAATTCAGAAAGATTTGATAGTTCAGACAGACACAGCTTTAAATGGGGTTTTTTTTCTACATACCTCAAGGTACCAGGTGGCTCGTGAATGCTGAGATAGTGGTACAGATGGAGTGTCCCACAGGAGCCCGGGGGGTACCCAGAGCGCTCAGCAGCAGACCTGAAGCATTTCTGGACTGCTTCCAGGTTCGCTGGGGAGCACACTGCCCCTGCCTCCCCTCCCCCATCCCCCCCACGCACCTTCCCTAGCTTGGCTACTGGTGCTTCCTGGGTCTGGGGGTGGGGCACCTGGGGTCTCCTTGCAGCTGATTGCCGAGCCACAGTGGTGCAGGGTAGGGGGGCCCAACGCGCTCAGCAGTGGACCTGGAAGTGGACCGAAAGCCCACCCCTAACCACACTCCTGTAGGACAGTCCATGCACCCTAGCATCGCTGTGTTCACAAGCTGCACCTGGTACCTCGAGGTACGTAGAAAAAACATGAAATCTGTGTCTATGGCCAAACCATCGATTCTCTGAATTGGCATCGAATCTTCAGATTCAGATTTGGCCAAATCAAATCGGGACAGTGATCCGAATCAACAAATTGAATTATTGTCTCCAGTTCAGGCAGAATCCAAATATGAATCGAATACAGCTCATTTCACATGCCCCTACTTTATATACATGTACTTTATAGATTCATAGATGCTAGGATCAGAAGGGACCTCAGTGGTTCAAGTCTGATCCCCCCCAGCCAGGTGCCTGTCCAGTCTCTTCTTGAAGACCCCCAAGGTAGGGGTGAGATCACTTCCCTTGGGAGCCAGTTTCTGGCAACCCTAACTGAGGAAGTTCTTTCTGATGTCCAGCCTAAATCTACTCTGTCAGCTTGTGACTGTCATTCCTGGTTATTCCAAGGGGTGCCCTGGTAAACAGAGCATCTCCTATTCCCTGCTGCTCCACCCCTGCCCCCTCCCAGCTTTCCCTTGCAGAGGCTGAAAAGGTCTTGGTCCCTGAGCCTTTCCTCATAGGGGCTTTCCTGCAGGCCTCTAACCACATGAGTGGCCCTCCTCTGGACCCTCTCAAGGTTGTCCACATCCCTCTTGAATTGCAGCACCCAGAATTGGACACAGTACTCGAGCTGCAGCCTGACTGGTGCCGCATAAAGGGCACCTCCCTGGACCTGTTCATGATGCACCTACTAATGCATGACAAAGTGTGGTTAGCTCTGCTAATTACTTCATCACATTACTGACTCATATTCATCTTGGGGTCATTGTCAACTCAGATCTCTTTCTGCTGCTGAGAAGGTCATCCCCCAGCCTATGTGTGTGCTGGTGATTCCTTCATCCTAGGTGCCGGTACCTTGTACTTGTCCTATCGTTCTCTGCTCGCTTCTCTAACCTGTCCAGGTCCACCTGGATTTGGTTTCTTCCCATCAGCGTGTTTACTTCACCCCGTAGTTTTGTATCATCTGCAAATTTGGACAGAGTGCTTTCCACGCCCTCATCCAGGTCACTGATGAAGATATTGAACAGCACCAGCCTAAGGACCGAGCCTTGGGGGACCCCACTGCCCACGTCTTTTGAGGTCAATACCAACCTGTCCACCACCACTCTCTTAAGCCAATTTGCCACCCACATGACTGTGTAATCGTCTATGGCACAGTCGTTCAATTTGTTTATGAGAATAGAATGGGATTCTGTGTTGAAGACCTTCTTAAAGTCCAAGTAGATGACATCTACCTCGACTCCTGCATCTAAGTATTTAGTGACCTGGTCTTAGAAAGAAACAAGGTTAGTTAGGCAGGATCTACCTGCTATGAACACATACTGGTTGCCCTTCAGCATTATATTACTCACTGGACTCTTACAAATGTGATCCTTGATAATTTTTTCAAGAGTTTTCCCAAGGGTAGAGGTGAGACTAACTGGTCTATAGTTACCTGCATCCTCCTCCTTCCTCCCCTTTGGGTATGTGTAAGTCATAAAGTTCTACCTGACCAAAACCCATGACTAGCAGATAGTAGATACAGGAGAAAGAACCAAGGGGGATGGTCCTCCCATGTTAGCCCCATTAGCTGTATTTTTAGGGCATGTTCCCAGGAAGCAGGAGGGCCCCAGTTTTAGTACCCCCTCAGCAGGGATGTGCCATTGCCCCTGCTGGGAGTGAAATATAGAGATTCCTGGATAAGGATATTGCACCCTACCTCCTATTTTCTCCCCACCCTTTCTCCCTCCTTCCCCCAGGGTAAGACCAATCACCATATTTGAGGTCTGGAAAGAATTTTGCCCCATGGTCAGACTGGTATGGACTGTGGAGGTTACCATTCCCCTCCATTACAGGGGTCTCGAGTGTATTTTAACCACATTTGCAGCAGCAAGCAAGATATTAGCCTGCTTTATCTATGGCAGGTTAGGGTTTTGTCTTGTCATTTTGTTAGTGTTGACTGTATAGTTTTGCTGATAAATTACACAATGAACGTGTGTAGGATGGTTTTGATAGGGATGAGCCTGCCTCAGGCAAGGGGATTGACTAGATGACCCCTAGATATCTCTTTCAACCCTACTTTTCTAGGATTTCTACACTGTAGTAGAACATGCTAGTGCGCTTGGAAGAGTTGATGTTTGAATGACAGCACTTCAGAGGTATCATATGCAGTATATAGGGGCAGCACTGGAAAAGGTGTCTTAAGTAGCAGAATTTTCTTTAGTTGTGAAGCTAAAACCAGTAAAAGGTAGTCTGTAATAACTGGCTGGAATTGCTGTAGCAATGGATATTTTACAATTATTAGTAAGGAATGCTTGGCAGGAAAGGGTAGTCTTTATATAGAAACTATGCTTGAGTGTCAGTAATTAAGCAAATTATAACTTGACTGTTTACAGCCCTCATCTGTGATTTGAAGGTTCCCCGTTGGGATTTCCAGACTGGCAGGCAGCTACGTACATCCCCTCTGTATGATCGCCTGGATGCTCAGGGAGCTAGATGGATGGAGAAACATGGATTTGAGAGACCGAAGTATTTTGTCCCACCTGGGAAAGGTGAGACCATGTTCTCCTGTGGGTAGTGCATTACTATTGGTTTAATGTGGAGTATTTAATTTAAATGGTCATCTTGATTCTTCTTTGTGTTAGATCTACTGGCTTTGGATCAGAGCAAGACCTTTTACAAGCCAGATTGGTTTGATATTGTGGGCTCTGAGGTCAAGTGCTGCAAAGAGGCTGTTTGTGTCATTGACATGTCATCTTTTACCAAGTTTGAAATAAGTGTAAGTATTGACAAATGCCTGCTCTCAGCTGTATTCCTAAATGCCCAGTTGGGAGTAATTGTAGAAAAAGAACTGCATGGTCAAATGTAGATGTTACCACAGTCCTGTAGCACTCTGGTGGTACAGGCAGTCCTCAGACTTATGACACACATGGTTCCTGAAAACCATGTCTTAAGTCAAAAGGATGTAACGTGGAACCAATTTTCCCATAGGAACAGTGTTACAAACGGGGGATTGGTTCCTTTACCATGTTCAACACAACTGCATACAGCTGGTAAGTCTGTGGTGGGCAGGAGTGGGGAGAGAAGGGACGTGGTGGGGGCAGATCAGTGCCCTGCAGCAAGGGAGAGATTGGGGCTGGGACAGGGTCTGCCCAGCTGGGGTGTGGGGCACAGGGTGCAGGCATGGCTCGCTCTGGGTGGGCATGGCAGTGCTGGGAGTGGGGGATATGCCCTGCTGCCACTCACCCAGCTGGGGTTGGGGGGCACAGAGCAGAGGCCCTGCACTGCTTCGGACAAGCAGTGACAGGAGCCGCTCCAGCCTCCCCGTGCCTCCTGGACAAGCCACGGCTTCACCCCGCCTCTACGGGAAGCGTGGTGGAGACAGGGGCTATGGGGAGGTTGCAGCCACCCTAAAATTCCCCATGGCCCCTGCCACCTGTCCAGAGCGTAGCCTGGTGCAGCCCTGGCCCCAGCCACCATGTGGAAATCTGGGGCACACGGCCCCACCATGGCCTGCTGCTGCCGCCACTCACCCAGCCAGGGCAGGGCGAGGTGAAACTACAGCTCATCCAGGAGCTGCAGAGAAGCCAGGGTGGTTCCCCCAGCTGTGTGCACCACTTGTCCGAGGCAGCGCAGCACCTCTGCCCCAAGCCCTCCTGCCCTGGCTGGGCAAGTGGTGGCAGGGCATAGCCCCTGCTCCCAGGGCCACTGTACCCATCCGGAGCAAGCTGTGCCTGAGTCCTATGTCCCACCCTGGCTGGGCAAGCAGAAGGAAGGCGGAGTCCCTGCTCCCAGCGCCTTCTGCCTAGAGCACAGCCCCGGCCCTGCCTGCCCCGCACAGATCTGGGGCATGCTCCCTTCCCCCGCTATGGACTGGCGCCACGCAGCCACAGGAGACTCCCAGCTTCAGCCGCAATCCCTCCCTCACTGTGGGGCATTGATCTGCACCTCCACGCCCCTTTCCTCCTTTCCCCTCTCCTTCCCCAGCTGGACGCAGCTGCGTCGAGTGTCTTAAAGGTGAAACCCCTATCAGAACCTCGAAACAGTATCAATTACAAATGTCATAAATGCCGTTCGTCATAAGTCAGTCTTAAGTCGAGGGCTGCCTGTATTGTTCTTTTTGTGGTTTAATTGGCAACCAGTGGCCCCCATGCTGTATCCAGCCCAGGAAGAGGTTGCATTCGCCACAGGAAGACCTGGCTTGGCTTGGGGTGGCACAGACGATCGGGCAGGATGCAGCACCCTCCTCAGAAGCCTGCCCTGTTGCTTTCTATCTTTGTGCTTACCCTCACTGCATGGGGACCAGATATGTGTAGCAAGAGAAATACAGGCATTTTGAGCAATCCATGGGACAGAGATTTATAGCCCAAAGTGGGGAGCTGAGAAGCAAGATCTGGCCGATGGCAGCAGAATATTGCCAAACCCTGCAATTTTGGGAGTAGGACTCGATGATCCTTTGAGGTCCCTTCTGACTCTAGTATCTGTGAAAAACCCTGGTTCAATTTACAGCATTGGTGATGATCAGGGATCTGGGTTTTCCCTTTGTCATGGAAAAGTATGGATTTTATTGCCTTAAAGGAGAGAAACCCAGGAAACTGCGGGTTTCCCCTTGCAAGCTGGCTGAGTTCCAGCTGGCAAAGGGATGCTTGGGGTTGGCTGTAGTGAGATGCAGGGGGCGCTGTGTGCATGTGCACACATGTACATGGCAGCCAGGCAGTGAGGTGGAGAACTCCCACAGTTCCTTCCAAGTAAGTCTGTGGACAGAGGCAGTGGGGCCAGGGGGTCATAGATGAGTGGGCTCCGAGTCCCACCTCCACAGGCAATGTGTGGGGGGCAGGGAGGCACAGGCAGTGCACTTGGGGAGAGTGAAGCTGGGGGGCGTGGTACAGGTTGGGGGGGAGGGGAAGCAGGGAGGGCATGTGCCCCCAGATTTCTGCGCCCATAGCAGGGTGTGGGGCTGCAGCCTGGCCAGACCAGCTCTGAGCAGGATCCACCTCCACAGCCCAGCAGGCAGGACCAATTCAGGAAGAAGCACCCGGGGGGAGGGCACAACTACCTCCCATGCTGTGTCCTGCCTGCTGGGTTGCAGAGGTAGCTCCTGCCTAGATCTGATCCAGCCTGGCTGTAGCCCTGTACCCTGCTGTGTGTGTAGAAATCTTGAGGGAAGGCATGTGCCCCCCTAACATTTTGCCTTTCCTCACACCCCCTTCTTCCCCACACACCCACTCCTTTCCTCATACACTGCGGGTGGTATATGACTATGGGCTGGGAGTGAAGGGCAGTGGCAGGGCCAGGGAGTTGTGGGCTGGGAGTGAGAGGCACCAGCATGGGCAGGGCACTAGCATATCAGGGCTGCTCAGTGTCATAAGGCAGTGGAGGGCACAGCTGCAGCTGGACCTGCATCCTGGTGAACCTTCATTCAGAGAGCTGAATTTTCATTCAGAGTGACAGAGAGCTCTGACTTTTCCATAAAACAAACAAAATCAAACACCATCATGTATAGGTATTTAGAATTTATTTTATTGTAAAGATTGAAGCACTGGTCGGCTTCTAAACTGGATGTATTTACAATTTTAAAGCAGTAAAACATTGTGTTCAACTGATACCTAGACACATAATGGCATTTCATTTTAATCATGGAAAAATGCGGATTATGGGGGTTTTAATTGGAGAATTTGAGGTTTTTAAATGGAGAAAATCAGGATCCCTGACTGATGGTCTAGAATTTTAGTAAATTTAACTTTCTGAAAGCTCTTGGATATTATGGTGATGTGTTTATAGAAGCCCTAGACATCTGTGTAGTAATCATCATTATGAATGGACAGGCTTTTGGTAGAATGAATCATGATGCTATCTAGAACCACTGCAGCAATTTTGCACTGCTCTGTCAGAACTCCATCCTCAGATAGCTCATCTGATTGTCTTCTCATGTCAATCCCTGCAGTCCACAGGGGGTCAGGCACTGGAGGTTCTTCAGTACCTTTTCTCGAATGACCTGGATGTTCCAGTTGGACATATTGTGCACACGGGCATGCTAAATGAGAAAGGAGGTTATGAGAACGACTGCAGCATTGTACGCTTAAATAAACGCAGGTAAGTCTGCGCAGTGGTATTTTCATTTATCAGCCATCCCCCTCTTTTGTCCTGGCCTTAATTCGGTTTCCTTAGTGCTTTTTATTGCAGAGAAATCAGTTTCTTCTTTTTTTTATTTAATATTACTTTGCCATAAAAGCTTCTCACCTTGCCCCGTTACTCACATGTGCACATAATCTCAACAGTCTCAGTTTCCTAATTCAGTAGTTGAAGACCTCCAATGTTAGGGAAAGCAGCCTTTCTCTAGTACTGCAGTGATAAGCTTATGTTCTAAAAACAAAACCAGCCTGTTTAGCCCTGAAATGTATAGTTTCTTAAAGGCAAAGTAAATTGTGTTAAGTAATTAATAGAAGTTCATACTAGTAGGTTACCTAATCATTTAGAATACAAAGAGAATGCACACACATTGAATCTTAGGCAAATTGGATAGTATGACTGCTGAAACCCTCATTACCTTTCTGCTTAATTAGTTCTGGCATGGCTTTTCCAGTTCTCAGTTTTCTAGCATGTGCCAATCTGTGTACTTCCCACCTCCCTCTTCCCCTCTTATTTCCCTGTGTATGCATGTGTGCATATATATTTATATCTTAAAAAAAATACACATGGACAGACATGCAAATTAGCTTGATCATAAGCTCCCATTGTTTCTTATTCTCATTCCAGTATGTAATCCGAAGCTTCACTCATTATTTAAATACTCTGGATTTTTGTTTATATTTTTTCATTCCCATCAGCCTTTTCTATGTCCCTTCTCTCAAGCTCACTGCTGTTAGCATGAGACCTTTTCCTCTTGCAGCTTTTGCCAGTTCTTTATATCTTAACATTCCAGTTCTTCTCATCTATCAGGTGATTTTTTTATTTTATTTATTTATTTAATTTTTCAAATCCTTCCCCTTATGTAAGCTTCCTAGGTTCTCACCTTTTTATTTGTTTCTGAAGCTCTGCTATTTAGGTCACCAAAGTACTTTATTTTTTTTTTGTCATATCAACTGTATTCTAAAGTTATTAGGTCTTTAGAGATTCAAATAGAAGTAGTTCTACTGTATCAAGGAGGATTCTCTTTCCTTGGAGAAGAGGGTACTTTTTCTTCAAAAAAAAGAAGTTATATGGGGGATAGAACATGAGCTACCTTGTATTCTTTGGCATTGCCTCCAATCTGGTTCTTGTGCTTCTTCTTAAGTTACTAGCCTGTTGCTAATGCTACAAGGTAGAATTTCTGATCACAACAGATGAGCATTGCCCCAGAGGTTTTGGAGATGGTTATAGCATATCTCTGTCCTCTGTTTCCTTGAGTGATTGTTGTTTGACAATTGTTGTCAAACTATATTGTTTGTACAGCTATAGTTCAGGGAACTGGGTTTTAATGCTGTATCCCAGGAACAGTACAAAATAAATTTATCTTGTGGCTATCTGTGCATTGCCTCTTGCTCTAAATTAATTTTTTTTTTATTCTAGCTTTTTCATGATTTCCCCTACTGACCAGCAAGTACATTGTTGGACATGGCTGAAGAAGCACATGCCCAGTGACAGTAATCTGTTGCTGGAAGATGTAACCTGGAAGTACACTGGTAAGAGATCTCTGGAAGCAGAGTTGCTTACACCGTAGAAAATCGCATGACTCTTGACCACCACTACACTAATCCTTTTAATCTGAGTTGCTCACTGTGTGATGCCTGGTCTCTCTCCTGAGTGGTACATACAACCAAGTACTATGTATGTTTAAACAGTTCCTTCCAATGTATATATGCATAGACAATCACTTCCATTTCCATGTGCACTCCTCAAGGAAAATCTAGTTGAGCCTGCTTGAGCTTTTCCCATTTCTGAATTCTCTACAAGCCATGTAACTATTGCATAATATGTATAATAACTTTATAATATAGATAAAATCATAGAGACTGAAAAAAAGATAAGCACAAGGCTGGTGAACACTTTCTGTGTCATTGGACTTAGTAGTAGAAAACCTCTTCTTTTTTCCATCTAGCTCTCAATCTCATTGGCCCTCGGGCTGTGGATGTCCTGTCCGAATTATCCTATGTCCCAATGACTCCAGAACACTTCCCCTCTCTCTTTTGCAAGGTGGGTTACTTGGTGTTTACAGGTCAGGTCAGGCTATAAACATATATTTACTGACATAACTGAACTAGGTAGATAGCAATACTTGCTTTACTTTTCTTTAGTTTCCTCTCTTTAAATCCCCATACTGAATTACAGCAATACTTATTTGAAATGCATTGTTCAGTACCTGAAGTTCTATTTGGTATTTCTGTTTGTTTTGTGGTAATAGAGTATGAAATTGGCAGTCACTAGTGGCAGCTGGTATCATTTTCTATAGAGTCACTGTCTTTCTCCTTTTTTATGAAAAAGTAACTGGTAAGCCTCTTCAAAATTATATTTGACCTTTTTGCTCAAACTTCATGGCTTTTAGTAAACTTGAATAATTTCTGAATGCCTTGGCTATACCAAATAATATGTCATTATTCTTGAATTTGTAAGTCTAAAACACCTTCCATACACTTGCACTTTCCGGTATTCCTGAGAGAGAGGTTAAAATACAGGGTTAATTAGGGTTTCAGGCTTTAATAATCCCAGAAACTTTTAGCAAACTATTTTTGGTCAAGCAGTAAACCTGAATCATAAACAAGTGCACAACCTAATGGAAAATAAAATTCATAGTATGGGAGAAAAAAAAAGTGATTAGTGAAAACATGAGATGTTTCTCAACCAAAATATAAAAGTGGCACTGTACTTTTTGAGACCCTTGCAGAAATGCCTTAAAAGGAAGGCAAAGACTGCTTGTCAGTAGTCAGTATATTATTTCATCATTAGAAAGGTTCCAGCAGTTGAACCATAGATTTATCTTATTTTTTTAAGTAAACTCTTGGCTTTCACCCTTCTGAATGACCAGTTTCTCTGCCCACATCATAATGCTTAAAGAATAAGTGATATGGGGTGTCTTCTACTGAGAGTCCATTAGCCAGTTCAGGAGTTTATTTTCCTTTCCTTACAGCAATGTGTTCATGTCAGTCTCTGACCCTGTGCAAGAAACTAGCCATAAGCCATACATGTCTAGTGTGCAGATGGGTAAATTGGAATGTCTCCTGAATATTTTGCTGTGTATCTGTGCTCTTGGGTTTATTTTGTGTGTATGCCACTTTGTTTTCTCCTCCCCGCCTCCAACATACATGTACACATAATGTTAACTGAGAGAATCCAGCATCACTTCTGCCACTTCTAAACAACACTAGACCTGGTTTCTTATAATCACATAATGGAATTATTCTTCTCGCCCTGCAATCCATTATGTCCCATTGGGAAGATCCTAAAATTATGGGGATGTCCACAGTTTACCTTGTACTCATGATTGATATGACATGATGATAGGCTGCTTTTTCATATTGCTAGTGAATTGCTAGTGTGTGAAAATCTAGAATTTTCCTGAGTGCATTTTCCCTTTTTTGGCATCTGAGGAGTCAGGGCTGTCCTTACGAGAGCTAATCCAAAACTTGTTTGAATTTAAATTCTGCTTTTGAGGTGGGGAAAGAGAAAAGGTTTAGCCAATGGGCGATTGTTTATAGTCTTACGTGTGATTCTTTGGTGCCATGCTATGGTTTGAACGTATTTCTCCTGCCTTTCAATTTCTGCAGGAGATGAGTGTGGGGTATGCTAATGGTATCCGTGTGATGAGCATGACGCACACAGGGGAACCTGGATTCATGTTATACATCCCTATAGAGGTGAGAGTAGTTCTAAGCTTAACCATTCAGAGCAATTCATGAGGCTTTAATTTGAAAAGCTTCCACCTTAACCAGCTGTCAGTGAAGAGACTGATTTCCTACTTGTGGTGGCTACAGTTAATTTTCTAGGGTAGTACTCTGTGATGCAAAATATACAGGTGGTTTTGGTGGGAGCTTTTAATTCTAAAAGTGAAATTAGTGCTGGCTGAGTTTGCTTGTTAGAGTTGATACTGAATTATGTGGGAAAAGAGAATTGCTGAATAATACTTTTTTTTTAGTCTTAGGGTACAAATCCTACTGTTCTAATGTTTACAATGCATGTATAGGATCATATATTTCTGTGGAGTCATTCACCATGTCAAGTCTTGGCCTTATGAAACTGTGGGACTGGAGAAGGTGGTGTTGGGAAACTAAATCAGATACAGTCAGATTATGGAAGCTGGAACATTATTTAAGAGCAAACAAAAGGAAATGTTATTTCCTACAGTCTGTAGTTAGTCTGTAGCAGTCACTGATGTGGAAGATTGTCCCAGATTCTGGGTGGATTTTAAAGAGGGCAGCGTAATTTATACACTTATTTGTAGTAGTGTTACCTCAGGCAAGGTAATAAAATCACTTGCTTCATTGCATAATGTTACAGGTGATGTGAAGTTTCCTTGCTTTGTCTGGCACTGCATCTTTGGCCAGATACGTTGTATGGGTTTTGTACTTTCTCCAAACCAGAGCCCTAAAAGATAGCATATGGAAGTTTCCCTGGTATTGCAGTAGAGTGTCACATTTTTCTCTAATGTTATGTCTAATGGTAATTCTGAATTTGCCGACTCTTTCCTGTAGTATGCGCTGCATGTGTACAATGAGGTGATGAGCGTGGGACAGAAGTATGGCATCAGGAATGCTGGCTATTACGCACTCCGCAGCTTACGCATCGAAAAGTTCTTTGCATTCTGGGGCCAGGATCTGGACGCCTTCACGACCCCCATGGAATGTGGGCGAGAATTCCGCGTCAAACTGGAGAAGGTACCGTGTGAAACTGGAACCAGTTCCCTCAGCAGGATTTCCATTTGAGAATAGGAAGGGAATATAGTATTGCAGCAGAGAAGACAAAGCAATACTAGAATGAGAGGAAAGAACTTTTTAATGGGATAAATCCCCAATATAGATCTTTTCATAGAGAAGTGGGGAAGTTAGTGTGTGAAAATATTTTTAACTTTATTAATGGTTGATTCTGTTGGGTCTTGAAAGTGCTAAAAATTAGTACAAACACTATACATCCCAGCCAGTGTGGCACTGTCAGCATATTTGGTACATAACCTGTTCTTTGCTTCTCCCACGCAGATAAAGGCTCAATGGGAATGAAAGGCACTCAGCATTTTACAGGATTCAGTCCAATTTTTTATTGTTAGTGTTCCAATTATAGACTGGCACCCCACCCCCCAAAAATAATCACAGAAAAATTGGTTGACTGCACAGGGTCACCAGTTCCACCACCCTTTTAGCATGCTGTGCACAGTCATCTACTCCATGATAGAGGTGGCAGGCTTACTTAAGTGAAGGAAGGACCATAATGGCTGGATGTCTCAGATCACCACAGTTTCCAAGTCACCTTCCTAGTCTGCTCCACTGGAATGAGACGCCAAACCTTTGTTCTGCCTCAGGCAGGCTAGGAACTCAGAATCCTAAGACTCCTGTGTCAGCTTGAGGCTTCCAGGCCCCTGGTCTCCACAGCAAGTTGCTTACAAGACTTGGGCTCCCAGTTCTGGAGCAGTCCATGTCACAGGTCACCTCTTGAGCCAGGGAAGAGCTCCCAAGATGAGCTGGCAAGAACACATGTAGAGTACTGCTCTTACCATGCTTGTGTTTTATTGTAACTTGATCGAAGGCAACAGTGAAACATTCAAAATTCAACAAAATCTGCATTTTCCAGCAAACAAAACAAAATAATGTTGTTAGAAAATTCCCATACAAGGGACCCCCTTTTTCCTGCCCTATGTCCCTCAAAACATTAGGAAAATTTGGATTTTGAAGCCTGAAACCAGGGTTATTTGGATCGATAGTTTATGGCTCTACGTATCTTACCTTTGAATCCCAAACTGCAATTCAGATCTGGCCTTTTAATAAGAACTGGTCTTTGTTTGACCCTGTGGACAGTTTCCATTTAACTAAAATATTTTTCTGTATGTATCGATGTAGGCTTTTAGGCTGAAGGCAGTATGGTGATCCTTGGGCAAAATTATGGGTGATACAGAGGATGCCTTTTTTATTGTAATATATTTAGTGCATTTAATTCTTGGGTCCTTTATTTGGGTCCTTTATCTTTTCCTTAGTTGTTTGATTCTTCTGTGGGATTTTGTAAGAGCAGTATCAATTCAAGAACCACCAGCTTCTATATTTGAAGGAGGGAAGCAACATTTGAGATCAGTTCAACTGCACAGGGAAGCCTTTGGAATGCCAGAGCCTGTATATGGCAGGATCTATCTGTAAATGATTACTGTGTGAAAGAAGGTGGATTTACATTGGATTGTTAGCTTGGGTTCTGAAAGGGTTGATTTACTTTAAAATCTTTATTATGTTCTGGTTGTGCTGCTAAAACTGTGGGCTTCAGTTGCTTCATAGATGATTAAACAAGTATGTATGGAGTTATTTGATTTTTGTTGTTGTTGTTAAGGTTCCACAGGTGTTTGCAGGGATGTTCCTTTTACAACTAAGTATGTGTGGGGGTGAAAGCCATCTTGGAAAGTAGCCATTTGAGAAATGTGATCCCTTCTTGTCTCTTGTCAGATGGGTATAAATTAGCATACATTTCCTCATATACTAACTCAAATCATATGGCTGGGAAGTAAACTTGCTGAAAAGTGGAGAGACTTTTACCCTTGCTAGCAGTGGAAGATAAAGCAAGCCCCATCCAGTTTCTTCTAGTGTGGCTAGAACAGAGGGTTGTGGGTAGAGATCCGGTTTCTATTCCTGATTCTACCTCTGGGTTTTATGACACTGGAGCAAGTAGCTGGGCCTCAGCATTACAACTTCTGAACTGGAAATGCTAGTAACCTATCCCCCTTTTTGAAAAATGCCTTATTCCTCTGACAGGTAGATTGCTCCAAAGTGTCAAGTAGTATTTCTTTAACTCCAGATAGAGGAGAAGTTCTTCTCCCTTTCAGCAAACTGCTTGTGATACTGTACCACAAGAGAGAGACCTTCTGAAAACACGCAAAACAAATGAGGGGATCTTCAGGAACTAAGGGAAAGCAGGAGACTGAAAGAGAAGATAATATGTTAAGGCCATCGGTACTCACTCTGAAAAACAAAATAAAAAATAACCCCTCTTGTATGTTACCCATAGAATGGGGCCACGTGTTACTAGACATTTCATTTCTTTATATTCTTAATTGTGTGCACCATCTGTCTTCCTGTTTTAGGAGAACATTACATCCTTGTGCCAAAAACAACACTTACAGAATGAAGGCATATCAGGGGACATACTCAAAAAGCCCTGATTTATACTTTATAAAATATGGGAAAGGGTGAAGCCAGTAATATTGCTAAAATTGGAATTATTGTAAGTGTGTGCACTGTTAGTGCCTGTTTTTTCCCACTTTTAATGCAGTTTAGCAGTAGGAAACAAGAAAAAGTGGTACCCTGTAAAGAGCCAGCTGTCTGTGAAACACTGTTTGAAACCCGTGCCTTTTTAACGTTTTGTTTTTGCAAAAGGGAAGTACCTGCTTTTATAGGGAAAGAATTGCTTGCTACAGAAGCATAGAACAACTTTTTGATAAAAAGTATCTGTCCCTTAAAATTCAGCAGCTGATTCAGGTTCAAGTCCCATGTCCTTCATTAGCGGCCCTTTCATTTTCTTTCCAGGGGACTGACTTCATTGGTCGGGATGCACTGATGCAGCAGAAGCAAAATGGTGTGTATAAGCGCTTCACCATGTTCATCCTTGAGGATCATGACACTGATTTGGACCTCTGGCCTTGGTGGGGGGAACCTATTTACCGCAATGGTTGCTGTGTTGGTAAGACTACCAGCAGTGCCTACAGTTACACTCTTGAACGTCATGTCTGCCTGGGCTTTGTTCAGAACTTTGATGAGAAGACTGGGGAAGGGCTAGGGGTAACACCTGACTTTATCAATCGTGGAGAATATGAGATTGATATTGCTGGACAACGCTTCCAGGCTAAAGCCAAGCTCTACCCCTTCAGCTCCCTCTTCACGCAGCGACGTCGGAAGGATGAGATGGAACTGAGCAGCTATCAGGGAAAGTAACAGCATCTGGCTATGTGCCTCTGAAGCTTGTCACCATTCTCCTCCGATTTCTGCTTCTTATACCTTTTCACCCATATGGCTCTTCCTCCTTTTGTCTTTCAGGTTTTAAACCTTTTGGGAATGTTTAAATTTTGTACATTTTATAGCTTTAATTTTCACTTTTCCCACCCCTGCAATCTTTAATCCTCTTCTTTAATCCTTCCCTTGTCATGCTCCTGCATAACCCTGTGGCAGAAGCATGGCATTGTGTTTCATCCAAGAGGCCATGTGGAGTACATGTCAGAAAGCTCACAAGGGAGTAAGCAACTTGAAAGGCCATATTCCAATGGCCATACTCTTTGGATACTCTTCAAATCCAGAATGTCAGATGTGTGCTGGCCTGTAATTCTGGCTTCTTGTCCCCTTTGGCCGAACTCTTATGCGACTAGACCCACAAATTGCAGTGGAGTTGCCAAACCTTTCATAATGTGCACACAGGGCCCGCCTTGGGGGTGCTTATTAACTGCTTGGTTCCACTGAGATCCTGCTGACAATTCTCTTGTTTTAGAGGGGTCAGAAATAGTGATCAGCTATCTCACTGGCATAAAACGCAACCACAGCATAATGTGAGCAGCAGTCCAGTGACCATTTTTACTGCGTTCCAGGTGGTCCTGCCCCTCACTTGTCATCCTCCTCTTCCCTACAAGGGAGTGACTTTAACAGTTTTGTTCATTAGGCTACTGAAATAACAAAATTGGTTTTGGTAAGTTTCTCCCCACCCCCTTTTGCTTTGGGACACTGAAAAAGAATGACTTTTTTCTGGACATAACAGATTCTGGAAGTGGTATCCAAGCACTCAAAACCTAACAGGCTTGCATTGATTATGAAGAACTAAGATAGAATGGTGAGAAAAGGGATAAAGGATGTTAAACTGTATTGGGATTCATGATGAAAAGAAGAAGCAGTCTAGCCTGGAGGCAGGACTTCAGTTTACTTCCTGTGAATATCTGTTTCCTTTCCCCAAGGAAGCCCTCTGGGCTGAACCTGTTGTATTTTTAAATGGCGTTTGGGTTTCCTTCAGAATAATACTATTTTATTTATAACACATTTCCTTCTTTCAGGATTCCAAAGTGTTTTTAAGCTTACTTACAGGAATAAATTGTCTAAAGTTTATACTTCAGACACCTCTTGAGTATAATGTAAACGGCTGTTTGACAGGTCACAGCTAATAGTAATGTACAAAACAGGAGTAGAATACTGCTTCTGATTAATATGATTTATGTAATTTGTCCAGTAATATTGCTTGTGGAGTTTGAACATACTGGGATTTGCTCTGTATTTCATCTAGAAGTTTCACAAGGTTTCTATAGCAAATGATCAGAATCTTTGTTTCACAGCCCCGCCGGTGGGAGAATAAATGCATACAGAGTTGTGTTCAGAACTGCTGTAGAGGACTGTCACCTTATGAATCACCAGTGTTATGTTCTGTAGAATGCTTAGCTCTCTTTGGAGGTCTCCCACTGAAATAACACTCAGTCCTGACTTGTTTTAGTTTGATAACCATACTGTTGACTGATGAGCCAGGATGAATTTTTACTACTTGGCACCCTGCAATTCTCAGAGAAAAGTCTTAAAAACTTTCCTCTCATTTAGCACAAAAACACTTTGTGTGGGGATGCATCAGCCATTCTGCTCAAGAAGGACAGTGTAAAATATTGTACACAGTAAGGGAGGATTGAATTAGCAGAGTATAACTACCCAAGTTGGTGTTTGGTCAGAACACCGTTCAGCTGCTTATCTGGAGTGACAAGGCAACACTTTAACGTAACCAGAAGAAAAGAGTAGTGGACAATTGACACAAACTCCTAAACCAAGCTAACCTCACCTAAGTCAATGGAAAATTACTCTTAAAAATATCAGAATAAAACTTCACTGGTGTAGATTACATCTGCTTTAGGTGCTTCCTGTCTGCATCCATACTGAAGTAGCTGTTTGCTTAAGTAGAGAGTGTTATCATACCTTGCTATGTACATCTACCCTTGGATAGTTGCATATCCATCCATTCCAGATCCTGGTATACATCAGTATAAAAAACAGATGTAAATTATACCAGAGTATGCGTTCATCATTCTGTGTCTGTAACAAAACCTGGTTCAGACTACAGCTAAAACCAGTAGTGTAGTAGTACTGTGCCCTCATTGCTTTGCCATTCTTTTTAAGCAACATTTCAATTTAAATCCTGTTTTTCCCCTTTCATAAATACAATTCTCTGGCACTATAGAATCTCTGTGGAAAAACATTTTAAATAAGATATGGCTTCCATAGCCCCAGACAGGTCAGTACCTATAAACCTGTCTATTAAAAAAGAAAGTGATTTGTGACCTAGCCCTCTTCAAGAGTTTGTTTCCACATTGCTCCAAATACATTTAATCTGACAGTACCAGCATAAAGGAAGAAAATATTTTGTAATGGTGTCCCACAAATATAATTCTTTCTGGGTTGCTCTGTTCTTGCTGAGATGGTTAAGAGTTAAGTTCTTACTATTTTGATCCTGGAAGTGAGGTATGGTTTGGCCTGTAACACCAGCTCTGACTTCCTTTCTTATTACCAATTCTCTCCTTTCTTTTCCTCCCCAACTATACTCTTCAGATTCTGTTCAGATCTAGTTTTGTTTTTTTCTTGGTAGATATTTGTCTTTTGTGCTGCTGAGGATTAATTTGACTTTGGCAACTTGAATCCCAGCCAGAGAGACAATGGATTTTAAACTGCACAACCAGGTACTCAGGTCAAAGACTGAAGTTGTGGCTTTTTCATAATGTCTTAATACCCTTAAAGAGAAATGGCAGTGTGTTTGTTTTTTGTGTATTTGATTCATATGTAATCATTCTAATCTCTGTATTAATAACAAAAGGTAAACTACTAAAGGATTTTAAAAGGTTTTTTTGGGGACTTGTGTATGATCCATTCCTAAAACTCTTAATGGAAAAATAATCTGAAGTGTGAAAAATGCAGCAGCTTTTGCATTTTCAACTATCGCCTTTGGGCAGACTTAGTATTTGTAAATGATTTGTTGACCCCCACTCCAGCCAGCTCTTTTCCAGATCCCTTTATTGGTCTCTTTCTGCATCAAGCTTAAAATCTTTAGTTTCAAGATTCTAGATCGCTCTTGCCAATGCCTATAACTCAGCCTTTATCTTTTTGTAATCCCCCTTCCTCATTCCCATGCTTTTTGCTTAATCCTTCTGGACTCCATCTATTTTCATGCTACCCATAGTCCATCTAGACCCTCCTTTTCGAATGGAGCAATCTCTTATCTGTCTTGGCTTGCCTTCCATTCATCTATCTGTTTATGCTTTGCATTAATTACTGTGTTCTCAGGGAATCACATCACCCTTGTCCATTCCTCCCTCCTCAACCTGTTGTCAGTTCTAGTAAACAGATGGCAAGTTCTCTGGTCAAGTACTGGTTCTGGGTTTTTTTGTAAAGCTACCTGAAGAATTACTTTGCAGGACACATGCTGAATTGTAGTGATGAATGCAGACAAAATTAAGATAGTGTTATCCAAGATACCATTTTTTTTTCCTACCAACTCGCATTTAAAAAAAAGAGAGAAAATCAAGCAAAATTGGGTGTCATGGTGGAAATATATTTATATAAGAGTCCTTGAAGCACCGATTATATGTTATTGACACATTCTAGTGAGAAGCCCCTAATGATAAAAGCACAATGTCAGTATCTTTAAACCCAGTATTGGACCTGTCCTTTTGTTAGGCATTTGCTAAATTTAATGGCATGGTTTTATTTTAATAAAAGCAATTGCTCTACAAAAGCAAACCAGTTTCTATATATGACCCAGGAAAGCTTGCAAGTACAAAAGTTTTCTTATTTTTAAAACAAAAATTAGGATCATGGTGAGTACAATAAAATATTCATAATTTTGAGATTTCTGCCATCTCGGTCTATTTTTGTAATGTTTGTTATAGCACCTATGGAGGCAACTAATTTGGCTAAGCTTTTAAAAGGTGTTCTGTTTTAAAGAAACTCTCAAGACATTGTAGGGGGATGTGTTTTAGTGTGAAGAGAAAATCTTGCTTAAACAGTTGAATATTCAAAGCTTCACTCTTGGTGTGTTGACAGTCCTTAGTGTAGGTATAATCCTTGCTGATTTTATGGAAGAAATACATAAAATTATTCTAAATGCCTCAATGATTTAGGTAAGGTGCTGTAGTGATAAACATGTAATGAATGCTCTTTACTTAAAATCTGTATACTGTACTTGAGGAACAGGCACAAATGTCAGCAGGGGCTATTAAGCAAACACTTCAGTGCAGTGAAAATGACCAGAGTGCTATTTGTTAATCTCCTTTTGCTACAGATGTGGAATTATGCAAAAGTGCTCACAGAATAAAATCAGTAGATAAACATCCAGCTAGCTGCACAGTCGGTGTATTTTAAGCATTTGCCCTCTACCTGTGTGCACTCTTTCTTTCCTTTTTCTGCTGCATAGAGATCACCAGTGCCTCATTACTTTCCAGAATTTAGAAAAGAAAATCCTTCCCCTGAATGCTGGGGGTCAGGAAATTCAGATTTTAAGGCTTTTCTCAAGAGTGTAAACTTGACTGTGGAGCACTTCTGTCTACTTACGCTTTCTGGCAGCTTATGAATATAACTTACAGATGTCTTGACTTTCATATTTATGGGGCACATCTACATTACATTTCTTCTGACGCTAGGCTTGCCACCAACAAAATAAGCCTCACCCACTCGCTGCTACTTGAGAGTGCTCAAGATAAGCAGTTCAACTGTGGAGGTGGCTCAGAGTTGCCTGAATGTCTTCCTTTCCCTGCTGCACCCCACCCTTCTCAGCCCAGTGCCATTTGCAGACGCTTCCAGGACTGAGAGCAAGTGTGATGCCTGAACCCCTGTCTGCTTTTGGGGTGCTCCAAAGCTGTTCACACAATTTAATTGCTGCTCTTGGGTGCTCCTGAGTAACAATAAATAAACCAGAGCTTATATTATCAGCAGTGCTTAATGTTCCACTTTATGGCATTACTGTTGAGTATACTTATGCTGGAGTTGTAATATGAATTATTTAGCATTTCTATACTGCAGGCATAATTCCAACTGTCTAAGATGGTCCAGTTTTGGTACAAATACCATAGTTTCTTTACTTACAAGAAGGTACAGTCATCAAGGGGATAATGACTGTGTTGGTAAGAGACACTGAAGAAAGGAATGTATGATTATCAGTCAGCTTCCTGAATAATTGAATTCGGCACTGCAGCCAACAACTAATTGATCTACCTATGTTTTTGTGTGATTTGTGGCAGAGTTGGGTAGCCATCTCAGTGACATGGGTAAGATCCTTTTTACACTGCAGTGTTTTAAACCATGTTGGGGCCAGCAGGTTCTCCTGCTAGGGCCTAAGTGTAACTCTTCTGAGTTCATACCTTTTGCTGTGTGTTGGATTCTGCTGTTCAGATTATATGTTGGTGTGAGCTTATCTCTACCAGGTCTCATACTGGTTTTTGATTGCTGCCATGGCTATAGATACAAACCTTTTTGTAAGGTTACATGCATCTGGGTTTTCCCCAACGTGTCCTCCTTTTTGGGTCCTCTGATCTCTGTCCGGGTGAGTTTTTGAAATCTGAACAAATGTCCAGGATTTTGCTCTGCTCTGCTGGCAGGAGCGGGCAGTGGGGAGCTGCGCAGCTGGGTTAGTGGCACTGGGGGCCAGTATCCATGGTCATGGGGGCAGAGCACTTGTGAAACTGCCGAGAGAAGAGGAGGCATAGCCAGGTCACCTTGCACAGCACACTAACCCAGCCTGGTGGGTGCTACAGGCATTCCCTCCTCCCTCCAGCCTATGCCCAGGCTGGACTCACTGTGCTGCCACCTGCACGAGCCACAGCTGCTGCAGTCTGGCCCAGTTGGGACTGGGGCAGCTGGGGGCCCCCTCCAGCAGAGCATGAGGGCTGTGGGTCAGGAGTGAGGGGTACCAGAGGGGGTGTGGGTGCGGAGTAAGGAGCCCCTAGGGGGTGGAGGCCTGTGGGCCAAAAGTATAGGGCACTGGCAGCATCAGGGCACTGCGGGTCAAGAGTGAGGGGCACTAGCTTTGCTTGTGGGGGTGGGGGACTGAGGGTAGGGAGTGAGGGGCTTTGGCAGTGCCAGGGGGCTATAGGTTGGGAGTGAAGTGTCCCCCTGACGTGTGCCTTCTTTTTTTGGAACTGGAAATAGAGTAACCCTACTTTTTATACATGATCTTCTGTGACAGCAATGATGTAATCCCTGTTTAGAGGCAAGTTTGCATCCTTCAACGTTAGGGATAAGTCTTCAGACTAACTCCTGAACAGGCAGAATGCTGGCGATACAAGGTGGGTAACTGTCCCTCTAATACGTGCACTGTGCTGCCAAATCTGCTTTCTGTAATGGAAAAGTTATCTTCCAAATAAGTGTTTGGAAAATACCTTGGTAATAGGGCTGTGTGAAGCTTCGGGTGGTGGCTCTATTCAGAGGAGATTCAGCCCAGTCTTCTGAAAAGGTTCTGAGAGCTTTGATTCGGGCAGTCCCCAGTGGTGGCAGCAGGGAACTGCAGCCGACTCCCATCTGGTAAGTACTGGAAGCTGGGGGAGGGGACCATGGGGGGGCCCTGCAACCCCCCCC
>NW_017728915.1:6179103-6184445 GCF_001723895.1 Crocodylus porosus | reverse complement strand
AAAAGCCCCAGTGCTCACCAGGTGCTGCCAGGCAGAGGGGTGATCCCTGTTGCCCCACACTGCGTGGGGGGCTCTGCATGCCACACCATAGATACCCTGCCTGGGCCAGCTCCAGCCCTTTAAGGAAAAAAACCCCAAGAAAAGCCCTGGGACTCGCTGCTCCTGGTGCAGCCTTGGGGCTTTGAGGGCTCATGCAGAGTCCCCCCCACGGCAGCAGGGATCACCCTTCACCAGCAGAAGCAGTGTGTCCAGGGGTTTTTTTCCTGAAAGGGCAGCTGGTCCGGGCAGGGCTCCCATGGTGGAGCTGGGAGACCGAGCGGGGAAGGGGGGCTCGTACAGAGCTCCCCATGCAGTGCGGGGCTGCGGGGATCGTCCCCTGACAGGCAGCACCCGCTGAGTCGGGCCTTTTTTTTTTTTTTTAACAGCCATTGCTGGGCTGGGAGAGGGCCTGGCCTGGAGATTTGGCAGCAGCTGAATCTCTGAATCAGATTCGGCTGAATCTAATCAAGACAGTGATGCGAATTACTGAATTGAATCACTGTCCCCCGGAATCGACCAAATCTGAAGCAAATACTAGCTGCTTCACACAGGCCTACTTGGTAAGAATCTTCTTGTTTTTAAGGTCTGACTGGATCATCATTTATGTAACATCTTTGTTAGGAGGCCATTTACTTTTTGCCCCAGCTCCCTGATAACATTAACAGCTTCTTGGTTTGGCAGACCTACATCACTACTACTATAGCTCATGTTTTAAAGGGAACTAAAGGGTGCAGTGTAAGCACTTCCTGTTTCCCTGCTTATTGCCAGGCCTGCACTGTCTATGACATGAGGCGGAATGATTCTTTGTGAGCAGACTGCCACCATCTGAACTCTGTATGGAGCTAAGCATCTAATTTTGTGTGGCATTCTTATGGTGCGTGCAAGAATGAAAACATTTGTTTGCTCATCAAAAACGTCATCCCTGTAAAATCTACATTTTTTCCTTCAAAGAATTGAGTTTAATGGGCTGGGTAGAAACTTTTCTTTAAGTTTTTAAAATGTCAAGCTTTTCTACTACAGGACAGTAGTTTTGAAGCTGTGAAAACATTGATAATAAGCTGTGAAAACACTACATAGTGCCTTACACCCATGAATGTTGTGCAGTGGATGCAACTGATGCAGGACAGACCTACAGCCAACTATATTAGCACTTGAATTCCCCATTCATTACAAACCACTTCATCTTTTTTTCCAAAGAGAGTGAGGCTCCTGAGGTGAAAACTGGCCGTTTCCAGAACAAATAATTATTTTAACCCCTTTGAACTCTGGGAATGTAGTAAAATATAATTATCACTATAAAATGCTTTCCAGTGTCATCTTTTGTGTAGAGCAGAGGTCTTGTCTCTAGCTGTTAAAATGCACAAGATGCTAATAAGCCATTTCCTGTGGGGGGACAGCTGTTCCTATGTGCATATGAAAAGGTGGACGTGCTGTTCTCCACCGATGCCACGTTATGACCTAACCTTGTATGCTGTATTTATATTATGCTTCATTTCAATTTAATATTTTCTGTTTTCTGTTAGTTTAAATGTTACTAGCCTTGTATATTAATAAAGAATCATTTTAACTCCTTTTGATGCAGAACTCTGTTCTTTTGGCAGAAGAGCCCAGTCACAGTGATCAGGTTTCTGCCTACTGTTAGTATCAACGCAAACTTTGGCAAGTGTGTATGTGGCTGAGGTCTGTAGGTATTTCTGTGGTTCCCTCTGGGGAGCACAAAAAAGAGGACACCTGTCAGGGGTACACCTTACTCCCAACCTGTAGCCCTCTGGCACTGTCAGTGCCCCTTACTCCCATGGAGGAACTGGAGGAATTACATATTTCGCTCTTGATCTGAGATGTTTTGGTCCAGGAGCAAGGTAAATTATAAGTGGTTTATCAGATGCCCTTATCCTGCAGTTGTTGCGTCTAACTTTCCCTGCCCCCTGGGCCAAACAGCAGCAGGGCAAGCAACGCTGTTGGCACAGATGTCACTTGCCCTCTTGCTGTTGAAGGTCATCCCTATGGGGTCTACAGGGTGGGGTGGGGAACTGCTGCTGTCCCAGCTATGGTCCAAGATCAGAGTCAGAGCTGCAGCCACTTCCCTTGGCTCCCTCTCCTTCCTGCCCTGCTTACCTTCAGTTGCAGTTCCAACCTAAGGCACCCAACAAAGCCTAGAATAGCAGAAAAAACACCGAGTCAGGGAGCCCCTGAAGCTATGGAGCCCCTCAATTTGAGAACTTACCATCTCATCTCAGGAGCCCTAATGAGTGGGAATAAACTCCTAAAAGAGAATGGAAAGGCCTCTTTGGGAGGTCAGCAGTTAGAGTTGCAGTAGTTTAACAAGTTGTGCTCCTAGTGCTGCAGCTTGGGCTCGGAATGCAATAAGTTGTTAGGTACAAAAGGAAGAAGCGGTGATGGGTCGTATCACTAGAGTGGAGAGCTGCATCTGCTGAGGGGTGGTGAGTCCACATGGAGTATTGCCAGTATTAGTGCACTGACTTGGTCAGGAAAGGTATTTTCTTGGCCAGGTGCATTGGAAGGCTCAGGCCACCAGTGAAGCTCTGAGCATAATAAGGCAGTGTGGAGATGCTGTCAGACAACCTCTGGGTTGAGAGACACCCAGCAGGCTTTTTATAGCCACTCTGAACAGGCAAACAAAGCTTTCTGGCTGTTCCCAATTTTCCCTTCCATGCCAAAGACACTCCACCAACAGGCTCAGCTGTATCACCTGCCCAAGTCCACAGGGAATCCTATCCTTCATGCACTGATATAAAGAAAATTGATTGTATCGGAAATCGGCCTGATTTGGCCAATAAGGAGCGCAAGCCCGGCAGCTTGGAGAGCTGCATGCAGCTGGTAAGTGTAGTGCGGTGGAAGTGGAGGGGCATGGGGGATGAGGGGGCAGATGAAAGCCCCCTCAGTGAGGGAAGAGTGGAGCTGGGGCACGAGCTGCCCAGGCGGGGTGGGTGTGGGACAGCCACGGCTCATCTGGGGAGGAAGGGGTGCAGCTCCTGGCACTGTGCTGCTCATCTGGGGGGGGGCGGGGGGGTAGTGTGTGCCCCCAGATCTGTGCAGGGCAGGGTGGGATGGGCTGGGAGGAGCCCCACATGGCCCCAGTCTGCCTTGCCCCATGCAGAGCTGGGGGCACTCCTCCACCATGCCCACATCCTTCCTGAACTGTGGTGCCCAGAACTAGATGCAGTACTCCAGCTGCCGTCTCACCAAGGCCAAGTAGAGCAGGAGGGTGACATGCTTAGCCCTCCTTGAGGTGTCTCGGTATATGCGTGCCAGTGTTTGATCATCTCTGCCATCTACAGTATTGCACAGGTGGCTCACATTCGTTTTGTGGTCTATCTCAACACCCAGGTTTTATTCCATTGTGGTGCTGACAAGCATACCACTGCCAAGCCTGTAAGTGTTGTGGATTATTTCTTCCCAGATGGAGCCCTTTACATTTCTCCGTATTAAACATCATCAGGTTGAGGTCAGTCCGCCTCAAAAGACTGTCCGGGTCAGCCTGTATTGCTAGTCTGTCCTCGAGCATGACCACATTCCCCCATAGTTTGGTGTGTCCATGAAGTTTGCCAGTTCACATCATCTCACACTCTTCTGTGTGCATGTTTTCAGTCCCTTCCCTTCACCCCCTAACACATGTACAGCGCTTCCCATTGTCAGTGTGGCAACATTGAGAACAGGTGTCTAGCCATCTGCATGGGTAGAGTTTTACCTCTTCCCTTCCTTCAGCCACCCTTAATATTTCCACTTACCCCATGCCTTCTCTTCTGTATGGGCTCATGGCATGGGTACCTGCTCAAGACCTTGATTTTCATGGAGTAGTTAGAGATGTGAGGTGAGGAGCACGTCCCCTTCATCTCAGGTGTTCTTGAGCAGTTCTTGTCCAGGGACAGTATGATTTGAGCCCCTTCAATCCCTCCAGTAAATGGATGTTGCCCCAACAGTCCATGTCCAAGGACCCCTTCTGCCACCTTCCCTGGGCAAACTGACTATAGATATGTCCACCTCTCCAGTGCCACGCATGTGTGTGGACTACATACTCAGGCTTAGCTACCAAAGTATAGAATGTGGGCCCCAAATGACAAGGTAGACAGCTAGAAAACTGCCATTTAGGCATACAAAGGGAAATGGACCTTTTGTCTGGTTTCCATTTAAAGCCCATAGTATTTAAATGGTCCAGCTGTTCAAAGTTCTTTGATTCACACACAAGTAAACAATAGTTGTCCCAAGCCTTGGTCAGTTTTTAATCTGCAGTGCTGTCCTCCCTGCTTGCAGCCCAGCACTGCTAGAAGTAATTTGTCAGGGCATGTGTCACAAAAGTCCCCTGGCATTTGTTCGTTAGGAGCAGTCTCTGGTGTTTGATACTGCCTTTTGGACTCCTTCTGCACAGACCTCTGAGACGGTTGTGCCCTTTGCCTTACAAATATTGCACAGCACACGGGTCAAGATGATCATCCAGGGCAGGTAACACTCATTAGCACTTTGAGGTGCCCAAAGACATGCTCCATTGTAATCTGGCAGGTCACTGAACAAGTCCTTCCTGGTATCCAAGTGACTGGTGCAGGACTTCATAAGCCATGGGAAAACTGAGTAGATCAGGTCCCCAAGTAGCAGGGATAGGGTGGGATGGGATCATTCACTAGAGCTAGGAGGTCTGCAGGTAAACAGATCTGTGCCATAATCTGAAATGGGCCTAGGTACAGGTGGCAGGAGGGGTGACTGGATCCACTGGCTGGGGAACTGGCTCTGCGGTAGGACCCAGAGGGTGGTGGTCAACAGGAGCCAATCATCTTGGTGTACTGTGACCAGTGGGGTCCCTCAAAGCTCTGTCTGAGGACCTATACTGTTTAACATCTTCATCAATGATGTGGACGTTGGTGTCAGAAGCAAACTGGCCAAGTTTGCCAACAACACCAAACTCTGGGGTAAAGCATCCTCACCTGAGGACAGGTGGGTGATCCAGACAGATCTGGACAGACTCATGAAATGGGCAGATGAGAACCTGATGGTGTTCAACACCGAAAAATGCAAGGTTCTCCACCTTGTGAGGAAAAATCTGCACCATGCTTACAGGCTCAGTAGTGCTTCACTGGTTAGCAATACAGATGAAAGGGACTTGGGGGTCATGGTTGACCACAAGATGAACATGAGCCTTCAGTGAGACACTGCAGCTAGTAAAGTGAGCAAAAAGCTGGCTTGCATCCACAGATACTTCTCAAGCAGATCCCAGGATGTCATTCTCCCCCTGTGTTCAGCCTTGGTGAGGCTGCAGCTGGAGTACTGCATCCAGTTTTGGGCTCCACAAT
>NW_017728915.1:6171548-6179003 GCF_001723895.1 Crocodylus porosus | reverse complement strand
TCTTATGATGAGAGGCTGAAAGCAATGCGACTCTTCAGCCTGGAAAACTGCAAGCTTGGAGGTGATCTGGTGGCCACCTATAAGCTTATCAGGGGTGTTCATCAGGATCCGGGGGAACGACTGTTCACCAGAGCCCCCCCCAGGGGATAACAAGATCAAACGGTCACAAACTCTACTGTGACTGGTTCAGGCTGGACATAAGAAAGAACTTCTTCACTGTCCAAGCCCCCAAGGTATGGAATAGACTGCTGCCGGAGGCAGTTCAAGCACCCACTTTAAACGCCTTCAAAACACATTTGGATGCTTATCTTGCTGAGATCCTATGATCCCTGCTGACTTCCTACCCCTGGGGCAGGGGGCTGGATTCGATGAACCTCTAGGGTCCCTTCCAGCCCAAATGTCTATGAAATCTACGAAAGTGCCAGGAGGACAGCCGCACCGTATCCCCAACCTTGCATGAGGGTACTTTGGAATGGTGCCAGTCTGTTCAATGTTTGTAGGCCTTCTTGGCCTTTTCAGGTGGCCTTTAAGATATGTCTAGGTATTTTGCAGGTGGCTTACATTTTGCTATGGCAGGGGTTGGTGAGTGATAGGAAAGCAGAGATAGAATTCATAGTTAGCATAGAAAGGGTTGTGTTTTGTGGAGATACAACCCAAGTAATTATTGGTGAATTCTCCCAGTGAAAGAAGGGGACCCACTCATCCTGGTGAAAGTTCAGAAACCATTACAGGTACTTCTCCAGCGCCTTATGACCAATGAATTCCAGGTGATAGATATGTACCAATTGGCCATGCTTTGGAGGGGGCACGTGTCCCCTCAGCTTTTTGTACCAACTGTAGGGTTCAGGTGCAGATGCAGGGTGCCTGGCTGGAGTCAGCACCAGAGGTGGTAGCAATGGGGGGGTTGTGCCCCCATACTGTTAACACTTACGCACATAACTCTTGTATGCATGTAACTCTCTTTAAAAACTGGAAGTACTCCTACCAGAAATGGGATGCAAATTGGGACCCTTGGTCTGAGACCATGCTGGAAAATGAAGCCACAAGATGGCACCCCATGACAGGGCATGAAGTGGGACATCTTGGCTAGTGAATCTAACACCATTATGATCAAGGTGTAGTCTTGGGAGTTGGGAAGATCACTAATTAAGTCCATGAATATTGAATGCCACAGGCAGCCTCTGTGTGGCATGAAGCAGATTGGGACAGGGATAGGCAGCACAGTGATAGATAGAGCAGGAAACAGAAAGCAGAGCATTAGATCAGGCAGGGAGCAGAAAACAGAGCAGCAGCTTGGTCAGGGAACAATAGAGCAGAAAGCAGAGCAGCTGAGCAGGTAGGGGAAAGGGGCCAGAGTGGCAATCAAGGAGGGTACAGGGCTCTTTTGTGGTATTCCTGCCAAAAAATGTTGCCACCCCCTCTTCCCCCCCTCCCCAACTCATAGCCCAAGGCTATGGAATGGGTAGGGGGTTGTGTATAGGTGGTTCTGGTAAACCCATTCCAGAATCAGACTATTTCATAGACATTAGGGATGGAAGGGACCTCATCAGATCAAGTCTGCTGGGGTCAAATGATCCCAGCACTATAAACATCCAGGCAACTTTTGAATGAGTCCAAAGTAGGTGCTGCACCACCTCTGGGTAGAGTCTTTTCCAGACCTGGGCACATGCGCTGTAACTTTTTTTTTCTTACGTTCAGTCTAAATCGGCCTTCTAGGAGTTTGTGGCCGTTAGACCTTGTTATCCTTTGGGGAACCCTGGTGAACCACAGTTCTCCCAGGCACTGATGCACAAAGCAGACGAGGTTGGTTAGGCAAGACCTACCAGTAACAAAGCCATGTCAGCTGGCATTCAGATGGATGCCTTCCATTAGACTCTTGCTGATGGATCCTTTGATGATTTTCTCCAAGATCTTTCCAGGGATGGACTTCAGACTGATTGGCTTGTAATTCCCTGGATCCTCCTTCCTTCCTTTCTTGAAGATTGGGACCATATTGGCTCTTTTCCAGTCTTCCGGAACCTCACCCGAGCACCATGGATTTTCAAATATCTTTGCCATAGGGTGGGGTATGGTGTCCACCAGCTCCTTCAAGGCTCTTGGGTGCATTCGTCTAGCGGTGTTCCCTTGAGGTGTTCCCTCACCTGATCTATGTCAATTGTGGGCTGATCTCCAGCTCCCTGGGTGATTTGCATCCAGTCTGACACTCTGACCTCCATGGGGGGTGGAAGACTGATGCAAAGTAATCGTTTAGGAGATTGGCCTTTTCTTACGCATCAGACGTCAGCTGCCCCATTTGATCTCACAGGGGTCCAATGTTGCTGTTTTCTTTCTCCGACTTCCCACGTATTGCCATGTTGTTCCTGGGACTCAGAAAATAAGGATTCCTGGTTTGTCTAGAAAATCCCAGATGATGTCATTAATGAAGTGCTGGAAGGTGGTGGGAGTGTTAGGCCAAGAAACATAACCAGGTATTCAGAGTGACCATATTGGATATGAAGGCTGTCTTTCACTTATCTTCCTTGCAGATGTCATCAATTGTCTGGGCTGTGTAATTGGGTGAACAGGCCACAGGCCGTCAGTCCAATCAGGGCATGTTGGGTCAGGGACTTACTGGAGGAGATAAAGTCAAAAGGTTCAGACAAAGTCATGATCAGGGCAAGCAGTTGACACAGGCTGGGAGGTCCAAGACAGGAACTGAAGAAATTGTGACTAGCTAGGACAGTCAAAGCCAGCGATTCAGAACATGGGGACATGTTTAGGAGTTCCAGCCTGTTGCCCAGATGTGTCTCTGATATCTGATTTGAAAGTACACTGAGAGTATTGGGAGGTGACTCTTTCTGAGGAGCATCTTAGCCTGATTCCCTGATTACTTTCAGCTAGAGCCTGTAATTGGTTCAGTCCCATCTGGATCTTGGCTCATTGCAGGTAGGCCCTGCTTCTGAGGGCTGACACAGCCTGATTCTCAGATGACTTCCAGCTGGGGCATGTAACTAGCTCTGCCCCCAGCTGGACCTCAGCTCATTATATAGCCACAGACTAACTCCAGATACTGTCAGGCTGGCCAGGAGCTGGGAACTTTCTGGCAAGCCTGTCACTGAGCCTGTCCAGCTCAGTTCAGCTTCCCTGGGTGCAGGGGCCATATGGAGTAGCCCCCTGTCACCCTTGGGCTGGGGGACCTGAATTTAGAGCAGTTGGCTATGTATCAATGGCCATCCCATGCACCACCACCAGCCATACATGCTGCATAGCATAGGGTACCTGAGGCTGGAGCCTAAGCAGCACCCAAGTGCTACCTCCATGTGCCTTTTCTGGGTTTTTGTTATCCGGAGGAGCCAGCTTATCATCCGTAACCATCGTTATCCATAAAAAGCTATGCAACAATTACTGCACTATACCTGGGAACTGCATTCATAACCTGAGAACCTCTCAACTTTCTCCACTCCCCTTACAGTTATGCTCTTATAGGATCCCTGTGCAGCCCACCAGGCTTACAGCTTCACAAATGTCCTAAAGCATGCACTCCACAAAAAAAGTCATCTTCTTCTGTTACCCACGAGATCTTCATGGGGAAAAAATTCAGGGAGGTAGCCTCTTCCCTCTTGTCTGCAGCCAGTGTCCATTGCACACTTGTCAGTCTTCTCAGCTCAGATGATGAGACAGGTGGCACCTCCATGCCTGCTGTAAGACTGACTCAGACCAGGAATTAAAAGAAATGCAGAATCTCCAGGGCACGGCAACTGCTGCCTCAGATCATGGGGATTGGAGAGAACAAGCCGGAGAAGGGTAATGTGGCAGCGGAGAAGGAGCTAGTGAAAGGGTGAAAGGCTGCCTGCATCGTGCTGCTGCCCCTGTGGCTCTGTACACATGGCATGGCCTGGCCTGTCCCTGCAGCCATAGCCCAGGAGCCCAGGCCATCTACTGTGTTGGGAGTTGGGGCTTAGCCTTAGCTGGCAGCTGTGGGCACTGGAGCTGGGGCCATGGCTGCAGGCAGAGCGAGGGCCAGGACTGCACTGGACAAGGACAGGTTTCAGGATCTCTGAGAGAAGGGGCAGAGCCCAGTGATGACAGACCTGTGCTGGTCTGGGCTGGCTGTGGGAGCAGGTTGCCTGTGGCAGAGGTCTCCTTGGTTCTCCAAGAGAGGGCAGGGGAGGGAAGAGCAGGCTTTGGCACCGAGGAACGAGCTTGGGCAATGTCTCACAGAGAGCTCCTGTGCTTGAGTGGGTGGGACTGAGACTGTGCATGAACTGCCTGGTTCCCCAGGAAGAGCAGTAGGGTGCAACTGAGAAGGTGAAACCAGGAGAGGTGGAGTGAATCCATAGCATTAAAACCACTCTGTCCTGTTGAGGTTTTTCTGAATCTTTCACAGCTGACCTCCCCTGAGATAGAAGTCAGGCTGATGGGCCTATAGTTAGCCAGATCCACTTTCCTCCCTTTCTTGAAGATTGGTACCACATTGGCCTTTTTCCAGTCTTCAGGCACTTCACCAGAGCGCCAGGAGGTCTCAAAGATCCATGCCAGAGGCTGGGCTATGACGCTTGCCAGCTCCTTGAGTACCCTGGGGTGTAGATTGTCAGGACCGGCTGACTTGAAGGTTTCCAGCTTCTCAAGGTGTTCCTTCATGAGGTCAGCATTGATGGAGGGCAGAGGATCTCCTTCACCTGGACCTCCCTGTCCCATGGTGGGCATGGGTGTCCCATGGGACTGATGAAAGACCGATGCAAAGTACCCATTTCATAGGTTGTTTTTTTCCTGGGTGTCAGTTGTCCCATCTGGTTCAGCAGGGGTCCAATGTTCCCCTTACTTTTCCTTCAGCTCCCCATATAACTGAAAAAGGACTTTCTATTGTCCTTGATGCTCGAAGCTAGTTGGAGTTCAGTTGCAGCCTTGGCTTTCCTGGTTTGGTCCCTGCAAGACGACCAGTGCAGAATATTCCTCCTGGGAGGTGAATCCCATCCTCCATCCTTTGTAGGCCTTTCTTTTTAGCCTCAGGAGGTCTGCTAGATCCCTGGAGAGCCAGGGGAGCTGCTGTGCCCTCCTGCTGCCTTTCCTCCGAGATGGAATCAAATTAGCTTGTGCATCCAGGATAGCTCCCCTGAGGAGCAACCACTCTTCCTGAACTCCCCTCCCCCTGGGATTGTGGTCCTGAGCTTGTCAAAGTCAGCTTTCCTGAAGTCAAGGACTTCCATGTTGCTGACTGACTTGCCAGCTTTACGGCGGATGGTGAAGGTGATCAGCTCATGGTCGCTGTCACCCAGCTTCCCAGTGATCACTACGTCACCGATTAGGTCGTCCCCAGTAGCCAGTACCAGGTCGAGCAATGCTTTACCTCTCATTGGGCCGTAGACTTCTTGAGTCAGGTAGAGGTCATCCATGCACGATAGGAGGCTTTGCAACCACTCAGATGTGTCCCCTGTGCTGTGTTCCCCACGGATTTTAACCCAGAGGGTCTCCAGTTGTCTACCCTGGTCACCAACATCAGCTTGCAGGGACGTGTAGCTTTCCTTAACATAGAGAGCTACACCCCTGCCCCTTTTATCTACTCGATCTCTCCTGTACAAGGTATAGCCGTCTATACCCATGGTCCAGTCGTGGGTGGAGTCCCACCAGCTCTCCGTTATCCCTATGACATCATAATTATTTGCGTTAAGCAGGAGGACAAGCTCCTCCTGCTTATTTCCCAAGCTCCTGGCATATGAGTACAGGCAGGCAAGTGTGCCCTTGGGGGCTCTTGCCTTGCCCACAGATTGTGCCAGGGCTGGGACAGGGGTGGGTTCCCTTAAGTGCCTTGGCCTGCTGGCTTTGCAAGCGTTGCTCAGAGGACCTGCAGTCATGGTAGTCCCCTGTCCCCCAGCGGGCTTAGTTTAAAGCCCGGTGGAGCAGGTCAGCCAGTCTGGCAGAGAAGAGCCTCCTCCCCAGTGGAGAGAGGTGGAGGCCATCTCTTCCCAGCAGCTCGCTGCCTCTCTCACCAAAGAACAGACTGTGGTCATGGAAGCCAAAGCCTTCCCGATGACACCAGTGCTGCAGTCTTTGGTTAACTATGTGGATCCTCCTCTCCCTCCTCAGCCCATGCCCCGAGACTGGGAGGATCGATGAGAGCACCACCTGTGCCCCCAGACCCTTTAGCCCCGTTCCCAAATCCCTGTAGTGCCTCATGACCTGGCTGGGAGCACTCTGACCCGTGTCATTGGTGCCCACATGAATAAGGAGCATAGGATAGTGGTCAGTGGGCCGGAGGAGCTTTGGGATCTTCTCCGCAATGTCCTGGATATGGGCCCCTGGGAAGCAGCAGACTTCCCGGGCTAAGAGGTTAGGGTGGCAGATTGCCCCCTCAGTCCCCCTCAGGATGGAGTCTCCCACATCAAACACTTTACGTTTTGTCTTGGGGAGAGAGGGGGCGGTAGCTGCAGTTGGGCCTGTGTTGCCTGTGGGAGCTGGCAACTCAGCAGGCTCTGCTGGAGCAGCAAGAGGTGCGTACCTGTTGCTAAGCTCCGGTGGGGCAGGGGCCTTGGTGCTGCAGGCCTTATGGCCCTTGACCACCTTGGTCCATGCCCCTGACTGGAAAGAATGGAAGGTCCCAGAGTCCTCCCTTGTCCTGGAGGGAGACCATGGTCTACCCTCTACCTCCTGGGGGAGAAGCAGTAGGAGTCTATCTCCTGCTCACAGTCCCTGATGGCCTGCAGTCTCTGGACTGTGGCCTGGAGCTATTCCAGCTAGCATGCCAGAAACGCCAAAAGGGAGCAGACCCCACAAGGGGAGGTGGCCATGCTCCCGGGCCCCAGAGCCTGAAAAAGGGACAGGCAGCCCCTGCAGCCGAGAGCCAGAGACTCCATGTGCATGGAGCCTGGAGCCATGGGCTCCATCTCTGTTATCTTTAAAAACTCATGCTGATTGGGAGAGGTCCTGGATGATTGGAAAAGTGAAGATATATGTATAATGCAAAAGATATATGTGCAATACCTAACAAAAGAGGATTTGGAGAACTACATACCGGTCAGCCTCATCATGGACAATAAGCTGGATATGGCCAACAATGTGCCCTTGTTGCCAAGAAGCCTAACAAACAGCATTAGTAGACATCATTAGTAGGAGCGTTGCCAGCAGATTGAGGGAAGTGATTATTCCCCTCTATCCAGCACTGGTGAGAGTGAGGCTACATCTAGAGTACTGTCCAGTTTTAGCCTCTTAGTTTCATAGTTTCATGGTTTGTAGGGTCAGAAGGGACCTGAGCAGATAATCGAGTCCGACCCCCTGCCGTAGCAGGAAAGAGTACTGGGGTCAAACGACCCTAGCAAGGTGTACATCTAGCCTCCACTTAAAGACCCCCAGGGCAGGAGCCAGCACCACTTCTCTTGGAAGCTGGTTCCAGACCCTAGCCGCCCTGACAGTGAAGTAGCGCCTCCTGATATCTAGCCTAAATCTACCCTCTGCCAGCTTGTGACCGTTATTCCTGGTCAC
>NW_017728915.1:6030890-6078085 GCF_001723895.1 Crocodylus porosus | reverse complement strand
AAAAACCCCTCCCGTATCCCCTTCCTTCCTACCTCAACAGAAAAGCGGTACCTCTTGGCCACATTCCCTGAGACATCTTCCTCAAGGGCATGATGCCCAAGAGTTAATTTTCTGGTGTCTCTCCTATGATGCGACTCCTGCAAGGAAACACATCCACAGAGCATGAGTGAGTGGAATCAAGAGTGAGCCAATGAAACCAATAGCAGACGCTCATCACACTTAGCTTCCCAAGGGCAATCTTTGCATCTCCAGGTGCATGACTGGCATCCATGGGCTGAAGCTATGATCCTGACTACAAGTACGTGGGGTAGCTGAGTGTGCTCACCCCTCCCACACTGCAGCGGCAGCCTAGGGCTGGGCTGCCCTATGGCAATGCCTGCTGCTGCCCTGCGTTTGGAGAGACTGAGCCCCGCTAGTTCCCACTTTCTGCCACCTATGCTTCAGACACTGCTCATGGACAGACAGGTGAGATTTAACTTCAGATCTGAACAGAAACTGTAACATTTCCCTCACACAAAACAGAACAAAGCATCTCCTCTGGCTCAAGCTCTCCCAAACCCAGAACAACAGATACTCAGCTTTCTTTCCAGTGGTCCCATTCCTAAAAGACAAGGCTAAATCCTGGAGGAAGAACAGTCCAGGTAGGGGCAGAAAACTAGCTGACACCTAGAGAGAAGGAACTATTATTCTTTTCGTTCTTATCCAAAAATGCTTGGAGGGGGAGCATTTTTCAAAGCAGAGCTCACAACACTATGTAGTCTCCATATGCCTGGATGCAATGAGCCCCCACAGGGGGACAGAGATTCTACCTACTGAAGTACAGCAGCATTCAATTGTCACCTGAAATAGAAGCCAAGGTCCTTGGGAAGGGGTTGATGCAGCTGCCTGGCCATCCTTGGATGCAGCCTCTTGTTTTGCCACGATCTAAAGAAAGAAAACACAGACAGTCTTCCAAGGAAAGTAAATCATTAAATAACAGGCAAAACACTTAAAGAAAGCCAGGAAACTCAAGGCAATGTATTCACTGGCCTCTCCAGGACTTGTACCTGTCCTTACAGGAGACAATGGAGAAGAAACAACACATGGAATCCCTTTAACATCAACCCAATCCAGTAGCAGAGCCAGAGTCATCATTTAAAGTAATTCTGTGTAAAAATCTCCAGCCAGTCTGAACAGGGCAACTGTCAGTTACTTTTAATAAGCATCCTTCCTGATGATATGTAAACTGCAAAGGTGCCATTACCTCTAAAAGGATTTCATACCTTCCTCCATAGGGCAGGAGTATGCTTGGCTCTCCATGTCAGCATCTTACGTGATGGTGCTTGGCTTGAGCCAGGCATGGGCTTCTTTCTTGCCTGAAAAGTGAAGTTTTGTGTTACTTGTAAGACTTTAGAAGCCAGAAAGCTGCTTGAGATGGCAAGAGTTAAGCAAAGGACAAGTAGAAGAACATCACCCAGTGCTTAAGATGGCAAAACATGTGCTGCAACAGTGAGAGGTGGAAAGCTCCAGAGACCATTACAACCAGTGCTAGAACATTAGAAACTAGGTAAAGAACTAAGCAAAACCCCAGAAAGTCAATGAGTCTCTTCATTGACTTGTATAGAGTTTGGATCTAGTCCCTGCAGAGACCAGTAGAGAAAAAATGGGAGGCACAATTCTTTCATCAGGGTGTTTACTGGAAATATGTCCATGGCAATGCAGGACTTTAGTCCAGCCTGGTGTTTTATGACAAAGAACACTTAGGTTCTAAAAGAAAACCTCAACTTTAACTAAACCTTCCTGAGTTTTGCTTGTGCAGGAACAAGGTTTCATCCTCTTGGGCTGAACATTTTGAATTTGTAGCAAGGGGGTGCTCATAGCAAGACACTGGTTTATTGGAGCTCAAACTGAGGGAAAAGAAAAGAGAATGGGAGATGAGTCTAGGCAGTGAGGCCACAGCCCTTCTGCACATAGTGCAGGATATTGTCATACAAGGCTTAGCTGCTCCTGTTATGGCAAATGTTAGAAGTCACTGCCGTGTAAACAGCAGGTGCAGAAAATGGTGAGTGTGTGTCTAGGGCTCCAAGAAATGTATTTTGTACATGTTTGAGTTCTCACCCAGAACTGTGCACTGAGGAGTTTCTTCTGCAGGACTTTCGCATGTAAGAAAATGATCTTATAACAAGAGTAGGGGCCTTGATTTTGCTACCCCAGCTCCTGTGCATGTTCCTCTGAAGCTGCTGGGATTACTCACATCTACTGTTCTTCAAACATAAGGGACTTTCAAGTGAGACTGAAAACCAGATGTTTTGTGGATAAGAAACCTCCAGCAGGTTTAGATGTCCAGATTCCTTGTGAAACACCCACCACCACCCAAATGAGCATCCATGGGCTGAAACTAGACTTCAGAAACAGAACCTCCAAAGGGACTCTCTGGTAGGAGACAGAAGAAAGTTCCACATCCAAAGTAGCAGAAAACAACTTCTGCACTTGAACAAGGGACTTGCAGGTGAGCATCCAGCATAAAACTTTGTTTTTGGCTACAACAGTTAAAGTGCTGCTAGCTGATAAGCTCATGGAACCATCTCTGTGGCAGGCCATTGCTCCAGCGATAAACCTCCACATGGCAGACAAATTTTTCCAGATGCAAAAGTTCCCTCAGTTTGTACCAAGGTGGTGCTGGGCCTGGACACCTTCTGGAGAGAAATTCTCCTGTGACAGTGCACTGGTCCATTCTGCTCTGCAACAAAAAGCTTGTTCCATTCCCCTCCCGTCCTACCTCAGCACAAAGACGGTGAATCTCAACCGGTGTAGACAAGACCTCTCCTCCCAGATGGATGTGATGTCCAGGAGGGGGGTTTCCAGTGTCTATAGCATGTTGGGATGCCTGCAATGAAACACAGTGACAGAACATGAGTGCGTGCAATCAAGAATGAGTCAACTAAACCAATAGTAGGTGTGAGTCGCACTTAGCTCCCCACTAACAACCACAGCTCCAGCTGTGTGACTGCAGCCAGCTATACAGTGGTCCATGTATGAGAGCCAAGCTACCACTATGCAGAGTCCAGGGAAGCCCCTCTCAAGGGAAGAATCTGAGTGAGGACTAAGAATCATTTCCTGCCCCCAATCCTCATCCCCTAACAAGTGAAATGTATGGGCACAGCTCAGGGAGAGATAGAGGAGGTAGGTACAGAGCATCATGGGGTCAGTGGCAATACTAGTCATATCCTGTTCTGTGGTTTGCAGACTCCAGGCTCTAGGAAAGGCAGCTGCAGCCCATGGGAGGTGAAATTCTCATTCTGATTTGTGCATTGGCCAGTGCTGCTGAAAAGCAGCTAGATTCCAGCGGGGTTGTTCAACTGGCAGCCGCAGAGGGCACCTCTCCCGCTGCCACGTGGCAGGGACGTGCCCAGAATTCCATGCACCAGCGGTGCAGTCCATGCAGTGAGGAGTGTGTGGGGACTCCTGGGGTCTGGCTACAAAATGATATTTAGAGGTACGCTTTTGGGTATTGGCTTGTAAGTAAGGTAGATATTGCCTTAGAACAATGGTCCAGAGCAATGGCAAGGATTAATTGATTTCTAAAAGCCTATTTGTGACAAAGTTTCCTTCGAGGTAAGCAGCAAAGAGACATACAGAATGGGAAATTGAAGGCATGAACAGTGTAACCAAACAGAGATATGGGACTGCAGCATTGGCATTAGGTCATAATGCCAAATTGCAGAGCCCTTGGGATTTCCGATTTTGGTAAACAGATCAAATTAGGAGAGACGGGAAAAAACCCAAATTAAGATGTGTGCATGTGATGGGTTTGTTGGAACAAAGAAATACGCTGACAAGACAGAATGTGGACAGCATGATGACTACAGTGGACAGTGGGCACACCACCATGGACAGTGGGCACACCAGCAGCCCATTGCACACACCCCAGCCAGGCCTCAATCTCCAGCCTCCAGGCTGATGACAGCTGACATTCAAGAGAGAACCTCAGAGTGAAGCTCATGTACTAGCCACATGTACCTTGACTCTGTGACAGCTCTAGGACTGGTAGATGTAAACTTGTTTGCATTATTCTTATTTGCTATTACTGTGTATCAAAAAAAAATGCCTATTATTGAATGGAGAGGTTGTGGTCGGCCTGACAGTTTTGGGTCTGCCTGGAACAAGGTACCTGGGTCAGAAATCCAGTGCTGACCACTATACCAGCATCTGGACTATGCCATGGACCTGGTAAAGTGACCAGTCAAGTTACCAATGGTCCTAGTGAGGAAGGGAGAACTCTGTGTCCTACAAGTGTGATGACGCTATGGCCTGGTCTCTTGAGGCAAGAGGTAGCTTTATACAACTGTCTCTTGTGCAGGCTTTGTGGTATGAATGACCCATGTGTGTTTTACAGCTGCAGCCCTGGGGTGCTCTTCATGGCATTGCCTATCCCAGGGCTGCCCAGTTTCCCTGTATGTGGGCTGCACGCCTAAAGGGCTGCACCTGCAATGCAAGCCATGCAGGCCAAACCAGGGAGAGACGCGGGCCCCTGTGATGTGCAGGCACTCACACTGCTACACTGCATGGCACCCCCCCCAGCCACTCCTGCACCTCCAGGCAGAAAAGTCTCCCCTGGGTCCATTCTTCTCTGTGACATGAAGCCCCTTCCATTCCCCTGCTTTCCTACCTCAGCAGAAAGGCAGCTAATCTTGTTCAGACTCACTGAGGCCTCTTCCTCCTGATGGACACGACGTCCAAGCTGGATCTTGTTGGTTGTTGAGGTCTGTTGAGATGCCTGTGAGGAAACACATGGACAGAGCATAAGTGAGGGGGATCAAAAGTGAGCCACAGCCCCCCCAAGCCACCCATTGTCCACGGCTGCCTTCACAGCTGCAATGTGTGGGCACCTCTCATCTAGTGCCTGGAGTCTTCACCTTCCCATCAATGCACCCACTGGAGGGACCTGCTGTCCTTCCCTGACAGTGGAGCATGTCCATTCTGCTCTGTGACAAAAAACCCCATCAATTTCCCTTCCTTCTTACCTCTATAGAAAGGCGGCGAATCTTGGCCCGTTTCGGGATAATGGATTGTTCCTCGTGGAGGTACTGTCCATGCTGGGTTGAGTGGGATGTCTGCAAGGAAAGACAGTGACACTGCATTAGTGAGCGGGATCAAGGGTGAGTCCCAGGCCTGCAGGCTATGCACCACATGGTCATCCCACCCCCTCCACTTCAGAAAGGGACAGGAGCACAGGCAGGAAAGTAAAGGAAAGAACAGGTAAGAGTGTCCAACTCCACAGAGTCCAATAAACTGCATCCTTGAGTGCTTTAGACACTATCTTCAGTAACCTTTGCAGCATTGTCAATGATCTGATAAAGTTTGTGGAGGTCCCAGAGCAAAGAGCAGTAGCAACTGCTTTGAAGGACGGGAAAAGTATTTTAAATACTCTAGGTCAGCTGGAGACAAAATCCAAAATCAGCAAGATGGAATTCAACAGACATATGCAGTATGGCAGAGAAATGAAATGCAGAATGGGTGAATAGCAGGGTGGGCAGAAAAAGGGCTGGAAGTTGGAGTGGGACAGAAACGAAGTGAGGCAAAAAAAAGGTTGGATGTCATTCCAGCTTGTCCTGATGGGCATGAATGCCACGTGCCCCTGGAGGCTAGCATCCGCCCACATGCAGCAGCGGCAGGGGCATGGCAGCAGCAAGCAGGGAGCTCCCATAGGTGGCTGCAGCGGTGTTGGGGGTGGGCAGGGCCTGGGAGGTAGCAAGTGCTGACCAGTGGTCAGCAACTATACATAGATGCCGCTGGCAGTGGTGGCAGTGACCAGCAGCCACCAGGGACTGCCCAGAGACGTCGGCGGTGTTGACGGCAAGGGGGCAGGGGTGGTGAGTGATGACCACCCACAGGCACTGCTGGCAACACTGGTGACACTTTTTGCAGGGAGTGTACTGCCAAGCTCAGTAGTGTATGTGCACCCACATGCACCCCCTATGTGTCGCCAGTGTTGACAGGTACATTATCCAACATGAGAAGCAACTCTGCTCTCCCCAGTGCTGGGAGGGCTCAGCTGTCCTGTCCTGAACCCCAGACTTTCGGAGAACTTGACATACTGGGGGGAGAGAAGAAGGGCTTGAATGAGAAAAGGCTTGAAAGACATGACTCGCATGAAAAGATGAAAGGAACTGGATTTATTTCCTTTTCCTAGCAGCCTAGGGTTGAGGGGGAGATAGGTTCCCAATCTTTAAAGGTGTGAAAGACTTATTTCTAAAGATTATGTGATTCTTTGTTCCCAGGGAAAAGCATGAGAACAAACCATCTTAAAGGAAGTTCGAAATAGGGAATAACTTTCTAGCTGTAAGGATAACTGTGGACTGGAAGATACTGTGGAATCGCCTTCACTGCAGGATTTTAAGACCAGGTGAGACACCCGTCTGTCTGTGGTGGTTTAGGTGTCACTGATCCTGCCTACAAGCAAGGGGATGGACTGGATGATGCCCTGAGCTCCCTGCTGACCCTGAAATTTCCCCACAAGGCCCCGCTCTGGCTGCCGATTCTGACCATCCTCTGTTCTGATGTCCCCTATTCCTCTCCCATCTGTCCTTCCTCCCCACCCTACCCATCCTCAAGCTCTTCCGTCATGTTTCTCTTCTCAGCAGGTACAGCCATTCCACCATCGTCTCCACACCCCTCCCCTCCCTCTGGACCCTTGTCCATCCAATCCACCCCCATTTCTTTCCCCATCCCAAATCTCACCCTCCAGACAACATCTCTTCTTACCTGTTGCTGAAGCCGATGAAAAAAATGTCCTGTTGATGCCATTGTTTGGCACCTGGGACAGGGAGGGGAAGGAGTTACCCCTGCTCCCGAGCCCAGAAGATCCCTTCCCTTCACACCCTGTGTCTCGGCTCCTGACACTCAGAGAAGCACAGCAGGGATCCCTATGCTGCAGATAAACTACTGCACCCTGAGCAGCACTGAGCACAGATGCAGCTTCCACCTCCGACCACCGCTGCCTCCGCACTGAACCCTGCTGGCCACAGAGCCCGTGTGTACCTCTGTCTCCAGGGACACCGGAACCCCCCATGACATCACAACTGCACAGCAGTTGGTGACAGCATAGAGGTGGGGAGTGGTCAGGAAGGATGGGAAGAGAGGGGGGCGAAGAGAGTCCCGGGGGGTTGTGTGCCCAGACTATGGATCCAGTGGGGTCTGCAGAAGACACCTGGACATTCGCTTCAGCCTCACCTCAATCCCTGGAAAAATCATGAAGCAGATCCTCAAGGAATCCATCTAGAAGCACTTGGAGAAGACGGTTGGGAGCCGGGAGGAGAGGAGGGATCCAGGCACACATGTGTACTGGACACACGTGTGCCCCCTTACCTGACCCAAGGCGGAGGCAGATGCAGCAGCAGCGGAGCCAGCAGCAGGGGCAACATCAGCTGATGCCCCTAAGGTAAGTGGGCAGAGGGACCGGATGCGGCTGAGCCGGATCTGGCGGGGAAGCCCCCCAGATCCCTCTTAGCTGAGCCGGTAGGAAGCCGCGCTCCCGAGCTGCACCGCGCGAATAGAGCGTGCTGGTGTTTGTGTTGGCATTTGTGCCAGCGGGCGAGCAGGAGGGAGACTCCTACTAGGGCAGGGCGAAGGCAGTGCACTAAACTAATAACAAGCAGCAACTCCTACGATGGTGATGACGCGGAGTGCTGCCAGGGCCCCTGCCCGGGGGCCGCTGCCTACCCGGGGCTTGTCTGAGGCCTCCACCCAGACAGAGCCCATGGGGGAGCTGGCATCCCCCTACCCCCTGCTCTGCAGGGGTTGCCCAGCAAGGCCCAGGGGGGAGGGATTGGGGACCCCCACACCTGTCCTGCAGGCGCCCGTCTTAGGGCCCTGGAGGCGCAGGTGAGGGAGCTCCAGGAGGAGGTTAGCAGGCTGAGGGGAATCAGGGAGGTGGAGGATGAAACTGATGGCTATTTCCTTTCCCTGCAGGGCCACACACCCAACGAAGAAGCACCTCGGGAGGCGCCTCCACTGCAGACTGGCAGACGGCCACCTCCAGAACCAGGGCTGCTCGCAACACAGCAGTACCAGTTCCTCCAGTCCGGCTGGAGAACAGGTACGAGGCCCTGGCAACACTGGAGGAGAAGGAGGGAGAGGAGGCAACCGGAGAGGAGGCAACTCCACACTCTCCATGCTCCAAGCAGGCCGAAGGAGCTAAGCAGTCCCGGAGGAGAAAGCGTCGAGTGATCGTCATAGGCGACTCCATCCTGAGAGGCACAGAGAGCCCCATCTGTTCCCAGGACCCCTGAACACACAAGGTCTACTGCCTACCTGGAGCAAAGATTCAGGACATGACAGGGATGATCCAGGCCGTGATCCAGCCCACCGATTACTACCCCATGGTCTTAGTCCATGTGGGTACTAATGATGCAGCCAGGAGAAGCCCTGACCACCTGATGGCAGACTACCATGCTCTGGGTTGCATGCTGAAGGAGGTAGATGCACAGGTGGTTTTCTCCTCTGTCTTACCAGTGAGCAGATGTAGAAGATGGCATGAGATGTGCATTGCAGAGACCAACTGGCGGCTTCGCGAATGGTGTCCTGAGGCGGACTTTGGCTTCCTTGACAACGACCCACACATCACACCAAGATACATGCTCGGGTGGGATGGGCTCCACCTTTCCTCTAGAGGTAAGCATGTGTTCTCTTCTAGGTTGGCGGATCTCCTCTGGTGGGCTTTAAACTAGGCTCACTGGGGGAAGGGGAAGACAAGGGCAGAGAAAGTCTTGGACTGCTAAACCAAGCAGCACTCACAAGTACAGCCCAGCCTAGACCGACGAGCGGAACAAATACACAGGTAAGTGACAGGGGCCAGGACAATGCTGAGAGTAGGGGGCCAGTGCACACATCCACAGGAGGCCCCAAATGCCTCTACACAAACGCTTGTAGTATGGGAACCAAGCAAGAGGAACTTACCCCTCCTGCTAGCTGACACCAACCCAGACATAGTGGGGCTCAGTGAACCGTGGTGGGACCCAACGCATGACTGGGCGGTGAATATCAAGGGCTATAGGCTGTACAGCAGGGACAGGACAGGGAGGAAAGGCGGGGGTGTGGCACTCTACATTAAGGAGGAATACACATCCTCATCAGGTAGCACAGAGTCAGAGGAGGGGCACATGGAAGTGCTCTGGGTTAGAATACAAGGCAGTCGAGGGGAAAGAGACTTAACGGTGGGGGTCTACTACAGACCTCCCAACCAAGGGGAAGAGCTAGACCAGGAATTCTTAAGTCAGCTCACGGAGGTAGTTAGGTCAAAGGCCATGGTCATCATGGGTGACCTGAACTTTCCAGACATCTGCTGGGAAGAGCAGTCAGCCAGGTGTGACCGCTCACATAGGTTCCTAGCCCAAATGTAGGACCTCCATCTAACCCAGGAGGTGCACAGCCCCACTAGGGGAGATGCCTTGTTGGACCTGGTGCTGGCCACGGGTGACTACCTGGTGAGGGGGCTGTGGGTGCTCGACCACCTGGGCGACAGTGATCATCACCTGCTGGAATTCACCATCCAGGGTACACACACTCTCAGTCCCCTCCCCAATTAATTTTAATATAAAAGGGTACATGAGCAGAAACTTTGCGTCAGAAGGGGTACACGTGTTAAAAAAGGTTGAAAATCCCTGGCATAGTGTGTACACTCAGCAAGTTTGCAAATGACCCCAAACTAGGAGGTGTAGTATGTATGATGGAGGGTAGGGCTAGGATTTGGAGTGACCTCGACAAATTGGAGGATTGGAAGAAAAGAAGTCTCATGAGGTTCAACAAGGACAAATGCAAAGTCCTGCACTTAGGGTGGAAGAATCCCATGCACCGCTACAGCCTAGGATCTGATTTGTTGGGCAGCAGCTCTGCAGAAAAGGACCTGATGGTTACAGTGGACAATAACCCAAATAGGAGCCAACAGTGTGCCCTTGTTGCCAAGAAGGCTAATGGCATACTGGGCTACATTGGTAGGTGTGTTGCCACCAGGTAAAGAGAAGTAATTATTCCCTTCTGTTCAGCACTGGCGAGGTCACATCTGGAGTACTGTGTCCAGTTTTGGGCCACCTACTACAGAAAGGATGTGAAAAAATTGGAGAGAGTTCAGTGGAGGATAACAGAAATGGTTCGGAGGGCTGGGCCCCATGACTTGTGGGGATAGGCTGAGAATACTGGGCTTACTTAGCCTAGAGGAAAGCTGAGAGGATTCAATAGCAGCCTTCAACTACCTGAAGTGTGATTCCAATGAAGATGGAGCTAGACTGTTCTCAGTGGTGGCAGATGACAGAACAAGGAGCAATGGTTTCAAGGTGCACCAAGGGAAGTTTAGGCTAGATATTAGGAAAAATTTTCTCACTAGGAGGGTAGTAAAAAACTGAAACAGGTTACCCAGAGTGGTGATGGAAGCTCCATCCTTGGAGGTTTTTAAGATCCAGCTAGACAAAGATTTGGCTGGGGTGATTTGGCTGGGGTGATCTAGTTTGGGATGGTCCTGCTTTGAGGAGAGAGTTGGACTAGATGAACTCCTGAGGTCCCTTCCAGTCCTAATTTTCTATGATTCACCCCTGGGGGATATGGGAGGAGGACTCTTCTCCTACATTTTAGCCAGCACTGTGCAAACAGCCACATGCTGCAATCCTGGTGTGTGAACAGATATGTGAGCAGACCCAGGGAAAACACAGTGAATCCAACAGCTCTTTCCAACTGTCCTTAGTTAATGGTGCAAGTGCCGTGAGTAGACACTGCACCAGTGAAACAGGCTCCTCTGGTGGGTGGGCCCAGTACCCAGTTGGTCTTGGACCATCCCTGCACATCAGAGTCAGCAGAGGTGCTACTCATTGTGACCTTTGGATTTCCCTGGGAAGTCTCAATCTACATTCTGTCCAAGCACAGCCCCGCTCACCTTGGCACTGACCTTCTCACAGCCTGAGGAGCTGCAGGACAGCTTGCACCAGAGTGGCATTTTTCTGTGCATGCCCACAACTTCCCTTACCCTCAGTGACATCCCCACGTGGCTGTCAGGAGAACAAATGAAGCCCTTGGACTGTGGGGGATAGATTCCTTCCCTAAAATCAAATTTCCCCACACTAATGGCTCAGCAACATAACACTTGGGTCTTGTTTTACAGATGTGCCTGTTTTCCTACTTTTGGCAGATCTATGTATGCAGCCACTTGATGACGTCCTTTCTTGCTTCCTCAATGTCAAATTCATTTTGGAGTTTGTGTTTTCTCCTTTTTGATGTACGAACTCCCAGTTTTGTCTAGAGTAAATATTAAATTCGTAATCAGTGCTGGTTTACCTTATGCTCCTGTGCCTGGACCTGTAATACGAAGCATCTTTCCATTAGCAATGCCTTAGCATACACTGCTAGTTTTCAGCCTGCCTCTCCTTTAGTTTCCTGAAATATGGGAATTATCTTCATGTCAGTGCCTTTTTCACTAACCTTGCACTCAGGGCCTGACTGGATTTCTGTAACCCCACTCTTTTTTTGAGAAGATCTTCTCTTGTAGTAGGTACTCTTTCTGAAATATGATTGTATGAGTTGAGAGAGAGAGGCTGCATATAGGCGTCCCCTCTACAAAGACACAGATGACAATAACTGCCTAATGTAGGCTGACTAGTGTTGGGCTCGTGACCAGCTGGTGTAGATGCAGTCCTGTGAGAAGGGAGCGGACTGAAGAGTGAAATGGGATAACAGGGAGCTCTCCTGATACATGTTGAGGAGAAATGATGCACAGACCCAGAGACTGACATCTACTCTTTGGGTTGAAGGTGGGAGAACAGCAGAAAGGAGACTGAGCAAGAGGCATGTCTTTCTCACTGGTGCTTGCTGGAACCCTTTGCCTTTCTGTTTTCCCATGATCCTACCATAATGTGCTTACTTTAACATGCAGCAGCATTAAGATTGCGCCCACCTGAATGGACAGCAAGTGTTGCCCTTGCAGAGGGACAGCGTGTGAGGAAAGAGAGGGAGTTTGTCCCAGTGGGGACCCCGTTTGCACTGAGGGTGAGTGAAGCTGCTTTGGAGGCAGCTGTCTTTGAAGTGGGAAGAGTGACTGTAACCCCAGCAGGGATTTTGAATGAGAGAAAATGTGTTAACAAAAAGCCTGGGAAGAGTCCTAGCCTGGGACTGACGGAGACAGCTTATTGAAAAAGGGGGAGGAGAAAGCAGGACCAGTGAGAGACTGCCCTGGTCTTCCCCGCAGGTGAGACAGCGACCCAACCGAGAGCAGCGGGCGCAGCGCGCCAGAGGGAGCACCGGGAGAGTGGGGGCTGGGGGCAGGGGACTGTTCCAGCCCACCAGAAGCCCCGGTGCCAGGCAAGGCCCAGGGAGGGCAGGCCACATTTGCCAGGTGGTGCGAGGTGTGCTTGGCGGGAGGAATTGCTAGAACCTGCAGCCCAGACCTCGCTCCCTGCTGTGCCAGGATGAGCCGTCTTGCAGGAACTGCAAGGGAGGAGCCACTGCCTGCCACACCGTGACCTCTGAACTTCGCACAGAGGAAGGCAAGCAGCAGGGACCCACCCACAGCTCCCATGTGAAGGACACAGAAGCGGTCCCACTCCCTCAGACACCAAGCCAGGGGACAGCATACATATGGTCACCTTGTGCATAAAAGTTATCGACTAAGTGTTTAAATAAGATCCTGATGGGGTATTAGTGGTGTATCAATATTGATTTATCAGTTCTTTATTTAGCCTGGGTAATTTGTATGCCTTCCCATGGTATAAGGTGTATCAGAGAAGCCATTAATCTTCAAGCCACCATATCTGGGTTTATGTTGTATAGCACTGTGTTTTATTTTATTAGTTATATTTTATCCTGTAAATAATTAAATTCTGTAAATAGTTTTATAACGGTCTGCAAGGTTATTTGGCTTGTCAAGGGAGGCTCCCCTTCCCACTATGCAGGTGAGGACGTGGGTAGAGTCGGCCCCAGCATTGCAAACACAGCATGTTCTATACTACAAACCGCTAGAGAGCAGCGTCTGAAGCTTGTGAGTGAGGAGGGGGCTTCTCAGGCCTTCGCAGTTGGCCTTCCTGTTCCCTCTGCAGTGGCTGACCCCAGGGAAAACAACACGTGGTGCTGACCATTTCCTGAGTGCCTGCATTGTCATTTTGAGCAAAGAAGGTTCCCTCCCCTAAGTCTGCAGCAGGTTAACCTGTTCCCAGCAGAAGCCTTTAACTTCAGCATATCTCAGCTCCTAGATGGAAAACGGTCACCGGCGCAGCTAGAAATAATCTTGACCTTGGAGGGGAAGGGGGCAGGAGCTTTTATACTCTTTCTTTAGAGAGGAAAGAGGCACAGACTAACTGTGCAGTCTCTCAGGTATCATGATACAAGTCTTCAAAACCTGAGGAGGACAGAAATGTCTTAGGAGTGAACTCCTGTGGGGCCATGGAACAAGTTCCCTGTATAACGCCAGAAATCTGGGGACGGTTATGATGCCATGAAGTGAAGGTGCTTTCAGGGCAGCCCCAGGTGAAGGCTTCATGTCATTTCAGACCGCAGGACTGTGACTGGCCACAGGAAAGCTGACAAGCAGAGGTGAGGACAGGAGCCAGGGCTCTATTCCTCCTCCCCTGAGGCAGGAGAGGAAGAGGAGGGTGGCATGTAGCTGGGAGCCAAAGGAACCAGCATGGGGTCATTTATCCCTGCACCCCCAGCAGAAACCTGCCAGAGCAGAGGTTGTGAGGGGAGAAATCTGGATAAACTGCATGAAGTGAGGCAGGGGAATAAAGAGAAAGGAGTGAAAAAAAGCTTTGTAAAAAATTAAAGGACTAAAATCTGCATGTGTCTGAGTGAACTGGGATTGGTTCAGAGCGGAGAGTGGGGTTAGGGGCAGCAGGGGTCATGCGAGCCATCCTGGCTTGGGTGGCGAGATCCTGGGGTCAGGAAAAGCTTGCTGCAAGGTCCCACTGCTGTTAAGCTGCTCTCAGTATGGAGCAGCTGCACCAGTTTCAGCCACACATGGTTCGAGGGGCAGGACTGTGGCAGAGGCAGCTGCTGATGGAGCATGTGGGACAGGGGGTGCACAACAGTCCCTTACTGGGGCATGAAAGGAGGCGATAGCCTCCCCCCGCCAGGTGGTGTCACACACTGGAAGTCAATGCCTGCTCCCTTCACGGCATGAACAACAAGTGCCTCCAGCGGCTGGGGGGCACGGTGCCCACCTTCAGGCAGACGCTGTGACATCAGTGGCGAGGGCAGGCTGTGTGGGGACCACCCGCCCACAGGCAGCCACGGCAGTGTCAGCAGCAAAGGGTGGGTGGCAAGTGGCAGGCGGCAAGCAGGGACTGCCCGCAGCCGCCATCCGCGCTGTCAGCGGAGAGTGGGGACTGCCCGCAGCCACCAGCAGCCATGTTGGCACTGAGGGCAGGGGCACGGAAGCCGTCAGCAGTCAACCTCGGGGGAGCACATGCCGTCCTTTGCCCCCCTACGCATAGCCTATGCTTCATGGACCCTACACTCAGGGGCAGGCTCCCTCCCTCCCTTCTGAGTTCTTTTTTTTGGAAATCCTGTCGGGTCGAATCAGCCAAGTAGAGCTGCATCATTCAGGTCTGTGTAGCAACTACTGGCAAGTCTCCTCCCTCCTGGACTCTTCAGCCTAGGGCTTCAGACACCCCCAGATCCAAAGCAGCACCCGATATGCAAGCCTGGAGACCTTAGGGTTCAGATGCTATTGAGTCTCACTTGCCCCAAGCCAAAAGGCTGAAGGAGCAAGTGATGGCGAAAGCCTGGGAGCAATGCCCCAAACACCGTGAGGGACCTGTGCCTCCTGAATCGGGGGGGGGGCACCCACAGAAGCCACTGACCCTGTCAGGGGGGCATCAGCCCTACCAACAGCATCAGTGTCAGCCATCAGTGGGGCCACCAGCCCCATCATGGGGGGCATGTGCACCCCCTACCAGTTGATTATGCCCATCACCATAAACTGCGTAGCCAAGATTCTCCCATTGGAGGCATGATGGACTCTGGCAGTGCTCAGCGTGCCCCAGTGCAAGGGACAGGCCTTCACCCTCAGCTATGCTAAGTCACCCGGTGCCGGGAAGGGTGGGATCTCCCCTGCCAGGTCAGGAAAATCACCTGGGCTGGAACCAGCAGGACTGTAGTGGGTTGCTGCCTTGGTGTCTTTTCACTTAGCATTTTGCCCTTCCCCAAGTGTCTCTCGACAAGGCTCAGTAGATGCAGGCTTGAAACCTGTTGGCCTCTGCTGTTGAAGCACCTCCCACCCTACCCAGCTGTACCGTCCTTCCCCCAAACAAACTAAACAAACAAACCCTTATGATCTGGACTCTGGGATGGGTCTGCTCTGGCTTCAGCCTTCCTTTCCAGGCTTGTGCTCCTCCCAGCCCAGAGGTCTCCTGCCCTGGGGACTCCATCCCCTGGCTCTGCCTAATGGAGCTTTTCATTCCCAGCTGGCCACATACCCACCCCCCCCATCAGCCTTCCCAGGGCTGCAGCTCTTCAGCTATGCTAGCTGCCTTCTCCTAGGAACACAGACCACCTTGTTACACACCTTCTGCCTTAAGAGTGAAGTTGCAGACTCACTCTTCTGTACTTACCCTGAATAAATCCACATTCATATGCACGGTCCCAGGGTGATGGCGTATCTAACACACAGGGCTGCAAAGCCACTTACCAACAGGTTAAAGGTGTGTGCTTCGTGACACGTGTGATGGGAGCTCCTAGGAGGTGGCTGTGACTGCCCACTTGATGGTGAGGCATCCTCTCTCAGGGATTGAACACTTCTGCTCTTGAGTAGGAGCTTCTGGCTCACAGCTGGCCCGCCCATCACTGCTTTTTGGCCAAGAGGGCTGTCCATCACTGCTGATTGGTGGAGGGGCTTGGCTGCATAACAGGCAGCCAGCTTCGGAGCCATCCCTAGGGGTGTATGTGGCCTGGGGCATATCAGCCTGTGTGGGGCGTGGGGCAGGAGGGGTGGTGAGTGGCCGTAGCCAGTGAAGCACAGCAGGGAGTGGGAAGGGAGGGCTGGAGCTGGCAGCACTTGGCAATGTTGGCGGCAGAGCCAGCGGCACTCAGCAGCAATGGTCGGGCAAGATGAAATTGCACTGCAGGTACACAGTGGCCATCTCCTGCTAGTTGAGCTGGTCGGCATACTGCTGGTTGAAGAACCCGAGTTCCTGCCAGGACAGAAGGGGTGGAGTCACCCCTGTTGTACCACACAGCCCTGCCCAGGAGTCCCCCCACTTCTCTGTCGGTGCCCCTCACCCTGCACCATACCCGTTTGCTCAGGCAAAGGTTCCAGACACTCCCCAACCCTCTAGTCCAGGGGTAGGTAACATTTTTGGCCAGAGTGCCAAAAAATACACGATGTCTACTTTCTAAGGTGCTGGAGTGCCAGCATGCCAGAAAAACAAAACTGGGGTGGGGAGGGGAAGAGGTGTGCAGAAGGCCACCTCTGTTTCTCCCCAAAAACTCTACTCTGTGACAATTTGGTTAAGATGGGCCCTTGCAGAGGGCACACACCTTACCCTATCTCTTTAGGTAACCTGAGCTGGATACATTCCTGAGGGAGGGGGGAAACCCGCTCCCTCTGCCTATGTGACTGGCATCACATACCTGGGTGAGGGGCTTGGGCTCCCTGGGGAGCTAGGAACTGCCAGTCTGCCCAGCAACTAGTGATACATTTCAAATTGGTTGGCTGACAGCCAACAGGTGCTGGCCTCCATTGGACCAGGTAAATGAGGTCATAAGGGCTATATAAATTAAGGACTGCCTGGAGGATGGGGCAGCAGCCATGAGGAAGACTCAGAGAGAGAGAAGAGCTGGACCATCTGAAACTTGCTCTCTCTATCAAAACTCATGATCAAGGAACTGCCTGCCGCCAGAGGGAATCCCCACCTACCTCTGGATGATACTTGTGAGTAAGCTACCTGAGATCTAACTAGATATATAGCTTGCAGTAACTCAGATGCATGATCAAAGGCTACCCAGCCATGCCAATTTGCTGTATGGGATTTGTCTGATATTTCTCTATCCTGTAACCTATTCCAACCCTACCCCTTGTAACCAATACATTTCTCCTTTGTCCCTAGCATGGAAGACTTTTTGGGAGTGGGTCTAGATTATGCCTTGGGGTCCCCTTGGTCCAGCTGACTAAAGGAGACCACTACTTGTGCTTCTGACCAAAGGAAGCATCCCAAGTTCTTGAAATGAGTCAAGTACCCTTGAGGGCTGCTAGGCCTGTGTTTCCCAGGGGGCACAGAGCCAGAATCAAACCCATCCCCGGGTGGTGGCAGTTCTACTCCCAGGCTAGCGAGTGTGCTCCAGGAAGGGGACAGACCAGATGTGAGGCATCCCCAGGGAGGCACTCAGAGCCTGGAAGGTGGTTGGGCACAGTGAGGTGGGTGGCTCAGCGCAGGAGCATCCCCTACTGGCCCACTACAGGGGGTACACAGCAGGACACACCACACATTAATATAGTTAATAATTATCATTTTTTATAGTAAATACCTGTTTTTTTTAAAATTCTAAGGATGTCATATGCTACCTTTGCTGTTGCATATTCTTTTTTTGTTTAGCATGCTGTGACAAGAGAGAAAAAAGAGAACCAGACTCATGTGAACACGCAGAACCAGGCACGTGTGCACAGACACACACAGAACTAGACACAGACATACAGACTGCATGCACACTTCAGAGCAGATGGTGGGGGAGGCAATTGGGGATGCACTGCCTCATACCTGCCGTCCACCAAGGGGTGCAAACAGCTACTGCTGGCACAAAGCCTGGCTGGGGCTTGGAGCCTGATGCACAGAGGTGGCACTAGGGTGGCTGGGAGGAATTATGACCATCCCAAAATTCACCTGAGGCCCCTGTATCTTGAAGGGAGAGGGCCCCCTGCAAGCCCTTGCAGCACAGTGTTTCCCAGTGTCCAGGGCCTACCATGCAAGCCCAGGATGGGAGGGCTAAGCAGTAGGGGGTTGGGGAAGATGAATTTCACTGTTTTCCCAAGGCCTCTTCAGCAGCTTGGGGCCTCATTGGACTTCTCGTCCTGGTTCTCCTTGCAGAATTTCTGCAGCTTCCAGGTCAAGGCCTCTTTTGTCTGTTTTTCCTGGAGATAAGCAGCATCATGAGCCCACCTAGCCGCAAGACCTGCCCCTCCACAGATGCCAGATGGGACAGGTAATCTCCCCAGGTTGGGCCGGCTGACCCAAGCTTGGAATATGTGCTTCCTTTGGGACCCTCCTGACCCCCACCATGCCCTGCTATTGTAACACTGTTATGATTTGTGGGTCAGGAATCTCTCCCCCAGCAATGTGTCCCGCAAGACAGTCAGTTACTACAGTGGGGAAATGTGATAGGAAAAGTTCGCACCACCGGGAACCAGCCTGACTCAACTGACTGGGGAGCAGCTTACAGCCAGTATCTCCAGAGGGGAAAGGGCTCCTGTTACGTACCCACCCCCCTGGGCTAGGCAGTGCCCCTGGAGTCGGACTGGATCTCAGGACTTACCACCTGTTTTGTGCATTTTCTACCGGCCTTAAGGTCTTTCAGCTTCTTCTCCTGCTTCTCATACTGTTTGAGCAGCTCCTTCTGCTTCTGCTAGTACACTTTCTTGAAGGTCCCTGTCAGAGATGGGGGCAGTAAGGGCTCTGAGCTGGGTTTCAGGAGGCCTGGGGTCAATCCCCACCTCTACCACCCGTTCCCTCCATGCAAAGCCAAGAAAGGCACATGTCCCACCTCTTCCCAACTCTCCTGTGTGAAGAATTAATCTGTCAGGATATGCTCCATTATGGGGATATGTGGTTATGCCCAGTTAAAAATTATTTAGCAAAACAGCTCTCAGAGGGAAAAGTGAGCGTCTAATCAAGCTGCATTTTGAGCTAAAAGCCTCTCCTCTCCCCGCAGTAGCCTGGTGGTTATGGCACAAGTGTGTGGGGGACTGTTGACAGGCACGGGCAGTGCACCCCGTGTTCCTCTGCTACAAGGACCTCAAGGAGGTTCATGGCTGTGAGCTTCCCCTGCAGTGCCCTGAGGCTGTGAGCTTCCCCCAGCAGTGGCCTGAACTGGTGGAGGAGCAGTGAGTGTCTTGTCTCCTGCTGGGACCTTGGTGGTCCCCTGCCGATGCCCCGCACTCCAGACCCACAGCCCTTGGCCCCCCAGCCCTCCTGCCAGTGCCCTGCACTCCTGACCTGCAGCCCCCTGCTCCCACCAGCCCTGCCAGTGCCCATCACTCCCAACCTAGAGCCCCTCCCCCCTGCACCTGCTGGTCCCCTGCACACCTGACCTACAGCCCCATATGCCATCTCGCTTTCCACCAGTCCCATTTCACTAACATGCAGGTGCTGCTGCCCGGCTTTTTCCCTGCACCCGTGCACATGCACCAGGCCGGGCCAGCTCAAGCCAGGAGTGCCTCTGCAGGTGGATGGCAGCTCTGGGAGGGGTAGCTATAAGGGGCTAAGGTGATTTTGGTGGGGCTATAGCCCCCCAAGGCCTTCCCAGCACCTCCAACTGCCTGCAAAGGCAAAGCTGCGCTGTGTTCCTGACCAGACCAGCCCCAACCCTACCCTGCCACACTAGTGAAGGGGCCCAGGGAAGGAAAAATAAAATAAAATAAAATAAATATAAATCAATCACAAAATTCCTAAACTTTACCTCCTGGTATAATTTAGTACTAGGAGGTCAAGAGGGTAAAATTGTTATGTGGCACCCCCTAGTGTTTTTTATCAGTAATAGCAGATTAACCCATAATGAGACTTAAACACAGTACACATTAAGTCATTCGTTGTGGTACATTACAACAGTTAAAAACAAACAGGAACAGCTTTAGCAGGAAAAAGTTAATATCACGGACAAGTGCCCCATGACTCCAGGACAGCATTTGTCCCAGATGGCCCTCAACACAGTAGTATCATTGGATGCTTACAGATGTTTAAAAAAGAAAAGAAAAAAGGGAAAAAAACCCCCACCTTTTACCAGAAACAGCAGAGTGTTAGTCCAATCTGGCTCTGTAGCATCTGTATAGATCACATCCTTCAGAGAGGCTTTTTGGCGCTTTATCTAAAGCTGATTCACACACTGGATGACTCAGGGCTAGCTAATGTGCTGCCTCTTCAGGGCATGCAGAAAGCTCTGTGCAGGGGTACACTAAGTTTAAAATAAAGCACAATTTTGTTTTGTTTTTTTAAACATCTTTAAGCACCAAATTTCAAACCAACCGGGGTTTTCTTTTTTTTATGCAAAATGGCTGACCCCAAAAGTAAGAGGCACTGATAATGATACACCAGACTTAGAGAAAGGATCCTCAGCCTCCATAATCCCACCAATGAAAAAAAGTTAACATCCGTGTAAATTCAGAGTGGATGAGTTCAGTTATATATGTAGATTCAGAAATATCCAAGATTCAACTAAAGCTTTCTGTGCTTTATATAGAACAGGTTTTGCAATTGAATTGGACTTGGGATGAAAACAATATCAAGAAGCATTCAAAGTCAGATGGACACAAAGCGAATGTTCTTTCTGACGCCAGGCAAACATTTCCTGTGAAAAAAAATTATGTAAATGGGTAAATAAATGTGCTGTAGCCCAGAGAAACATGGTTTACCACACAAACCAACATTACCGTTCTCATAGATCTTTAGACTGCACAAACAAGCTGGTTAGCAGTACGTTTAGTAACCCAGATGTGGCAATGAAAATATTATGTGGATGCACAATTCTGTGGTTGTAACGGAAAGTGTACTTGCTCCATATAGCACAGAGCTTATACTAAGCAAATTAAAGAAGCCCTACATGTTTTACCGTGTATCATCTTATGCATTAAAGGAAGCACTAAGCCCTTCCCCGTTGCTCTGAGGCATTTTGCACCAACACAGGGTATTCAGACAGGTGTGTTGGATTTTTACAGTGACCACAATGAGACAGCAGTTGTGATTTCAGCGACAATAACATGAGTGCTAGATTTTAATGGGCCTGATTTATCCCTCATGTCTGTCTACTGTGCTGACAATGCCAGTGTGAATTATGGAAAACACCATTCAGTATGTCAGTTGCTTAAAAAAGAAAACAGTGGGCTTATAGCTGACAACAGCCCAGTATACAACCCATGACTGTGCAAAATTTGCTGATTCATCATTTCATAGCAGGTAGGGTTGGAAAGGACCTGAGCAGCTCATCTAGTCCAACCCCCTGCCATGGCAGGAAAGAGTACTGGGGTCAAACGACCCCAGCAAGCTGTTCATCTAGCCTCCTCTTAAAGACCCCCAGGGTAGGAGCCAGCACCACTTCCCTTGGAAGTTGGTTCCAGATCCTAGCCGCCCTGACAATGAAGTCGCGCCTCCTGATGTCTAGCCTGAATCTACCCTCTGCCAGCTTGTGACCATTATTTCTAGTCACTCCTGACAGTGCTCAGGGGAACAGGGACTCCCCCAATGCCTGCTGGTCCCCCCTGACTAGTTTGTAAATGGCCACTAGATCCCCCCGAAGCCTTCTCTTGTGGAGGCTGAACAGGTTCAGGTCTCATTGCCTCTCCTCGTAGGGCCTGCCCTGTTGTCCCCTGATCATACGAGTGGCCCTCCTCTGGACCCTCTCCATGTTGTCCACATCCCTCCTGATGTGCAGCGCCCAGAACTGGACGCAGTACTCCAGTTGCAGCCTAACCAGTGCCGCATAGAGGGGGAGGATCACCTCCTTGGACCTGCTCGAGATGCATCTGTGGATGCATGACAAGGTGCAGTTGGCCTTCCTGACCGCATCCCCACACTGCCGGCCCATGTTCATCTTGGCGTCAGTGATGACTCCAAGATCCTTTTCTGCCTCTGCACTGACGAGAAGGAGTTCCCCAGCCTGTAGGTATGGTACTGGTTCTTCCTTCCCAGGTGCACCACCTTGCACTTGACAGTGTTGAATCCCACCCTATTCTCATCCACCCACCCCTGTAACCTGTCCAGGTCCGATTGCAGCCTGTCCCTCCCTTCTGGCGTGCCCACTTCTCCCCACATCTTAGTGTCGTCTGCGAATTTGAACTGATCAACTGGAATATGATGTGGAGCAGTGGCAATGTGTAGGGGGTGCATGTGCACTGCCTGAGAGCACTGGTGCACCCCCTAACAGCCAGCACTCCCCTCTTAGGCGACAGGCAGGTGAGGCAGGCAGGAGCGCCGGTGCCCAACCTGCGAGTGCCGGCCTGGGAGTGGTGGTGCCAGGAGAAGTGCTACTGGCACTTTCAGGTCAGCAAGTTCAGCTACAGGGGGATCCACCCCCCGCCCCAGCTGCAGACTGGCCTCAGGGGGATCAGGTGCCTCCCCTGGCTCAGGAAGCACCAGTCACCCATGATGTGGAGACTGTGATCATTATCATTTTCAACCACTTTTCACTTTCAACAAAGAGAGCAGAGAACTTAAGGGAGACTTCTGAATTTCTTGAGATAGTGTGGGTAGAGTTTGTAAGAGAAGTTAGCCACTCAGTGGCTTTCCCTTGTACCAGCAGGAGACAAGATTTTGAAGTCCTGGCCAGTGATTAAACCTTCTTTCCAGTCACTGGGAAAGGAAGAGTGCCCCAACACTATTTGGAAGTTCACAGCAGATGAAACCAGCAGAAAATTGCTACAGCCATTCCAGAGCTCTGCATGCTGTTTCTGCAGAAGGTGTTAAAAAGTTTCCAAGAAACTATTCTTAAACTTGAAAAACAGGATATGTCCATCCCCAGTTTTTATGGTACAATGCTGTCAAGAAACAAACTATAGATAAGGAAGGCAGGCAATTCTTCCGCTATTTGGTGTATACAGGTCTGAAAAATCTGACAGATGATGCAAAAAAAAAAGGAACATGATCTACTAAGTTTTTACAACAGCATTAAGACATTACCTGTCAGCTCTGTGTTCCCAGGGAACCCTGTCACAGTACCCACCCAGTCTGACTCATGAAGGACTTCCCCCCCTCTCTCCGCCACACCTCTGCCTAAACCAGAACTGATCAGAAGGACTTACAAAAAGTAATGAAGATGCAGTGGGAGACACACTTAAACCTCTCTGGACAAGGGTGACAGGATTAAGGCAACTCCCCTAGTCTCATTTACATCAAAGATGGGACAGGAAGGCCCTCCGTTAGCATTCAGAGCGGAAAACAGAGATTCCAAGGCAAGGACCGCACTTAACTGTGGGACCAGAGAAGCAGGGGAGCACTGCATGATGCAGGATCTCTGCTCCAGATGTTTATCAAGCCCTGCCTGCACCTAGCCTAGCAGTTATCAGACCAATTCTGGTGATGAATCTTTTATTGGTCCCCAAAATACTGAATCTGCCTAATTGGATTGTAAGCTCCTTCAGAGTAGCACTGCCCATGCCAGGAATGATCAGTTCCTATTGCCCAGCATAAACGAAACAGCTCTGGTATACTCCCTTGAGCCATCATTTACCTATAAAAAAATCCACTGTTCTCCCCTGAACCACTGTTGTTTCCCTCCAAGAACCCCTACCCAAGCTCAAGTTTCTGTTTGGTGCTTGGATCTAACAAGTTGCACCAGTTGCACTGGGCCTTCACCTTCTCCTTTTTCTGCCTGGAACATCGACCAGTTCAAGCTTCACTGAGTGGTGAGACCCCAACTCTCTCGCTCCCTCTTTTTGTTTAAGCCCACTTTCTAAGCCTCCGACTTGATTTAATCTCTCCCTCTTACTTCAGGCACAGCTTTCTAAACCTGACTTTTGTTGATCAAACTTGAGCTAGGTTTCCCCACAATCCCAATTGAAACCGTGTAATATTGTAACGGTTTCATTTGTTTGTCTCTCCTTGTATGGCTATTACTATCATTATAAATTCATATACCTGGCAATAAAATAACTTTTATGGTCAAGCTGGTTGCCATACTTTCTCTCCGAATCTCTTTTATGCTTTCTTTTCCTCAACTTCCCCGTTTGCTCTGCAGCAATGCTCCTCTTAACCTAAGCCAAAGATCCCTGTAATAACCCAAAATCTCATAGGTTCTGCTCATCAAGGGAGTTACTACCAGAACAATTGTGACAAGAGATTGGGGGGTTCTGAGTCCGTGGCATATGCGGGTGTCAGCCTGGAAGTGCTATTGACCCTGCCTACTCAGACATACTCTGTTAACCTTTGTGTGTTCAACCGATTCTGTGTCTGGACAAACCCAGCCCTGTTGAAACTAAGCCCTGCAGGGTAGCTACACTGGGGATGGGGACTTGCAGAAGGGGGAGATAGAGCTCCATATAGAAACACAAGTGACACAAGCAGCACATTAATAGGATTACAGAGACCCCAGAAACATACCTCTAGTAAGTGAATGCACCCCAAAGTGACAGGCAAACCTGATAACAGATACCTTTTAAAGTGGTTTGATTTCTCAGATGCCAGTCTGTTTAAAAACTTTAAAGTACTGTCACTGGAACTACAGACCAGTCAGCTTCACCTCAGTCCCTGGAAAAATCATGGAGCAGGTCCTCAAGAAATCCATTTCTCAGCACTTGGAAGAGAAGGTGATTAGGAAGAGTCAGCAGGGATTCACCAAGGGCAAGTCATGCCTGACCAACCTGATCGCCTTCTGTGATGACTCTGTGGATATCATGCAATCCCATGCACCAGTACAGAATGGGGGCTGACTGATTAGGCAGCAGCTCTGTAGAGAAGGACTGGGGGTGACAGTGGAAAATAAGCTGAATATGAGCCAACAGTGTGCTTTTGTTGCCAAGAAAGCTAATGACATACTGAACTGCATTGGTAGGAGTGTTACCAGCAGACCAAGGGAAGTAATTAGTCTCCTCTATTCAGCACTGGTGAGGCCACATCTGGAGTCCTGTGTCCAGTTTTGGGCCCCCGCTACAAAAAAGGATTTGGACAAATTGGAAAGAGTCCAGCAGAGGGTAATGGAAATGGTTTGGGAGCTGGGGTACATGACTTGTGAGGAGAGCCTGAGGGAACTGGGCTCATTTAATCTAGAAAAGAGAAGACTGAGAGGGAATGTAATAGCAGCCTTGAAGTACCTGAAGGGGGGTTCTAAAGAGAATGGAGCTGGACTGTTCTCAGTGGTGGCAGATGACAGAACAAGGAGCAATGGTCTCAAGTTGCAACAAGGGAAGTTAAGGTTAGATATTAGGAAAAACTTCGTTACTAGTAAGGTAGTAAAACACTGGAACAAGTTACCCACAGAGATTGTGAAGTCTCCATCCCTGAAGGTTGTTAAGACCTGGCTAGACAAAGCCATGGTTGGGATGATACAGTTGGGGCTGGTCCTGCTTTGAGAAGGGGGTTGGATTAGATCAGTGCCTCTCAACCTTATTTGTATCAGGACCCATTTGTAAGCATCGATGGCCAATCCTGACCCAGTGCCCCTCACTCCTGACCCGCTGCCCCCCCCAAACCCCAGCACCGGGTGTGTGGGGTAAGGGGTGGGTGTGTGGGGTGCAGAGCCCCAGGCAGCCTTTTGCAGGCTGGAACTCTGACAGCCTGCAAGGCAAAAGCCATGGTTTCCCATGTTTTTCTTCTTTAAAGGGGAATCCATTTTTTTAAATTTCTTGATCCATTTTTTAAAGTTTGTTCACAAAACTTTTGCAAAATTTTGTGATCCACTTTTGGGTCGCAAATCATAGGTTGAGAAACACTGGACTAGGTGACCCCCTCCAACCCTCCTTTTCTATGGTTCATTAGAAAAAGACTGCCTGTTGACCTGGGAAGGCTTATACAAAATTGCAGAGACCCTGAATTTGGCAGGTTCCTTAAAGATTGATTTGGATGAACTTTATGAAGAAATGTCAAGTACTGCTCCAATACTTAGCTGTGAAACAGAAACCACTAGGGCCACTGTCCAAAAATGGAAGAATACCTTTGACAAGGCAGGCCCTGCTGCTGTGCAGAATTTGAAACATCTTTTAAAAACTGTTTCATTCATACTCACCATACCTTGCCTATGCTGGCAGCATATTCATCTTGATGAACAGATTATAGGAGGATCAAAGAAACAGGTGTTCTGTGGATCTGGTAAAACCTAAACTGCAAGTAAAACTAAACAAGCAGGCTCAGTGCCCACAGCAGGGCTGGAGCCACAAACGCCACATGCCCCTGGAGGCTAGCGGGGCACGGCGAGCTCCCACAGGTGGTGGCAGCCTGGTGGCAGTAAGCAGGGAGCTCCCGCAGGCAGCAACAGCACTGTCACTGACATGGGAGGAAGGGGGGAGCGGTGGTGGCAGCCAGTGGCAATCGCGGACCACCCGCAGACACCAGAAGCCAAGTCCAAAACAGTGAAGTTCATAGCCCAGTCTGTGAAAAGTGGTTTGTAAATTCAAACAAGTACTGAACCTCACTAACCTCATCACCAGAAGCCAACTTCCCACAGCCCAAAACACACTGAATGGATCCAGACCATGCCATGACAAGACATGCAAAACCTGCTAACATCTCTCCAGTACTCCACAATTGTGCACAAGAATCTATCAACGACAAGAATACCCAACTATCTGTGGGGGCACAAATTTCACAAGAAAGCCACTCTGTCTCCAGTCTCTCAGTCCTGATCCTCAAAGGGAATTTACAGACCACTTTTCACAGACGGGCCTATGAACTTCACTTCATCAACTTCCTAGATACAGAAATGCATGGAGTCAATATAGACATTGTATTTATGACACACTACAATCTGCTGGAGATCTGACTCCCCAGGTAGCAGCAGATACCTTTCCACTTTTACCTGCTACATCCCCCTTCCCCCCTACCACAGCCTACCTCTCACTCCCTAATGCCTCAATTTACATTTTCATGGACTGGCTTCCTTGCCTGCATTGCATTACAGCCTCTGCCTTCTTTACTATTCCTTTCATCCACGAAGAGCACACACACACACCAACTAGATGCTTCCTCAGCCTAAGCGTTTTTAAACCTGAAAGCTTGCAAAGAATTTCTCCAACTATTCAGTTGGTCTATGTGAAGGTGTGAGAGAGAGCAAACAAAAGCCCTGAGGTGCCTTACATGCTGGGCAGGGAAGGTCAGAAGAAAAGCAGCTGGCAGCAAGACAGGGAAAGCGAAAGCAAGCAACCCTTACAACATGGAGAGCCAGCGCGGCTGAGCTGAAGACCAGAAGGGAAGAGAAGCAATCACCACACTTCCGGAACAGCATCTCACTCCGGATTGGAGGAGGGAGGCTGCTCCAAGGTATTTCCGCCCCGGAGAGGGGCAGACTGGGATCAATTCCCTGCAAGCTGCAGAGAAAAGAGCAGCACAGCCACCAGCAGGCAAGTGTTGCAAAACTTGGGGGAGGAGCACTGCTGCTGTGACCCTGAGAAGGAGGCAGGCAGAGGCCTGCACACACAAGGCTTCTGATAATCGCTCGAGTGGAGTGACAGCTGAGGATCCAGGGAAGAGGCCAGAAGAATTACAGTTCCAGGTTAGAGCCTCATTGCACATGGGAGAGATCCCATTGGGATGTGAATGCTCATGAGTAAGCTGGGGCAGGCCTGTGCAGAGCAGAGACTAGACTAATTGATTTTTTTTTTTGTTGTGATTGGGACATGAGAGCCTGACCCCAGGTGAAGGAGAAATGGACTGAGTCTGGCAAAGAGAGTGAGCGCAGTTGGGTTTTGCTTTCTCTCTTTTTTTGTGGATATTTGAGCACAGGCCAAGGCCAGCCTTGGAAGGGTGTGCACCTAAATAAACCTGATGATTAACCTGGTGGCTAAGGGCAGAATAATAGACCAACAGGCAGTATTAAGACCTGGCTGCAGAAAACTATGAGTGCCACCTGGAGAGGCAGGGGAGGTAAAAGGGAGGTTTGGAGTCCCACAGAAAAAACAGGGATTGAGACTAAGTAGGATAACCCTGAGTATTGCCTCCTAGCAATATAATATCATCAAAGTCGTGATAGGTGAAAAACATAAGACCAAGTTCCTGGCAGACCAGGTAATCTGAAGCTGAGGTTCACCCTGTCACTGCCTGTAGGAAAACAAACTCAGGGCAGTGGCAGCAAGCCTTACAACATCTACAGTCATCACAGTCTACTAAAAGATACCAGACTGACCCAAAGAACCTTGTCTGCCATGTCCTTAGTCCAACACAACTACAACCTACACCCCTAGCACCTGTCCCCAGTCAGCTGACTGAAAAGAGGCAGGGCCCCAGGGCTGGGGCTGGCAGGGAGGGTTCCTGGCAGCTGCTGGAGAAGAAGCTCCTGCAGGAAAGGAAAGGCTCTTTCACAGCTTGGCTGCCTGAGCTGCTAGTGCTGCTTGCTTGCTTATTTAAAGTGGTGGACTGGACTGAGGCTGTAGGGGAGGAGGAGACCTCGATGGGGCACACGACCGTGTTGTGTAGAGGCCCTAGTGCCAGTAAGGGCGAGCCTTAACACACACACACACACAGTCACACATCATGAGTTTTACTTGTCAGCAGCCTGAGGTGCAGTTTCCCAGAAACCCCTGCACCTATCTCCTTGGAACCTGGCAGGCTTCATGGCCTCAGAAGGGGCTAGCATCCCTGGAAGGTTCATCTGAATCAGGCAAGAAATTATGACGTTATAGGCAATTTTGTGATTCCCCATTATAGCCTATGGCTGAACATAGTCAAAATTCCAAAACAGATTTTGCCAAAATGAAACAGGACAGTGATTCGAAACACCGAAATGCCAATCTGAGTCAAAACAAAACACAGCCATTTTGGACAGCCCTACAAAATGCCAAAACAAAACACTGTCCCTCCAAAACACCGAATCCGAAACATAAACAAAACACAGGCATTTCGCGCAGCCCTAATATCCAGCTGGTTCTTAGCCACCTTTTATATCCAACTATGCAAAGAATGCTTTTTGAAGTTGTCATGTAGAGAGAAATCCAGCAGGGGAGCCATGGGAGAGCCAGCAGAGACGGGAAGAAAACGGAAGGAAACCGTACTTCCGGAGTAGCTGCTTGATGCAGCTAGAAAGTTTAAAAAAGTAGAACAAGGTGAGAAGAGGTCCAGATGCTAGAGATGGCAGAGACGGGACGGCAGGGGCAGATCAGCACGGGGAATTGGCTGTCGGTGGCGAGGAGAGAGTGTCGGCGGCAAGGAGAGCGTGTCTGCGGATGCATTGAGGAGGATGGGATCTGCCTGAAGGAAAAAAAATAAGGAACAAGGAAGCGAGAGAGAGGTTCCACCAGAGTGGAGTCCTGGAGCCAGCGTAAGCTTTGGAGAAGCAGCAAAACAGACAGACGCAGACCGTGGGCAACACGTAAAATTTTCCTGAATCTTTGATTTTAAAAATAAATGAATAAAAGAAAACTGAGAGGAGCAACATGCTCATCTCCTTTTAAAACATTCAAAGCTGAAATCAACCTATTTTCTTTGAAAGATTCTTATTTTTAAAAGGAAAAGATAAGAACTTATTCTTACTGTATACTGTTTGAGTTTATGTTCAAGATTTAAAGTTTATAAGAGACATCATACTTAACCCTACTGGAGAAGACATCAAGCAATCGCCTAAAAAATAAATAAATAAACAAATAGACTTTTGTTGATACAGCCAATAAAAGAGGTACTTAGACCTAAATACAAATATATATATATAAAAACATTAGATAGACAAGTAATAAAGAGTTCAAAGTATACCCTGTGAGCTATTTTTTTTTTAAATTTAAAAACAAGCAAACAAAAAAGTAAATAAATACATCCATGTTATGAGAAAGGGTAAAACCTCAGTAATATCAATATTTTGTTACTTGGTGGTGTTTACGTTACATCCTCCCAAATAAAACTTTTATTTCCATCAAGATGTGGTAGGCGGGACTCAGGGTCACCATTGAAAAAAAGAAAACAAAGAATAACCAGCTTACTTGTCGTCTAAGTTAGTTAGTTGAGGTTTGTATACTCCACAAGATTAGTGTGAACACTCCACAGAAGTAAAGGAAAGAGCCTAAGGAGGTGCAAGTGGCAGGGTTTTGGGGTGACAGTGGCTTGGCAGGTGGAAGGGGTTAGTGTGAGGCTCCCAGAGGGAGGGGCATGGACTGAAGAGGGAGGGGATTACTGGTGTATTTACTGGTGAACATGTGCCCCCTGTTGTAATTTAGTAGGGAAGACAGTCCCAGGGTCGATTGGTATTCAGCTCCCCCTGCTGGAGCTTACAGGGAATTGCACACTGGGTTTAATTCGGTCAAAAGCCCAGTGTGTGCAAACACTGATGCAATGCTCCAAAAAAAAAAAAAACAAGTTTAAATTTTATGAACCTCTTTACGTTAATTAGGATTAAATGCCATGAGGTAAACTGTAGTCACTGGGTATGGGAGCGTGCCCTTGCGTCTAGTTGACATTCACCGGTCTTCTCCAGGGGTACCGTAAACCTCAGTCAGTCTGGGTGAGGCTCTTACTATCTCTCCTTCCCACCTGCCACAACTTTGATGTTCTTTTTTTAATTGTTAATGAAAGGGAGGAGTGGTGACTACCCCACCTCCACCACAACTGACCATTGGTTTGCACCCCGAGCTCTGTGTCAACAAAATAAATGGAAGGAATGACAGGAGGACCACACAGAAAGGGGTTTTTTTCCCCTTTTTTCTTTATTATAGGGCATGTTGAATTTTCTCTCCACGGGGGCCGAGCTCTGGATGACCCCTTTCCTTTGCTTGTCATCTTGCTGGCATTGACTCTCTGCCTCTGCCGGCAAACAGGAAGTCCTTTTTTTTTCCTGCTAATTGCAGCTGTTTAACTGGTGGCCCGCAGCAGTTAATAAGTCAATGTAAACAAACAAAAACAAGAAGGTAAGGTGCAGGAGAGCATGGGCTTCTTCCCTCTCTCTCTCCACTGGGCTTTAGCTTCCTTCTCCACCCCTGCCCTGACACCTGACTCATGATGCCACTGGTGAGCAGGGTTTTCCTTTCCACCTTCACTCTCTCTCCCCTCTCTTTTTTTTTCTTTATCACAGCTGCACCTGGCTTAATTGGCAGCCCACAGTGGGTAATCAGCACCTCCAAAGAAAAACAAACAGACGAGCAGCAAGGGGCATTTGCACCTTTTTCCCACTATCTTTTCTCACTTTTTTCCTTTTCCTCTTCTTCTCCTTTCTTTCTTCTTTCTCCCTCTTAGTGCAGGCTCCTCCAAGCCTCCAAGACCCAATCGGGCTCTGACCCTGCTCCTGGGGTGTCAGTTGCGGGTTGCACATCCCCAGCATCCATCCTGCCTATCGTCTTCCAACTTCACCTCCCCAGTCTGTCTTGGTTCTGCGCTCAGCCACAGATATTGCACCAGCCGTGGATTCCCGCCAATCCGCCTCACCTGATGAGGTAATAAGCTTTATCTGGGGTGAACTGGGAGCTCCCGCAGTAGCATGGAGGTTCTATTCCAGCCAGTCCCATGCCCATGGCTGAGGGAACACCCCAGGTGAGTGTCCTCTGGTCCTTCATAAACCTTCTCCCTTAACTCGCCATTAGGCGCATTTTCTCATGAATCTGACACGACAGGTTCCCCGCCTGTCGCCCCCTGCTCCATCCTTTCTCCATTCTCATGGCATCTCAAGAGAAAGTCAGCAACTGTCTTAGTCTTTCCTGGTTTATATACAATTTTAAAATGGAACGGTTGTAAAGCTAGAGCCCACCAAGTAATATGAGCATTATCTGTTTGCTTGATTTTAAGCCACCATGGTTGGTGATGAGGGTGAATTCACGCCCAAGCAAGCAATACCAAAAATAATCGATGCCCCACTTTATGGCCAGACACTCACGTTTGATGGTTGCATATCTTCTTTCCTGTGGGTTCAGCTTCTGGCTGGTGTAGGCTACAGGCCAGGAGACTTAGTTGATTTCTTGGGATAACATGGCACCTAAAGCTTGCTCCAAAGCGTTGGTCTGTAGGGTAAAAGGTACCTAAAAATTTGGAGTCCCTAACATGGCCATGTGGCAGAGGGCCCTTTTGGCTTGTTCAAAACCATGCATACTCTCGGCATGCCATTGAAGAGGACCTCCCTTCTTTCCTTATAGCAAATTGGTAAGGGGCGCCGTGATCTCAGCAAACTGAGGTATAAACTGCCTGTAATACGCCGCTAACCCTAAGAAGTCCCTCAACCGTTTATGGCTCTGTGGTGGCTTAAACTGATTCAAGGCTTCTACCTTATCCACTAATGGGTGAACTTGGCCTCACCCTACCAAGAAACCCAGATACTTTGTCACCGCCTTACCCAGGACACATTTTTTTGGGTTGGCCATAAGTTGGACTTGGCGTAATTCCCATAGCACTGCTCTCACAGCCTCTAGATGTTCCTCCCATCCCTGGGTGTATATTATAATGTCATTGTCACGGGGAGGAACAGAAGGGAAGAACCCAGAAGGCCGGGGGGACCCCCGGGGTCAGGAACCCTTGAAAGAAAATGAAAGTAAAAGAAAAGAAAATGGGAACTTCTTACCTGCAACAGGATCCGCGGTGAAGCTGGAGCCGGAGGCGGGACCTGCGCGGCTCATTAGCCGCGCCTTGTTACAGTTGCAGCCGGCCAATGACATCAGCCACAAGAGCCAGCCAGCAGAAAGAAAACAGACCACTGGCAAGGAAGAGGGTGGCAGATGGAGACCAGCGAGAACTCCAGCAGGGAAGGTTCTCCCCAAGCCCCTACAGGGGGAAAAGGGGCTGGAAGCTGCTTCTCCCAGTGCGGGAGAACTCAGTAGAGCACGCTGCAGGACAGACGCTGCTGGCAGCAGCAAAAGGAGCCAGAGACAGCTTCCCACAACCGAGGGCCCAGACTAAAAGGCAGAGTGGAGCAGGAAGATCTCTACACCAGGGGCTACAGCTGAGGAGCCAGAGAGACCAGCATACCTCAAGATGCCAGCCCAGGTGTGACCGTTGAGGGCTCCGTAAGACCCGAGGGGCACACCAGGCGGGAGACGGGTGGCACAAGCAGTGTGAGGGGCTGTGAAATATGGGCCCCAGTGGTATAGAGCTGACCCAATGGGTGACGTGGGGACAGGCATCCGTCGAAGGACTACAGTGGGTCCAGCGAACCCACAGTCTGGGCGACGGGGGAATAGGAGTACAGAGTAGCTTACAGGCTACCCTTGACCCATGTAGGGCAGAATAGGGACCATGGTGCCTGAGGGCCAGTATTGGTGATTAGGCCAGAGGAGCTGGGGTTAAGGGGCAGTGGGCCTCTCAAAGTGTCTCAGTATTTTTTTTTTTAGTTGTTTTTTATGTTTCCTACTGGTGGAGGTGTTGAGGTACAGGGCTTGTGGAGCCTGATTGTTGTTTAAACCTAAAGGGGGTTGTCAGCTGCATAAAAAAATAGATGGCTGCGAGGCGCGGATAATATATTGTGGGTTGGGCCTCATAGGCCAATAGGACCTTCTCAGCGAGCGCACTTGGGAACTCAACAGTCGGGGACCTGGGCAGTAGGACATCTGTGACCCGTCAAACCAGGGTGTAAGGGTGAGGCAGAGGGGAGGTGGAGCCTTGCAGAAAACCACCAGACAGACATCCTGTCATCAAGAGACTCCCAGTGGTCAGACCTCCCAACGAAATAAGACCCGAAGTCCTGGCAGGCAAGATTGGGGGAGACTACACCAGAGAAAAACCTACTCAATGGAACATCTGGGACAGACAGGCGAACACCACTGAACATCCGGGACAGAGTGGCACGTGATCAGTTGTTCGAGGCCAGACAGGCACAGTCATCTATGTAGGCAGCCGCATACTGCTGGTATGGGGCCAACACCCAATTGATCAACCTCTGAAAAGTCACAGCTGCCCCATACAACCTGAAGGGCATTCTCTTGAATTCATATAAGCCCCACGGGGTGCCAAAGTCCGTTTTGGCCCTATCTTCCCTCCTCAACAGCACTTGCCAATACCCTTTTGATAGATCTAGCGTGGAGATGTATCAGGCGTGCCTTGTCCTCTCTAGGAGCTCACTGATCTGGGGCATGGGAAAAGTGTCAAACCATGAAATGGTGTTCACCTTCCTAAAGTCCACACATAGCCACATCGACCCATCAGGTTTAGTAACTGCAACGATGGGACTCCGCCACAGGCTACATGATTCCTGAATAATGCCTTGCTTCAGCACCTTAGTGAGCTTGGTGCAGATGGCGTCATACCTATAGTGAAGGACCCTCTTCCACTTTTCCCTGATGATCTGCCCTGAGGCACTGATTATACAGTGGGTTATTCCTCTCGCACACCCAGGGATTTCACTGAAGACATCGTGGAATTCCTCACCAAAATTTTCATCTGACATTGTTGCTGAGAGCTAAGTTGGGCCCCAACCAGGACTGCAGCATCGCCAGTCCCTAGTTCCAGCCCCGGGCCCACCTCTCAACCAAACTCTTCCCCCAGTGAAGAAGGATTGACTAACAGGCCCTCCTGTTCCCTCCACTATTTAAGTAAGTTGACATGATAAATATGCCTCTACTTTCAGGACCCAGGCCTTAAAACATCGTAGTCTACAGGGCCTACTTGCTGAGTCACCTCGAAAGGCCCCTGCCAACACTTCATGAGCTTATTCTCGGTGTCAGGGAGCAGCATCAGGACCTTCTGGCCAGCTTGGAGGGTCCTCTCAGGCTTTTCTATCATATGTCATTTTCTGCATCTGTTGGGCTACCCTCAGGTAGTCTCATATTCTGCACGTAATCCAAGGCGTCTGTGCCCCCTTTCTGTCCTTCCTCCCACCCCTCTTTTACTAGGTCTAACAAACCTCTTGGTCAGTGCCCATACACTAAGTCAAACAGAGTGCACCCCAGTGATGACTGTGGGGCTTTGTGTGCTGCAAACAACAACGGTGGGACCACCAAGTCCCACCTCCAGGGGTCCATTTGTACTCACCACCACAACATATTCTTTAAGGTTTGGTTAAATCTCTCCACCACCCTGTTGGTTTGTGGGTGATATACTGTTGTACACAGGTGCCTGATCCGCAACATCCCACACAGGCTATGAAGGACCCCTGACATAAAGTTGGACCCCTGGTCTGTGACAATCTCCTTCAGGATGCCTACCCTGGTGATCCATTTCAAAAGTTCTTCCGCCACCTGGGGTCCTGTGACCGATCGCATAGGGACTGCTTCCGGGAACCTGGTTGCATAATCTACGATAACTAGGAAGTACTGATGACCTGACGAACTTTTGGAGAGGGGCCCTACCACATCCATCACTATACGTGAAAAAGGAACTTTGACTATAGGCATAAGCTGCAAAAGGGCCCGCGCTGGCTTATTCCTGCTCACTCTTTGGTATGCCGGGCAAGCCCAGCAAAACTTCTCCACTTGCTCGTACAACCCGGCCCAGAAGCACCATTTTGTCAATCAAGCTTCCATCTTTTGGTCCCCAATGGATTTTCATGAGCTAGCCTCAGGAAGGGGAGCTAAACTGGGCCGGGATCAACAACTGAGCTACTTCCTTCCCCCTGGCAGACCCTACTTCACCTGATACAACAACCGTTTTCTGACCTCAAACCAGGGTAGGCTGCCATAGCGACCTGGGTCCACTACTTCCTCTTCCTCTTTTGCTAGCTCGGTTTCTCATGTGGCCTGGAACTCCTTGTCCTCCTCCTGGGCCCTTTGAAATGCTTGACTACACACTAGTCGTTCAATGTCAAGGTCTTCTGCCTGGTTCCCTGACAGGCCAATCCCCCCCAGACTCTCACTTCTTGTCACGTTGAGGACCTCATAGATCTCGTGGGAGTCCCATCCTAGAATCATGGGGTATGGTAAGTCCCAGGCCACCCTGACTGGCATTTCCTCTGTGGTATTCAACACCGTGACCTGATAGATCCTCCGGGGATAGAAAGTGCCATGTCCATGCATACAGGTCATCTTCACAGGGGTGGCTTTCTGGATATAGGTGGGAGGAGCCAGATGGCTTTGTATGAAGGTGTAGGAGCAACCAGTTTCGATAATTGCCTCCAACCTCACTCAAAGCTTTCCAGGAATACCTCTCATCATGTATTGACATCTTCAGTATTCGCAATTTAACAGCGTTCCATTGGTGCCAAGCCTGTTGCTGGATCCACCTTTCCTCCAAAGCCAGTTGCCGTGCAGATTGCTGCTGCTGCTGCTGCTGCTGCTGCTGGAGGATTTGTCCCATCAAATGTAGCATCTGCAGGACAGGGTCCACACCAGCCACCACCGCTGCCATTGGAACTTCCATTCTTTCCGTTTCCTCCGGGCCGTCATCCATGTTCCCAGCCAATGCACCAGTTTGTCGGGTAGTCACTGGGTATGAGAGCGTGCCCTTACATCCAGTTGACATTCACCGGTCTTCTCCAGGGGCACCGTGACCTTCAGTCAGTCTGGGTGAGGCTCTTACTCTCTCTACTTCCCGCCTGCCACAACTTCAATGTTCTTTTTTTAGTTGTTAATGAAAGGGAGGGGTGGTGACTACTCCGCCTCCACCATGACTGACCGTTGGTTCTCCGAGCTCCGTGTCAACAAAATAAATGGAGGGACCAACAGAAAGACCACACAGAAAGGTTTTTTTCTTTTTCCCCTTTTTTCTTTATTATAGGGCACATTGAATTTTCTTTCCGGGGGGCCAAGACCTGGACGACCCTTTGCCTTTGCTTGTCATCTCGCCAGCATTGATTCTCTGCCTCTGCTGGCAAACGGGACGTCCTTTTTTTTCTTGCTAATTGCAGCTACACCCAGCTTAATTGGTGGCCCATGGCAGTTAATAAGTCAATGCAAACAAAGGACTGCAGCCAATAGTAGGGAGCTGAAGCACGAACCCTGCGAACGTAAGCTGACCTGCTGCTTTGCTCAATCATATTGATTGGTGGCAGTTCTTATTTTTTCCTTTTTTTTTGATTATTGACTAAGACCAGTGGCTTGGGTGAGGTTATTAGGGGATGGAGGAGGCCTCATAGGGGACCCACGGCAGCGTGGGGACCCCAGCGCCAGAGAGGGCGCAGCATCGGGGGTGCACAGACCCTGGCGCCAGAGAGGGTGCAGCATTGGGGGTGCACAAACCGTGGCGCCAGGGAGGGCACAGCACTTTGCAGGGCAGTGGAAAGCCCAGGCGCCAGTGAAGGCACGGTGCAAGACAGGGCCGCATAGAGCCCAAGCACCAGTGAGGGTGCAGTGTGAGACAGGGCTGCGGAGAGCCCAAGGAGGACCAGGGGGCCAAATTGTAACAAGGCCCGACTCTGGAAAAGGCTAGAGCCTCAGAGTCAAACCCTGTTTGGTGGGTTTTGGATGGGGAGGCCTAGCTAGAGAAAGACAGAGGGTCAGGCCCATGTAGGTGAAAGACACCAACGTACAAAAAACAACAGGCAGTCTCCCACTCGCGACAATAATTTCCATCAAGACGTGGCAGGAGAGTAGAGGGCGGGACATAAGAACTCCAAAGAAGACTCCAAGGGCACCCCACATAAGGCCCAGATTAACAGGGAAGATGGCACTGGGGAGGACGACCTGTTACAGTCAGCCTACAGTTATTGTTTTGAACAATACTCAGTCACATGTTCCATTTTGTAATGATTGCATGTGCTTTTTGGTATTTCTGTTAAATTTTACTGTGAAATGGCTTCAAAGAGAACAGCACCTTATGTAGTGCTATGAAGCATAAACATAAAACTCTCACAACTGAAAAAAAAAGTAGACTTAACTAGGAAAGTTTGAAAAAGGCACTTCAGTGAAGCGGCTATGTGAAGAATATGACATAGGTAGTTCCACTGTGTATGACCTGAAGAAGCAGAAAAATGAATTACTGAAGTTTTATGCAGACAGTGACAAACCTAAAGCTATGAGTAGCTGCAAAAGACTACATACAGCATGGGCAAATGCTGTCAATAAGGTATTGTTTGCATGGTTTTGGCAACAAAGAAGTGAAGACGAATGCTGATACACCAAACAAAAGCATTTCATGATGATTAGAAAATTACTGAAGCCTGTGATTATTCTCAAGGCTGGCTCCATCAATTCAAGCTTCATCATGGTATATGAAAATTAGCAGTGTCTGGTGAAAAATCTTTCTGCCAATTCAGAGGCAGCTGAGAAATTTGTTGAGAAGTTTGCCAAGTTTGTTGTGGATGAAAATCTTACTACTGAGCAAATCCATAATGCCGATGAAACAGGGCTATTTTGGTGGTGTCTTACTCTTAGCACACTTGCAGCTGGAGCAGAGGACATGGCAAGTGGACTGAGGGAGTCAAAGAAGAGGCTGACAGTGCTTGCATGTGCAAATGCAGCAGACATGCACAACCTTAAATTAATGACAATTGGTAAAAGTGCACACCCTTGTGCTTTTAAGGGAGTAAACCAATTTCCCATCTAATACAGTGCAACTAAACATGCATGGATAACTTTGTAGATAACATTAGGCTAGCTTGAGAATCACTTTGCAGCAGAGGCACATGTGCATTGCAAGTCTAAGGGGCTAGTTGATAACTGCAAAATAATTTTGATTACTGCAGTGCGCACCCTGATGCTTCACTCTTGGTGTCGGACAATGTGTGTGTTGTTTTTTTTACCCCCAAACTGTACTTCTATAATACAGCTGATGGACCAAGGTATTTTTCAATCGCTACAGTGTAATAATACAAAACAATTTATGCAGAAATTGCTTGTTGCTAGCAATAGAAGTGAAGGTGTTGATGCATTTAAAAAGCAATTCAACATTAAGGATGCCATTTGGGTTCTAGCGCATGCGGAGACTGACATAACAGCTGCAACATTGAAAAATGCTTGGCATAACTTGTGGCCTGCAAGTATATTTGAGGATAATGATGATGAAACACCTCTAGACTTTCAAGGTTTTCATATTAGTGGTCAAAAGAAAGGGGTTTCTGAACTTATGGAGTTTGCTAAGGGAATGACACATAATGCTGCTGCAGAAAAACTGGAAGAAGATGACATTGAAAAGTGGATGGAAATCGACCATGATGCACCTGTTGTACATCAGCTAACTGATGACAAAATAGCTGAAATGGTTTTGACACCCGAGCACAAGAAAGATAAAGATAATGAAAGTGATGATGATCATGAGATAGTAAAAGAGAAAGCTTTCATAGACCGCTGTATACAATGTTACAGATACGATTTTTGCTTTAGAACAACCATAGTGTGTTGATTTGCAAGAAATTGTGTGTTTCTATAGAGTGCTAGATAAACTTATAAAGGAAAAGCCTAGATATATGAAGCACGCTAGTTTTCAGGATATGTTTGGCAAAATTTCTAAGAAAAATGCACAAAAAACTTCCACCAACAAAAATCAGGAGCCATTCACTTCCGCCACACAAGACGCTGCTCTGCCTCACCCATAGCTTCTTCCTCAACCTCTCCACCTCCGCCAACGATGCAAACAATGATGAACCACTGAGTTTGCAAGCAGAAGTTCCCCAGCCTATAGGTCTGCTGCTGGTTCTTCCGCCCCAGGTGCAGCACCTTGCACTTGTCCATGTTGAAACCCATTGGCTTGGGTTTGTTGCTTAGCTTTGAGCAGTTGGGCCTGATGCAGCCCGGGTCCCTGCAGTTATAGCACCCCCTCTTTTCGGAATTGGGTGATTTGTCTGAATCTGGGGCCGCCTTGTGCTCAGCAGGAGATGGCCCTCTTTCCCCTTTTGGGCCTGGCCCTCCCTTTCCCCCTTTTTGGAGCCCTTTCTGTTCCTTCCCAAAGTGGGGAGGCTTCTTGTCCAGCCCCTCACGATTTAGCAACAGCTGGTCTGCAATTTCAGCAGCCTCTTGGATGGTTTTGGGGACCCTGTCTTTGACTAAGGTTTTAATCTCCTTCAGACAGCAATGAAAAAATTGCTCTAGTGCTATGAGGTTTGGCACCTTGTCTCTATTGTCAGCCTTGGCTCCGTCTGCCCATTTAACGAGTGAGTCCCACACCTGGGCCACAAACTTGACCACTGACTTCCCAGGTTGTGGGATGGCGTTCCAGATTTTTTCCAGAAACAAGGTGGTCCTAACCCGAACCTTGAACTCACAGCATTTTTAAAGGCATCATAGTTATCCGCTGATTCTGAAGGCAGGCTGTTCAGGACAACGGACGTGTCGCCCTCAACCGGAGCAGCCATGTGTTTCATGAACTTTTCTTCTGGCAACTTCCATCAGCGTGCTTGGTCTTCAAAGTTGCTTAGGAACACTTCCGGATCATTCCTGTCTTTGCAACGAGAGAAAACTGGGGTGTTCAGTCTGGGGGGTGCAGCTGGTGCCGGCTGGACACCTGCAGTTTCAACATTTGTCTGCATCTGCAGTACTGCGAGCGAGCTCGCGCTTCCACTGGGCCTCTCTAGCTTCATGCTCACACTGTTCATTCTCGTGCTGGCGCTGTTCCTCCTCCAGTTGGCACTGGGCCTCCAGCTCCATCCTTTTAAACTCTAGCTCATGCTTGGCTTACGCTCTCGCCCCTCAGCTTCTAGCTGCAGTGGGAATTTCCGGAAGTCCCACTCAGGGGATGGCCCCTCGGGGCCCCCGGTGGGTTCTGGATGGATGCGTGGAGGTGATCTTGCAGCCTGGTCATTATCACACAGGATCTTAATCAGGTCTTCTCTCTTTTGCTCCTACCTCACTGAAAGGCCCCTCTCTTTCATCAGTTCTCTCAAGTCAGCCACCATCATGTGGTCATACTCGTCAGCCATCCTAGCTATCTCCACTGTCCAGTTGACCCGATGCCAAATCAGAGATTGTTTGCTCAAGGGTTTTCAGTGACTCTATTCCCTTCCCCAAATTATGCCCTCAATACAGCAGGTTGTTGGATCACGCAGCTCCTACTGCATGTGGTGGGCCAGTAGGGGGTGCTCCTGCGCTGAGCCACCCACCTCGCTGCGCCCAACCACCTTCCAGGATCCGAGTGCCTTCCTGGGAGTGCCTCATGTCTGGCCAACCTCCTTCCTCAGGAATGTATCCAACTCAGGTTACATAAAGAGATAGGGTAGGATGTGTACCCCCTGCATGGCCCATACTAACCAAACTGCCACTGTGCAGAGTTTAAGGTCCAAAACGTAATGCATATAGGGTAATAGCAGAGGAAATTGTCCTAAGCCAGGAGTTGTAAACTAGGGGTACGTGTAAACTGGGGGGACGTGCATGTGGGCAGGGACAAAGCACTGCCACCCCACATTGCTGCCTCACAGGAGCAGGGCTGGGACGGGCAAGGGCCAGCGCCCCTCTGTGGGCCACACGGGACATGGAGGGGGAAGCTTGCATGCAGTGGCCACCGCCATCCACCACCCCACGTCGCTGCTCTGCCACTACATCCCCACAGCTCTATGACTGGCTGCCGCTTCCTGCTCCCTACTCCACAACCAACCGCTGGGGGTACACTGGTCAAAAAAGGTTGAAAACCCCTGTCCTAAGGCTATGCACTTTCCTTACATTTCAAAAATGCATAAATTCCAAATTTCCAGCAGGTGCCAGGGTCCCAAGGATGCCGGATTTTTAAAGTTATACTGTACTATAGTAAAAACAGCTGAAAACAATCCCAGGGCCTCCCACGGATCTGGGGCAGGACCTAACAGATATGGGTTTCCATGGCAGCCTGAAGAGAACAAGTAGAAGCCTCTGGATACTCACAGTGGCTCGGTGGAGTGGCAGAGCAGCATGGAGGAGTGGCAGGGACCCCCAGCACCACTGAAGCATTGGAAACTCCCAGTAGTGTAGAGGAATGGCAGAAACCTGCAGCAAAGAAACAGAGACCCTTAGAAGTGGCATCCACAGCAGCGTTCACTAGCATCAGACCCTAGCAACACGCTCCAGCATCAAGTCATAGAAACTCCTGTGTGGCCCTCACTAGACAACTCATGTTACTTCAGCTCCCATAAGTGGTAGAAGCCCAGGAGAAAGGTGACAACAATATATCAGTTGGCTATCAGACTGGCAGCAATAAAAGAAGAAATGACTTTATTGGCGCTTTTTGGTTGTTGTAGCTGATAAGGTTTACTAATAATTATGTCTTCTGCAGTATGAAGTGCTGTGATGCATACACTGTGAGACAAAAATATATATGCTATGGTGTGCACCATGCAATCTCTAGCAGCTGTCAATATATCTCAAAGGAGCACGATATGGAATTTTTTTTAAATGTCTGAAAAGAACGCAGAACAGCTGATTACATAGTATGTGCTGCAAATATTTTGCTTGGAGGCAATACCAGTTGGGATTTCAACACAACAAACTTAAGAACTTTAAAGAAAACAAAGGAAGCAGATAACAGCACTACAAAACCAAGCACCGTGTTCATTGTATGATGAGATATTAGAGGAAAGTACCTGTGAGATAGAAAGTGATGGGGTAAACAGTAGTGTAATGCTTCAGAAACAAAGCTACTTGAGTGAGCCCACACTTCCAAGTACAAAAAACTGAAATACCAGGAGAGCAACAAAGGCCAATTTCCCATTTTGGCTGAAGCTGCACAGACGTTTCTCTCTGCCCCCTGCAGCAGTGTTGAGAACAAACAACTGTTCAGTGCAGCTTCACATGCTGAGCATAAGAAGAGGAGCCAACTGATGTGCTAAAAAACAGAAAGTTGCTTTTTGTCAAGAAAACCTTCCACTCGCTACATCAAAGCTGTGAGTAAGCAACAAGGAAGCTATGAATAAGTCTCTTTTCTTTTTTTTACTCTACCAATACTGTAATTTATTATTACACAACAGCTTCTACTACTACAAACTATACCTCAACATTTTTCATTTTGTAATTTTTGCCTCTTGATCTGCATTTCTTGCGGGTTTATTTTCAAGCCAAAATTGTTTTTATACCATTTTCCCAAACTGCTGTGATTTTTGTAAAACAAATTGAATATTGAGTTTTATAATGACTTTGCTGTCAAATGAATCATTATATAAGTGTATAAAGCTTATACTGCAAACTACTCACTGAAAAGTAAACTTTTTAAAGTTAATGTTTGTTTTTATTTTGCTGCAAAATGTTTCTAGAAGCCGGACCACAAAAAATCTATCCACCTGTATGTGTGCGTGTGAGTGTTATAAATGCAAAACAAATGTGCAACTGGTAGAGAACAGCTCATAACCCTGGCAGGCTAGCATCCGTGTGCAGCTCAAATGGACGGTGGGGGTCTGGGTATGCCAGTAGTGGGGCGCTGGTAAGGCACTGAATAAGCTCACGGAAGGCCCCCCCACACTGGGTATCCCACCGACTCCAAAAGGCTCAGTTGGGCTCTGCCTTTCTGTTCCCTGCCAGGGCAAAGATCTTCTCACTTGGTACCCCCAAGTGAGCTGATCAAAGGCTTGGTGACAGCAGTGTAGTCCCTGATGAGCCTTCTGTAGAACCTGTAAACCCCAGGAATCTCTTCAACTCATGGTAATTAGTGGGCCTAGGCCAAGTAGTTACAGCACTGACCTTTTCTGGATCGATACTAATCCCTTCACTAGATACGATGTGCCCCACATATTCTACCGAGGTTTGGCAAAACTTACATTTATCGGGAGCTAGTTTGAGCCCTGCGGTCTCCAGCCGATCTAACACTCAGAGTAGATGCTGATTGTGCTCCTCTAGGGTCTGTCTGAACACAATGATATCATCTAGGTATACAAGCACCGAGGTTAGGTGCATCTCTCCTACCACCTTTTCCATAAGTCATTGAAAGGTGTCCAGGGCACCAGTAATGCCCTGGGGCATGCGTTCAAATCGACAGAACCCCAGCGGGCATATAAATGCAGTCTTTTCCTTATCCACCTCCCGAAGGGGTATTTGGTAATAACCACTTCGTAGGTCCAAAACAGAAAACCACCAGCTACCCCCCAAAACAGTCCAGTGCTTCCTGTACCCAGGGCAATGTATATTGGTCTGCTATGGTTCTGGCATTCAAGACGCGATAGTCTATGCACATTCTTAGTTTCCCATTTTTCTTGCACACGGTAACAATGGGCGAGGTGTAGGGACTCTTGGATTCTGTAATTATCTGGTGATCCAGCAGCCCCTGAAGGTGATGCCATACCCCTCCCATCTCAGCCTGCAGAATTCGGTGGGATCTCTCCCAGAAAGGATGAGGATCGTGGATGCAGATTTGGTGTTCTACCCCGTTAGCTTCACCCCTGTCCCACTCATGCAGTGAAAAAACACTGGGCGGAGAGCAGAGTTTTTCCCGCAACTGACCCTTATCTTCCTCCAGAACTGGGGAATCCCTGAAGAAGAAACAATCAGGATCAATAGGTGGGGAGTGAGGCTTGGTGGCCAGAGTCACCACCTCCACTTTCTTACAGCTGCCAGTTTCTGCCCAGGGAGCACTACCACGCTGTTCAAGGTGGGGTTTACCACCAGAAGGGTGACCTGCTCATGATTCAATCCCTGTGGGTCAAACAATCCATCAGGGATCCTCAAGGTCCGGGGTCCCCCTTTCCCCAGGAAAGTGTCTACCCTCACGGGACCCTTAAGAGAGGGATCTGTCTCCCAGCCGCATTGGACAAGCAGTGCCCTTTGGCTTTTCACAAGGAGGGTCAAAGGGGCCTCACCACTGAACCACAAGGGTCTTATAATGGTAGTATCTTCCTTCAGGCCTCTTTCCTCCCACCAACTATAGGCCTCAGCACACAACATATGCATTTTTAATTGTTCCCTATAATCAGGACCAGCCTTCTGTCTGCAGTATTGAGCCAACGCTTGGAAAATGCTGGAATTAGTTCCGATAAGAAGGGATGCTCGTTTTCCCCACCCAGGGTCCGGGCATACAAGGGTAACTGTGGCCACCTCCTTACTAGTCCCAGCCACGGATGAGGGGAATCTAATCTGAATGTGTACATACCCATGGTACAGATATTGGTCCTTCCTTAGTCCGCACAAACCTAGTCCAGACAGTGGGTAGTGTGGTAAACATCCAAAAAGATTCAAATAGAATAGTAACCTGGGAACAACTGCCCAAGACAGCAATATATTGCTGCCCATTCACCACCATAGGGACCTCGGCCCTGGGGCCAATCAACTCTTTGGGTATAATATTCAGGACTGCTGCCCAGGAGCCTGACCCAGCCTGGGGCAGAACCAACTCCCTTGTCCCGCCCCCATCAAGTTTCCTGACCCTCACAGGGCCTTCAATTGCTGGAATACCAGTTCGGGGTTTTCTGCCCCAGAGCATTCTTTAGCCATATGGCCGGGCTCCCCACACTTACAGCAGAATCCCGAAACCCACGGGCGGGCCTGGGCTCTAGGTGGTCCCAAAGTCCTCTGGGAAGCCCTGGAGGGAGCACCGCTGGCAGCCACCACTAGGACAGACAAGGAAAGCTCTTCCTCTGTTTCGAGGAGGGTCCCCTCCTGAGGAGTCACAGCCATCACTCGGCTCACAGGTCCCCTCCTGGCCAGGGGATCTTCAGGGGTCCACATGGAGTCATATAATTGGAGGACTTTTTCCTCCTCCCTCACCTGCACTAGTTGGCTCAACCCAGGACTCTTTTGCCCAGAAAAATTAAGATCCTGAGTAACATGGCCAGGCTGTAGCGAGCCCCAATTTGCGCCTGGCGGAGCCAGGCATGATCAGCCTCTGCTGGGGTTAGTTAGTGCCCCTTGTCTGACTACCCGCTGCAAGACCTGTTCCAACCGCAATAGGTAGGAGAAGGCAGTTTCACCCTTGTGTTGAAAGGTGCCCAGTAGTTCATAATAGGCACTGCTACGTGAAGAAGGACGCCCAAACACAGCCTGCAGCACCAGCAGATACTGTTGGGTGGTGATCCCTGGGTCCTGTAGTTTTGCTGTCGGGACAACTCCAAAAGTGGGCTCCCACAGAACGTCCAATAGTCGATGCCGCTTTTCCTCCTCAGGGATTTTCCACATTAACAAGGTCTCCTGGATATGGGCTTGCCAACCATCAAAGACCTCTTCCCCAGGGGGAACAGGGATATTCCCCAAAAAAGTATGCAGTCTTTTATAAGCGGCCCTATCATTTGAGGATTCCCCCACCCCTCTGAGGACCTGCCGTGGAACAGAGACCCAATCTGGAGGAGGCAGTGAGCCCCCAACCCTGAGGCTCCTGGGGCACTAGCACCCCCTGAAGCCTGGGAACCACTAGGGTCTGACGTATCTCTAGGGTGGGACCTCTCTAGAGAAGCACAGCACCTATAGCAGCAAAATGCCTGCCCCAAAATCCCGGATGAGCCCCCAAAATGTAACCCAGGTACAGCCAAGGGTGTGCTCTATTCTCAATAGGATGGGACGGGTAGGCAGGAGGGGTGCTATGAGAGGGATGCCAGAATTTCAAGCAGATTCCTCTTTCCTCTACAGAGTTAGCCCAAGCCCAAAGTTCTTAACTATATACAATGTATTGAGTTATAATATACATAAACAGAAAACTAAATATCATATACATATATTTACAGTGAACATTAACCAATAACCACAGTCATACCATAAATCACACTATTTACAACATCACAATACAACATTTCAATTGTAAAATATAAGGCACAAACAGGAACAATCTTAATAACATCTATTTCCTTAATATAGTCCCCAACCCATGGCAAGAGATAGCCCTCCTTCCAATAGGGTCCCTTGGGGGGTGTCCAGGAAGCACCAGTGGCCCCTCCCCTTAGGGCCTTGACTGGGGGGGGCCTCTGTGCACCAAACATCAGTGCTGTATAGGCCTAGCTGGCTTTTTGCCACCCAGTCCAGGCCCAACGTAAAGGCCTGGGCCTTCTTTTCTCACTTTTGCAGTTTATGCCCCAACCAGGTGGTGTGGTTAGGTACTAGTTGTAGTTCAGGCTTAAGCCAAGATAGGCCTTGAATTCCCCTTGTTGTCTCATAGCTGTTAGGTCTTGGCATAGCAGTGTAACTGAGAATAAATGTCCAGACTGCAGCCAAATAGTCCTGGCACTCTGTTGTTGTATGTTCAAGGCCCTGGTGCAGGACAGGCCCAAGTCCCCTTTTATTGTATTACAGGTGTTGTGTTTCAGCAGAGCTGTATTGCTGAGCACCACTGTACGTTTGCTGCATGTCTGGGCCTGGCTTGGGGCCTAACATATTTTTGGCCTGGTACATGTTGCTTCTGCATCCCGACCAAGCACCGTGGTTGGCACTGGTTGCAGCTCAGGCTTTTTTGCTGTTTGGCTGGCTTTTCTTGGAGTTCTCTTGCAGTTTTCTGCCCCACCAGAGCTGGGATTAGGACTAGAAACTTTGGGGTGCAATGTGCTCATGAAAACTGCATTTAACGCCTCAAAGCCACCACTTGGAAGTGGAGATCAGAGGAACAGCTTCGCAGGGAGCAACAACGGACCCTTCTGATGCAAAAAAATTGCGGTCCGTTTCTTGGAGGCTCGCAAAGTATCACAGACACACATACATTAGATGGCACAAAAGGTGTATTTGCAAATAGGGTCAGAGCAGAGTCAAAAACTCAGATTACTCT
>NW_017728915.1:5974943-6030685 GCF_001723895.1 Crocodylus porosus | reverse complement strand
ACTATAGGTCACCAAGAGTTTAAACCCCCCCCTTTCAAGGACACAGTCAGTTGAATTCCAGCTTCTGTAATCTGTATGAGAAAGGCTAGGGAGAAGCTGGGGGAGAGTCTGCGATTTAGTATAAGAGAAGCTGTGGCAAGGCTGGCCAAGGAAAAAAGTCCTTGACAGTGTTTCTTTTTTATCAGGTGCAAGATGCAAGTTGTGCATTTCTAACAATACTCCATTTCTAACACTTCCAACACAGAAGCACCTACTCCCTGAGGTGCAGTGGACTCATGGAGCAGCTCATAGGACTCTCTGGTGTAGGCCCCTCTCTCCAGCCCATTGCTAAAAGGCAGGTGCTGGACACGGAGCTTGTCTGGGCTTACGTGCAGAATTCCAGTGACTAAATTATAACATCAGTGTCTTTTTGCACAAGAATGTAAACTCATGACTGGGATCACCTGAAATATAACAATACAGTTAATCTCATCTCTGACTTTGGTATCAAGTACATCCCATGCCCAACTACTCTAAACTGATTATGAATACATTCCCCTTTCAATGTGATTGCCTCTTCCTTGTTATCAGATCCCTCACCAATCTAGGTGTCTGTACCAGTCGGAAAATATTTTTGGTTCTGTCTACTTATCACAACAACCTATACAGTGTCATACAATTCAAGGTCTACGGTGCTCAAGTCAAGTAATCAAGTCTTACTGCAATTAAATCAAGTAGTATACCTGTGGTTTGGGATGTTGGGCTTGAGCAATCAAGCCACACTTCAGTTAAGCAAATGACAAACCTCCAGAGCCATCAAGGGGTTTCGTGCATGTCAGTTTTACCCACAACAACCAGAGATGGATCCAAAAGGCTAACATCTACTCAACAACCAAGGGACAATGACCTCCACATTGTCAGCTTTGTCTGGACCCTTATCTTCAACCCATCAAGAAAAATAAGCTCTGAAGAATGAGTATAGGAGAAGGATGAAGCAAGGTGTGCTCATCTCAGAAGGGAAACATCACGGTGACCCATCATAACCTGTGCCGAAGCTGACCACCCTCAGTGACGTTCCCACACCTGGTGAGCAGCTGCAAAGATCAGGACCACTTCATTGCCCGTGCTAGTGAGAAAACCCCTATTACGGCTAGAAATATACTGGATTTGATTATAACTGGTTTTGTTTATAAATTGCAATAGCCAACCTGTCATTTTCCTATATAGCTCATTGTTTAGTTAATAAAGCCTTTCTGCTGATTATTGATGGAAGTGTTGTGTCAGTCTTCCTAAGCACTAAGCACTGCATTTTTAATTGCAACAGCAGGTATAGGGGTGCAGGCCCCCAGAATTACCCAACGGGGAGCCCCGGGTCCCAGATTGCCTGGGTATGGATAAAGCTTCCCCAAGAATGTGCCACCTCTAGACCTTGTTTTGTAGTTAATAATCTTTTAAAATTATAGTTAGTGTTTACTTTTGTTTTTTCTTTATTCTTTGTAATAAATTTGGATTTTGTGTTTGCAAGGCTTGTGAGGGAAGGGTTGTTGGTTTTATTGGACACCCTTAGTGGTTCATTTAGCATTTCCCAGGTAGTCTGGGTAGGGGCTCGAGACAAGATGAGATATGTTGAGTACGCCAAAGTTGAGGCTGGCTGTCTTGCTGCTGACAGGTGCTCAACAGGACTGTTACACAGGGGCCTGCCCAAGTTTCTTCAGGAGGCTCCCTTGGTGGGGAGGATGTTTTGGGATGATTCCAAGATGGTTTTGCCTTGTGATCCCAGCCTAAAGAAAGCTCCTTATGGGTAGCAATGTAAATAGCAGACAGGGCTGCTGAGTCAGCTGGCAGCCGGGCACGCACAAACCTCACTGTGGGCCTGGCAGGACTGTGCTCAGGAGGGAAGTCCCCCCAGGGGCACAGAGGCACGGTGTGGGGTGGCCCAAAAGGAATTCCAGATCTAATCACAACCCAAAAGGCAGTTCCTTGAGCCATTATGCTTAAGACAGTGGACATGGGGGGCTGTCGGTTGGCAGCCTGGCATGGACAGACCACACTTTTGAGCCAGGCAGGACTGCACTCAGGGATCTCCAAGAAACCCCCAGTGCAATAGAGGCACAGTGTGGGGTGGCCAGAAAGGATTTCCAACCATAATCCAAACCCAAAAGCCAGTTCAAGCCCATATACTTAGTACAGTGGCTAGGGGACTGTCAGTTAGTAGCTTGGCACAGCCAAGCCACACTTTGGGCCAGGTAGGACTGCGCCCAGGTTCTTCGGGAGAGTCCCCTGATGGCAGAGACATGCAGTCTGGGGTGGCCCAAGAAGTATTTTTCCCCATAAAACCATGCTGGCTATCACTTATCAGTTTATCTGTTAAGTGATTACAAATCCATTTTTTTTAATCTATACTCAGTTTCTTCAAGATACTATAATTAAACTGGCCTGCAGTGCTCTGGGTCTTCCTTTTCCCTCTTCTCTGTAGTACAGTATTTGTCCTTTCCCAGCTTTCTGAGACCTCCCCTGACCTCTCAAACATACAGTCAATGTGTCTGCAATAAATTCAGCTAATTCCTTGAGTAGTCTAGGATGAATCTCATCAGAGCTGCTGGTTTGAAAATACTAAATTTACCAAAAGAATCCCCAAATTGTTCTTTTCCTTCTCTAGGTTTTCAGTAGTTCTCCCCTTTCTTTATGCTAAGTGAGCTTGTCATTGGATGCAAGACCTTTTTTGGGCAAATTTGAAGAGCAAGAGACATTATGCATTTCAGCTTTCTCTTCATCATCCATTATTCTGTTCTTGGTCTTCATACTTCTAGTGTACTTACAGAATGCTGCTTCCTGCCTTTTATAACCCTTGCTAGTTGCATCTCAGTTCGTGACTTGGCATTTCTGATTTTGTTTATATGTGGTGCACTATTCCCTTACACTCATCTATAGTAAACACAGCCAAGATGGCTACTTTTTGTAAGCTTCCTTTTTAAGAAAAGTCCTTTTTAGCCAAGACTCTAATTTCCCTATCCTTCCCTCATATCAGACTAGCATCAACTTCTGTCCTTATTGTTGTCTTTCTAAGGAACAACCAACTCTCCTGGACTCTTTTCCATAAACTTGCCTCCCAGGAGATCCAACCAATCACCTCTCTGAATCTTAAGGTCTGCTTTTCTCAAATTCAATGTTTTTTACGCTGCTGTGTCATCTTCCTTTCCTTGGGATCATCTATATACCACTTAATCATCACTGCGACCCACACTGTCCTCACCATCCAGATGCTTCATCAATTCCCCCCTATTAGGAAGAAGCAGATCATCTTCCCTGCTCCGCCATTTGGTTCCACTCCAGACACCAGTCAGTAAGTAGCAGTCACGAACAGCTCATGGGAAGGCCACTTGCAAAAAAGCCCCAAAAAACTTTCAAGCACCAACTCAGGAAGCGGGTGTGCCTTAGGGTAGACTCCAGCAAACTGCCTAGCTCCATACCACAGCTTCCCCAAAGAAATAGTATCACTGAAATAACATCAGTGCATTTCTGTGAAGAGCCAACCAACCAACTATTTGCTTCAAGTCTGAGGTCTAGTAGAGCTGATGATTCCCACCAGAACACTTAGGAAAAGGCACCAACATTATACTACCAGTCAAAATCATCACTTCCAGCTCCTACGAAATTTCCATCAAAATGAGACTGGACCATCACAGACAAAGCAAGAAGCTTAACATCTTGCTAGAGACATCTGCACAAACACAATCTAAGTGAGCAAGGGTTAGGGTTCTTAATCAATTATTCCAGAACCATGTTGCTCATGGGTTGGTCAGAGAGGGCTCATGGCCCTCCCCGTGGGATGCAGCCACCAGAGCAGGGTGGGGCCAGGGAGCACACCGCAGGCAAGAAGGTATCCCTGCCGCAGAGAGCACAGGGGCCACAGAGAGCACAGGGGCAGCGAGTGGGTGGGCAGAGATGGACAGAGGGCCCTTGAGAGCAGCAGGTGGGAGCAGCAGGGCTGGGGCGTGGGGGTCACTCTTCTGCTCTTTGTGGGGGGTTCCTGTGGGTCTGCCGGTGAGAGACAAAAGTATCAAGTCCAGGCTCTAATGTGCCCACTCTGGGCCCTGGCACCAGTCCCCAGTGCCTCCCCAACCAGCTCCAGGATGTGCATGAGGCCCAGCACTGATGGCCCACCTGGGACCTACATCTGCTAAGCAGAACACAAAGCAGGAAGGGCCCCGGATGCCAGAGCCTCCCTGTCAGCCCAGTGCCAGTCCCTGGGACCAGACCCTGAGAGAGGCTTTGGTGGGCTGGAAGCCAGTTATTTCCCATCCTTTCCCCAGCCTGTCTGTGTTTTTGTGCCCCGGCCTTGGATGGGAATAGAGGCCCCAAGCACAGACACCCACACCATCCCCACAGTGCTGGGCCTTGCCTTGCTGCTTGCCAAGCTACTTTCTTTTCTCCCCGTGACCAGTGTGATCCAGACAGTTGCCAAGGCACAAGGCTCAAGGGCCTGAGAGCATCCACATCCCACAGGCTTGTGCCATGGTCTCCTCAGCCTTGCCCTGCAGCCTGTCATGCCGAGGTTGGGTCGCTTCCCAAAGGAAGAATGAAGGAGGAAGGCCTGTGTGCAAGCAGCTCAAGGGCAGGGGGGCAGGCAAAGGCCAGCTCACCTTGGGGGGTTGAATAGAAGCTCTCCCATCATCCGGGTGATGCCAAACTGGAGGCCGCTTACCCTCCTGAACTTTGACCATAAGCTGCTGGCCAAAGTCCTGGTCGAGCAATTTAAATCCATTCTAAGTGCAGTCATCCACAAGGACCAGTCATGCAGGGCGCTAGGGCGCCAGATCCATGGAGCTCTTGTGCAACTGAGAGACATGCTCCAGCTGGAGAGGGAGAGAGGGCAGAGCGTCACTGTCCTAAACCTGGACCTGGAGAAGGCTTATGACAGTGTCCCATCGGTTCCTATTCCAGACACTGGAGTGGATGGGAGTCTCCCTGACCTTCGTCAGCTGGATCAGGACCCTCAACATGGAAGTGAGCAACGAAGTGCAGATCAAGGGTTTCCTGAGCGCCCAGATTGTGGTGGAGTTGGTGGTCGACCAGGGCTGCCCACTCTCCCTAATCTTGTTCATCTGTGCCATCAAGCCCCTGGCCCAGCACCCGCTGCAGGGCTCAGGGGTCCGTGGAGTCCACATCCTGGGCCGCAGCAACTGAGAGGCCAAGGTCCTGGCTTACATGGATGATTTGAACAGCCTGTCCTGGAACAAGTGGTTGGCAGAGAGAGGCCTGGTGCACACTCAGGTATATGAGGCAGTGGCAGGGGCCAAGCTCAACGTGAGCACCTGCCTTGCCGTGGGCGAGCTCGGGGACCTGGAGTCCCTGGGGGTCTCTGTTCCCTGCGAGGGCATCAGGATCCTCAGGATAGATTTCGACCCTGAGCTGAGTGGCAGGACAGTGTGGAAGAAGACAGAGGCAAAGGTAAGCAGAGACAGGGGCTGTGGCACATGCGTGCCCTTTGCACTGGGGGGGGGCACGCCGTGTTTGTGAAGGCGGTGTTGTTACCAGTGCTTCTGTACATCGCACTGGTCTTCCCCACTTCTGAGCATGTCACCCACAGGATCCAGAGGGCCATGTGCGTCTTCTTCTGGGGCTCCAGATGGGAAAAGGCCGCCCAGAAGACCTTGTAAAGGACAAGGTATCTGGGGGCATGGGCATGCCAGACATCCTCCTGTTCCTGTGGGCCAAGTATACGGGCCTGATCTGCAAGCTGGTGGCAGACGCAGAAGCCACTTGCCTGGTGAGATACTTTGCAGGGCACATCCTGAGACACTGGTGGGTGTTCACCCCAACCAACCACAGACCGTGGCTCATGGGCTCACCGTGACTCTATGAGAGCCTGAACCAGTGCCGCAGTTTGTACGGCCTGCAGAGCACAAGCCCTGCGACCATGAGCAACCACAAGAAAATCCAGTGAGACAGTGAGGCTGAGGGACACCATGTTGCCCGTGGACCTGCTCCTGGGCAATGCCTGCCAGGCTGTGTGGGAGTGCCTTGATCACAAGGACCTGCACAAAGATCACAAGGACCTGAACTGGCTCATAGCCCACCAAGCCCTGCCAGCGAGGGCCCAGAGACATAGAGAGGGGCAGTTGGGGAGACCCAGCTGCCCGTGGCCCAACTGCCACAGAGCCACTGAGACAATCAACCACGTCCTCTGGCTCTGCACGTGAGCCAAAGAGGTATGGACAAGGCTGAAGCAGCTCTGCGAAGCAGTGACTGGCATGAGCTGGTTAACCAGAGAAGCGGCGCTGTACGGACACCTCGCCAAACACCAGGGGAACCCGTTGCCCCGTTTCGACCAGTTTGCATCCTGGGTCAGGAGCGCACTGTGGAAGGCCATGAACCTCCTGCTGTGCAGGCACACGGACGTAGGGGTAGTAGGCTGTGTGAAAATGGCTCTGGGTGAACTCCAGACCTACTACCAGAAATCGGTAATGGAGGACGGAGAGGACGCAGCCAAAGCCACCTGGCACAGAGACATGTGGCACAGGATCATCCAACGTCCCCTGAGTGGAGAATTGGGCGGTGACAGAGAGGAAGAGGAAGAGACAAGAGGAACCGAGGACAGCAACAGCAGCAGCAGGTCTTCCAGCGGGAGCTGGAGTGACAACAACATAGACAACAGGTGAACTGAGTATGTTAACCTGCAAGCAGGGTGGGAATGAAAGGAAAGAGTTGCCTGGTCAGAGTGACTAGAAGTTGCTTTTGTGTGTAGCACACAAAGCAGATATTGTAACAGGTTTGAGTGGCCAGCGGGCCTTTGTACAGCTGCACAGGTGTGAGTTTTGTAAAGGGTTAAGGTTTTCTTTGTGGAGTGATACTCGAAGTGTAGATATATATAACCTTATATATACAGACATATATTTTTACAAAAAAAAATAATCTCGGCCTCTTGAAGGCTCAGATCAAGTGTAGTGGCTTCTTAACCTGGCAGGAGAAATACCATGTATCTGTGTCCATGAAGGCAGTTTTCCTGAACTGCACTACAGGAGACCTGCTCTTCTGGCATGGTTCAGTACCCTTGGAGGTGTAGTTGCTTTAAGCCCAGTTTAAGGTAGTGGGAGTCTTCTCCTTTGTTTGCTCTGAGGTCCTTATGGCTAAGGGCAAGCAAAACTCAGGGACATCCAAACCCCAAGCCTCTGGGGTTGGGCCTGCATGTAGGATGCCTGCCAAAGGTTTTGGAAACATCTGAAGCACCAGGTATGGTTCTAGACTCTTGGATTTGGAATTCGTTTTGGCTAGTTTGGCCTCAGATACAAATTTATATTACAAAAAATCATCTCAGCCTCTTCTTAGGAGTAGTAGTCAGAGTGTAGATATATATAATCTCTTATATATAGATATATATATAGATATATATTTAAAAAAAAAGATAATCTCGGCCTCTTATCAGCTCAGCTCAAGTGTAGTTCTATGCTTGCCTGTCAGGGGAAATACCATGATCGCCATGGTGGCTTCCTAGACCACTCTGCTGGCATGGGATAGTACACACATAGGTCCTGGTAGTTAACCTTGACTTTATGCCCACTTTATGGAAATGGAAGACTTCTCTAGCTTGCTCCTGGGGCCTTATGGCTAAGGGCAAGCAAAACTCAGGGGCATCTGAACCCCAAGCCTCTGGGCTTGGGCCTCCAAGTAGGATGCCCGCCAAAGGTTTTGGAAACATTTGAAGCCCCAGATAGGGGTGGAAGATGTTTGTCAGTAGTAGGACCACTTATGGTTCTGGACTGACTCACAGATTTGGAATTTGTTTTGGCTGATTTGGCTTGGTATACAGAAACATTTTTTTTTTTTTAGATCTCCATCAGGAAAACATTAGACTGCAGCTCAGAAGAGCCTGCTAGAATCCCGGGCTTCTCCCAGCCTCTCAGATCACTTCATGCTGGAGAAAGCTGCAGTCCTCTACTGGCAGTTGTTGCTCTGGGCTTTCCTCAGGGTGGAGAAGGTTCTGCTGCAGCTATTATTACTTTTCTGGTAGACAAAACCAGCAAACTCCACTCCTGTGGATCAAGGGCGGCCCACTGGTCTTTGCCTCATTCCAACCAGCATCTAGATGGCCTCATCCGGTTTGGAACTCAGCATCTTTCCTTCTTTTACCAGCCCTGCTCTTCTCTCCCAGAGAACTGGAGCTCTGTGCTTCCGACGCTCCCCCACATGCCTATACCAGTAGTTTGGAGACCAAAACACTAAACCAAGAAGAGGCTCTCAACCTGCTCTGTTGCACAGCTGTAGGAATCTACAAACCACTCCACTGCTGCTGGAGTTGGAGATGGCTAGACCTGGACCTTAGCACCTCTCTACTGGAGGTCTCCTGACCCCACTCCCTAGGTTCCCCAACTGGAAAACATCTCTCATCTGTAGCTCTTTGGGAGTTGCAGCATACACAGGGGCTGTTGAACCACAGGCGAGACTGTGGTGCTTCATGGGAGATGCTGTCAAGCCAAGGCACTCAGCCTCCAGGGAGGAATGAGACCATGAGGCACTCAAACTACAGTCATAACCCTTAGGCCTGGGGCCAGAGTTCCTAGGCAAGTTCCGCTCTGAAGTTTCCCCACTGAGCCAAAGGACTCTGCATGTGACATTCCTGATTCATTCAGGACAAGAAAACACATCAACAGGTCAACGTCCCCCCAGGCCAGTCTAAAGAAACATTCCAGAGAAACCAGCTGTCACACGGGCTCGGGGGTCACCTTTCAAGTGCTGCCACAAACTTGCTTAGCGTGTCTCAGTGGGAGAACAAGAGGCCATGAGCTTAGTAGCAGATGTCGTAGCAGCACTGAACCTTGGGCATCTGTCTCATTTGGGAAGAGTGTCCAGTGTTAAATAACCTTTCAGTTGTCCCTGACCTGACTGCAACTTAATGCAGTCAGGTCTGGTTTACAAGTAGCTGGCTTATGAGAAGACTGCTTATGAAAAGGCTGCCACTTGGGGTAGGCCTCTGCTGCTTGTCTTTGGCAGAGACAATGCCCACTCTCCTCCCTGAGGGTGACAGCTCAGGGGCTATAAGGCCAGGGTAGGCTCCTATAGGAAGTGGTACTAGCAGTCCTCTTTCCTTGCAAAAGTCATTTCTGTGGAGGGTCAGCAAATTCAAAAGCAGGTCTCTGGAAGATGAGCATTTCCTGACAACAAAGAGGATGTCTGTATCTGTCTCTGTCATTTTTCTTGGGACTCCTCCAGTGGGCTCATCCAGAGAAAAAAACGAACCTGTTAACTCTGGTATCTGCTAGGAAGCAAATCCATTGGCACATAAATGCTCTGGATGGTCTTGATGCTTTTCCATACCTCATGTGACAACAGGCTCACATGAATTACCTGTATATTCAGTCCTTTTTTATAGACCTCCATGCTGAAGAGAGGTCAACCTCAACACCACCCCCCCTCCCCCCGCCCAGACCAATATTTTGGTGTTTATATGGGCTATATGCAGTTTGGGGCATGGTCTCATTTTATGTTCATGTCCACCACAAAGGGGCAGGGAGCAAGGGCTGATCCTGACACTGGACCATTATATTTGGAGCTAGACCAAAGGTAGCAAGCATGGGAAGTTTCTGCAAGTGTTCCTAGTAGTACAAGCCTGGATGTGTTGAATGAATGTGGAAGAGCAGCAAAGTGGAATCTGGCCCGGTTGTTGGGAAAAATCCTGACTCACATAAGCCCACATTTTGAATGCTGACAGGTGCTCAAGGCTGTCAGTTAGCCAAGACAGCCCTGGGGCAAGCTAGTGCATTAGGAGGAAGCTTGGCACCTGCTCAATCAGTGCCAGAGGCTACCACACCCCAGCTGGTGCCCAGCCTGAGCTCGGGCCAAGGTGGGACAGAGACAACATATTGGATACCAGGGCCGGACAGCTGGTAAAACTCTTGTAAGGTCTGCGCACAGAGGAGGAGTCCGCTGGTAGCTGAGGGAGTAAGGATCCCTGAACCCTCTGGTTTTAACTTTGCCCTGTCCCAGCTTCTACCTCCCCCTGCTCTTCCCACACAGACCGGGAAAGGGGGAAAAAAGACAAGCCTGCATTGGCCGGGAATCGAACCCGGGCCTCCCGCGTGGCAGGCGAGAATTCTACCACTGAACCACCAATGCTCCCGGCGGCCAGGCTTCGCCGCGCCTGGCTAAGTGGTGAATAACGTTCGTCTTCGCGCTCCGCGCAGGACCTGCTTGTTCACGTCCTCCCTCTCCCAAGCAGCTGGAAGAGGAACAGCTGTGCAGCCACATCAGCTCTGGGGTGAGGCACCCACGGGAGGGGATTCAGCTGCTGGCAGAGCAGCAGAGGGCAGCAGCACCGTCATCTGCTACCTCTTGATAGGAGGAGGATGTCGGGGGGACGGGGATTACTAGTGAGTTTTAAGGTGTCAGAGGAGTCCAATCTTGCTCTGCAAGTTTTTCCACAGACATGACAAGTGGTGCCTAGTGGAGGAGCACAGCTGTTGGCCAGGGTGCTGGGCACTTTCCTTCCTCCTCTGCCGTTTCTTGGCTTCCTGAGCAAAACGGTTCTCTTCGAAGTGGGCTGTGGCTTGATGTGTGGTGCAGTGCCATTGAGACCTGATACCAGCCAGCACTTCCCAATGGGTAGGGTTGGTGCCATCCTTTTTGAAGTATGCTTTCAGGGTGTCCTTGCAGCGCTTCCTCTGTCCTCTGCAGGTCCTCTTGCCATGACTGAGTTGAGAAAAGAGGATTTGCTTAAGGAGACAAGTGCCAGCCATGCGCACACAGTGGCCAGCTCAGTGGAGTTGATGTTTCATGTTCTTTGCCTCAGTGCTGGTTATGTTAGCTGCAGAGAGGATGCTGGCACTGGTGTAGTGGTCTTCCCATCTAATGCAAAGGATCTTTCTAAGGCAATACCGATGAAACCATTCCAGGCGCTTAAGTTGGCTTTGATACATCACCTACATCTCACACCTGTAGAGGAGCAGGGGGATAACCACTGCATTGTAGACCAGGATCTTAGTTTCCATGTACAGATTACAGTCAGCAAAGACATGGTGAAGCAGTTTTCTGAAGGATGCACTGGCACAGTGGATCCTATATTTGACTTTTACATCAAGACTGACTGACTGGGAGAGGTGACTGCCAACGTAAGGGAAATGCTCAGCATTTTCCAGAGGTTCTCCACCAATGGTAATTTGTGGGGGTAGGGGAACAGCTTGTGCTGGAGCAGGCTGATGCAGCGCCTTGGTCTTCCCAATGTTAAGGGAGAGTCCCAGGCTGTGGTAGACACATGAGAAAAGGCCAAGGACAGACTGCAGATTGGTCTCAGTGTGGGTGAGGATAATGCAGTCATTATTGTACTGAAGGCCAGCGATGCCAGTCTTGGTAACTTTCATTTTACGGTGAAGGTGCTGCAGGTTGAAAAGCCTTTTTTTAAGGAAAAATTTCTGTGTCCCAAGTCAAATTAGCCAAATCAATTCCAAATCCATGAGTCATTCATCCAAGAACCATATGTGGCCCTGCTACCAGCAAGCATCCTCTACCCCTGCCTGGGGCTTCAGATGCACTCCTTTGGCAGGCATCCTACATGCAGGCCCAGGTTTGGATGCCCCCAGGTTTTGCTTGCCTGTAGCTGTATGGCCACAGGAGCAAGCTAGGGAGGAGTCTCCCATTTCCATAAAGTCAGTGTATAGTCAAAATCTTCCCACTGGAAGTAAAAGTGGGAGATGAACTATGCATTATCTCAGTCGGGGTACTACCCCCTGCCATGTTCATGGTTTTCCCCAGCCGGTAGGAAAATGCCCTTGGTGGTCATGTTATTTCCCCTGCCAGGTAAGTATGGTCTACACTTGAACTGAGCTAAACTGACCATCCATTTGTTATTCAACCCAGGCACTGGCAGCTCTGCTCCCACCTGTGGCTGCCTGCTGCCTTGTGGGCCCTTTCACCCCCCGGGAACCTGCTGCTTTCTTGCCCTGAGCAGGACCTGATGGGAACCCACCCTGCTGTGTCATGAGTGACTGATTGCGCTTTGTCCCTCCTGACACAGGCCAAGCACCCAGGCAGAGGGGGGTGAGCAGCCAGCGTCTGATGCCAAAACCACATCACCTGTTCCAGGCAGCACCTCCAGGTACTTGGCTTCTCTGGAGGGTGCTGGCTGCAGCCTGCCTGCCCCTCCTGCCTCCAACCCAAGAGCTGGCTGCCTGGGAAGGGCTGCACTATACAGCATCTACCAGGCAGTGCAGGGTCAGGCCTCCTTGACACTGCACAGCCATCAGAGGGCACCCCAGTGTGGTGCACAGCAGAGGAGCCCCACGTTGCTTGGTAAGGCTGGACCTTCAGCCTCAGCTCCTGATGAAGCCAGAGCCCTTGCTCTGAGCCTGCCAGACCGGACACTACAGCCTTGTGTCCGTCTCTCTTTGTCACTGATTTCCCAGCTGCCGCTCCCCACCCCTAACTCTGCCATCACTCCACAAATGCTGTCTTCCCGGTCAGGTACGCAGCACCTGCCGTCCTGTCCCCTGGGTCTACTGCACAGACCCACTGAGTAGAGCTGAGGGAGGCAGTACTCACCCCCTGCACGGCTGTGCTACAGCAGGGCTCCCCAGGTAACTCATCCACAGCATAGGGTCTGCCAGGGTCAGCTCTGTTCTCCCTTTACTTCCCTGGCCCCTGGAGAGTGTTTGATGCCCGAGGTGCCTCCCAGCCACAGCCAGTGCCATGCCTCCTCTGTTGCATCTGCTAACATCTATTCTTCCAGCCAGTGCCTCAGGGCCATAGGTCCAGACCCCGGCACTACCTGGGTTCAGTGTCCTGCTTTCCAGCTTGTCCACCTGACTCATGTTCAGGCCCTCTACTCCAGAAGAACCCAGTTTCAGCTTTTGGAGCTGCCCACAGTCCTCAGGTGCTTCAGAAAAATCAGAACTGGATCAGACAATCCCTACGGTTCAGTTAATGCAGGATCAAACCTTTGCTAACCCAGCTCTGGTACTTCCAAGGTGCTTCTTGCCCTGTGTCAGCTTTGGAAGTTGGCTCCCCAGTATGAAATGAGGACAACCACCCCTTTGCAAACAGTGCGAAGACAGAAAAAGCCTCCGAGCACCTCTTCATACTGGAAGGTCATGGTGTATTGGAGGGGGGAACCAAGCATCTGGGAAAACAAAGACCCAGACCTAGCAGCAGAGATTGCAGCTCTCCCCTCCCTGACCCACGTGGGCTGGGCCAGTCAACCTGGTGATGGTCTTCCCTGCAAGGTGCTGGAGAGTATGCTTGCTGCCAAGCCATGGCTTTTACCTACTTCTGTTTAAAAATAAAATGCAAACTTCCAGCTGCCAAGTCACATGCCAGGTATCCCTGTGCTGCACCTGGAGCTCAGGGGGAGCTTCATGGTGATGGCCAGGAGAGAACTCAGCTCAGCCAGTGCCTGCCCCCACATGGGGGTGGCAGGGGATAAACCAAGGGGAAAGGAGCAGCAGGTGCCAACAGCCAAAGGCCTGTGACACCCAGTAGGGCAGTTCTGGCTCCAGCCAGGAGATGGCTGTGCTCACTGCTGGAGAGTGAACGCCACAACACCAGCTTTGGGATGCACATGCAGGTACCCTGAACCAGCCTTGAAAAATGAACAAGCCACCATAGATTCATAGATTCCAGGGTTGGAAGGGACTTCAGTGGGCCATCTAGCCTGACCCCCTGCCCCTGGCAGGCAAGAAAAGGGTCACCAAACCTGGGATCATGTTATCCCAGCCAGGTGCCTGTCCAGTCTCCTCCTGAAGATCCCCAAGGATGTGGCAAGCACCACCCCCCTTGGGAGCCCATTCCAGATCCCTGCAACCCTTACTGTGAAGAACCTTTTTCTAATGTCCAGTCTAAACCTACTCTCCAATAGCTTATGACCATTGTTGCTTGTTATTCCAGGGGGTGCCCCGGTAAACAGATCATCGCCTACTTCATGTTGCTCCCCACCCATGAATTTGTACGCCACCACAAGGTCCCCTCTCAACCTTCTCTTGGAGAGGCTGAAGAAGTTAAGGTCCCTTAGCCTTTCCTCATAGGGCTTTCCCTGAAGGACTCCAATCAGACAAGTGGCTCTTCTTTGGACCCTCTCCAGGTTGTCTGCATCTCGCTTGAACTGTGCTGTCCAGAACTGGACACAGTACTCCAGCTGCGGCCTGACCAGTGCCACATACAGAGGGAGAATCACCTCCCTGCACCTGTTTGTGAAGCACCTACGGATGCACGACAAGGTGCGATTGGCTCTGCCGACTACTTCATCACATTGACGACTCATGTTCATCCTGGAGTCAATAGTGACTCCAAGATCTCTTTCTGCCTCAGTGGTGCTGAGAAGGCAGCCCCACAGCCTATAGGTATGATGGCAGTTTTTCCTCCCTAGATGCAGCACCTTGCACTCGTCCTTATTGAATTGCTTCCTGTTGTTCTCTGCCCACTTCCCCAACCTATCAAGGTCAGCCTGGATCTGGTTCCTCCTCTCCAGGGTGTTAGCTTCACCTTATATTTTAGTGTCATCCGTGAATTTGGACAGGTTGCTTCCCACCCCCTTGTCCAGATCACTGATGAAGATGTTGAACAGCACCAGCCCCAGAACTGAGCCGCGAGGGACTCCACTGCCCACATCTTTCCAGGTTGACACTGACCCATCCACCATCACCCTCTGAGTGCAACCCCTAAGCCAGTTTGCTACCCATTCTACTGTATAATTATCCATGGCAAATCTCAGTTTATTAATAAGGATGGTATGGGATACCATGTCAAAGGCCTTCTTGAAGTCCAGATAGATAACATCCACCTCGACTCCTGCATCTAAACTTTTGGTGGCCTTGTCATAAAAAGAAACTAGGTTAGTCAAGCAGGACCTACCCGCTATAAACCCATGTTGGTTACCCTCTGCATCACATTAGCCAGCAGGCTCCCACAGATGTGTTCCTTAATAATTTTTTCTAGGATTTTCCCCAAGATAGAGGTAAGTCTGATTGGTCTATAGTTCCCCAGATCCTCCTTCCTCCCTTTCTTAAAGATTGGGATGACAGTGGTGCTCTTCCAATCCTCTGGGACCTGACCCGAGCACCATGTATCCTTGCTAGTGGTTCAGCTATGACACTCGCTAATTCCTTCATTACCCATGGGTGAAGTTCCTCCGGTCCCGGTGATTTGAACACATCCAGTCCCTCCAAGCGTCCTTTTACTGTATTGCACTGACCATTGGTCGGCTGATGTTCCTCTTGTTGATGTCCATGATGCATATTGAGGGTTCATCTAGATTCCTATTTAAGAAGACAGAAGCAAAAAACTCATTGAAGAGCTCTGCCACTCACCCTGGGACTAAACCCACCTGCCGGGTGGGTGTCAGGGGAACTGCTGGGTGCGGAGCACTTCAGAAAGCAGGACATGTACGTAGACCAAACTATGATTTCAGAGGTGAGCACCAGGTTCCAACACTCATGGCCCCTGTGTTTACTAGAGTGCAAAACACCTAGTAACAGCTCTGGCGACAGGCCAGGGTCCCCAGCAGCTGGCAAGGGTTCAGGCACAAGCCACAAACAGGGCCCCGACCAGGAGAGGCAGAAATGGGGTGACAAAGATGCATACCCAATACCCACTGCAGTGTGACCCTGAGGGAAAGACTGACTGGAGCCATTCCTTGTGCTTCAGCTTGTCCTGGAGAATCCCTATGATCTCACTCCTGCGTTGCGGCCTCCATCCCCGAGACAGCCAGGACACCTGCCCAGCAGCCCCAAGGGAAAACGAGAGGTGTCAGTCCCTGCATTGGCCCAGTCCACAGTGCTCCTTGGCACAGCCTGGGGCAGGAGAAGCTGATCGGTTAGTTGTTACACTGCAGCAGGGGCCATGTGAGGGAAACGAGGAGGAGGAAGAAGCTGCAATTTGTAGGTGCCGCAAAGCAGCAGCAATTCCTGCTGCCTCTGAACTTTACCCAGAATCCTGGGGAGTGGCTGGGAGGAATGAAAGCATTCAGGGGTAACTCAGTGGGGCTCTGCTACCTGCCAGCCCCTGACTTCAGGACGCTTGCACACCCTGGCTGTGCAATAGGCTGCCAGCACCCCCCCATGAAACTGCTGTGCACTGGTCACAACACCATGCTGGGAGCTGGGACAGCCGGGCCCAAGCCCTGCTCTGATGCTGATTTGCCCCTGGGCCACTCACTTTCCAAGACACTCACTGATTTGGGTGCTTCCTCATCTGGGGCCCAGCCTGGTGCCCCTGGCAGGCCCCTGCAGCTCCGGCTGCCATCCGAAGGACTGTCTGAGGGGGCTTCTGCACCCAGGAGAGGCAAGCATGTGAAAACAGAGGCACCTGCTGTCAGAGGCCACTTCCCAAAATGTCACCCTGGGCCTTATCTCTGCCTCAGTGTCCCCATTTCTAACATAGCACAGCTATCCAGAGAGGTCGTCCCAAGGGCTCCATGGGGGGTTGGGAGGTCAGCTGCTGTGAAGTCCTTGAGATCCTCTGAAGGAATGTGATGGTTTCCCCGTGCCTGGTAGGGAGAGGGGGATGTAGCATACATTAGCCCGAGGATGTGGAATCAGCAGCCACCTCTAGCAGTGGTAAAATTGTCCTTTTCTATAGGATTTGCTGTGACCAGGAGCATCCACTGAAGGGTCCAGCAGAGTGCACTCACGTACCCTCACCCAGCGCTGAGGGCCTTGTCATGTCCCTGTATAGATGAGCACAGCCGCTGCCTCAGCCTCCCATGGCTGTTACTGCAGCTGCATTTCAGACCTGCCCTCCTCCCCACACAACCCTGAAGACGATCTCCACCTCTCGGCACTAGCTCCACACCCCCACTCCTGCCCGTTTGTAGGTCAGGAAGCTCACACCAAACCAGAGGCCACAGCGATCAGCTGGAGCACAAGGGTTTGCCTGTATGAGGGACTCCACCCAGCTTGCAATGCCCCCTTTTCCTTATACAGCAAGGATGTACATGGCAGGTGCATGGTGAAGCTTGTACCCAGCAGTGAGCAGAGTGAGGCAATGACTGCACCTTGTCTGGGGGTAGACAGCAGCTCCCCTGAAGCACAGGAGCCTCTCCCATCTCCTCTGCAGGCAACTAAGTTGGGGGAGGCCAGTGTGAGTCCCAGAGATACCAAGGACTCCCCTACTGCCTCACTGGAGGCTTGCAAAGCCAATTCCAAAGTATGTTTCTCCTTGCTGCTTAGGGTTTTGTGTGTGTTCACCACAGCAGGGAACAGAGAGGTGGCAGCAGCTTGGTCCACCCCAAGGGGCCCAGAGGACAGGCCCAAGCCACAGCACTACATCTGGGGACCTGCTGGAAGGAGGGAGGCTCTAGAGGTTGAAGGCTGCATGTGGAGTCTATTGCCGCCATTGCTGTCCCTCCAGACCACATTCAGTTTAACTTGGGATCTGTAATAAGACACGCATGGACCCAGTGTTACCCAAGAGACAGGAGGAAGAGGGTATGGGGGAAAGCAGCTCAAAGTAACAAGGTAAGAGGCAAGAGGATTACAGCTAAGAGTCAACTGTTCCCTAGTAGATAAAAGCCCTGGGAACCAGGCCCCAGGCTAGCTATCTCCCCCCTACCCACTCAAAACCCCAGCAGTTGGATTACAAAGCCACTGTTCATTTCCAAGTCAGTTTCTTTCACTTGTATTTAAATACATTCATTTACTGATCAAACTGTTCTTGCAGTTCCATTGAGTGGGTTACACCAAATTTCATTTTGTGTCAAGTGAAGACTGTGGTGAGCTCAAAATACATGCATGAGTATGCAGACAGACATGTGTGCTTGAGTGCACCCTCCCTCCCCCCCCAACACAGCATTGTAGAATGACAGCTTGGGACCACTGCTGTGGTCTGTAGCTTCCTGATCATTCCCAAAACGTGCACTGTGTGTTTTACCACTCTCCTAATGTCTGCACCAAGGGTGGAAATGCCCTTCTCCAATACACTAGCTCCAAATTCTGCACTGCTTCCTCCTGGTCCTGTATCAGCCCTGGCACCGTGGGTGGGATAGTCAATGCTTAAACTGTGGGGCTCTGTACTGAAGAGTAACACTGACTGCAGAGAAGAATCTTGACCTGGGAGGTGCCAGCACAAGCCCCAATTTAGTGCCTTAATGCCCTGTCTGGCTAGGCATGTTTTCTAGGCAGGCAGGATTCAGGCATCAGTATCACAAAATTCACAGAAAAGACGGCATAAGAGAGATGACAAGAATATCACAATTCTGTGCACCTTGGTCCCAGTACAAAGCAAGTGGACATCTGAGGTCATTGTAAGCTAATCAGAAGGCTTCCCTGAGCAGCCTGAGGTTTTCTTGTGTTTGAACAACAGATTTAATATCAAGGCCAACAGGTTTCAAGAACTGTTCCCAGGTGCATGGGAGCAGTCCCTGAGCAGTGATCCTGAGATACTGAAACTCATTGCCAAGCACTGGAACATGCTGCCTACAGATGTTGTAGAATTGCCATCTCTGGACATTTTCAAGAGCAAGTTAGATCAACGTTTGGCTGGGGTGGGTAAGTCAGGAATGATCCTACCCTGAGCAAGGGGCTGAACTAGATGACCTCATGGGGGCCCTTCCAGCCCAACTTTCCTATGATACCATTAGATGACAGTGGGAGCAACTCAGTATCTTTTTGCAGCTCATTACTGGGTAAACAGGAAACTGTTGCCTTTGTGCCAAGTGGATGATCTGGGAACACCAGCGAGGCAGAAAAGACTCAAAGGGTTAAGTGTTTCAAAGGTGTGATGTCTCTGTCATGAGGCCAGAGGAAAGACAACCAGTGACTTGCGTTCAGTCCCAATTCAGCACGTTCCTAAGGCAAGTGCTGGACTTGAGCAGCAGTGAATAGTTCCAGGGGAGCCAATGATACTGATCACATACTTCAAGTCTGGCCCAAGATAAAGTAGTCTGCTGAATCAGGACCTAAAATGAACTAGTCCTGATCTTTGACTTCAATGAGCTTTGAGTCAGAGCCTTGAGGGCTAGACACAGGTCCTGCAAACTCCCTGTCTCAGGCTTCACTTTCAAACAGGCGTCATCCCATTACCTTTCCTGAAGCTGTTCCCAAGAGCAAAGCCTGCATGTGCCTAAGTGTCTTGTGACTCAGTAAAACACACGAGTACGGTCAGCCAGAAGGAGACGACCTGTGAATAGGGCACCTGTGCCACGGACCACAGGGGAGCTGCAGGAGAAATGAGAGAGCATCTGGACAGCATGTGGCTGAGGGGTGGGTTTGCACTTGTCACTTCCCTGCCTGCAAGTGCCTCTGGACACACTTGGTGTGTGTCCCTCCCTATTAACAGCTGGGGAAAGAGCAGGTGACAATGAGATTAACCACCCCAGCTCCATTGACTGCCTGTAAGGGACCAGGCAGAGGCACTGCCCCCCCCAGCATTCTGTAAGTGTGCAAAAGGGGCGTGACTTACACATAGAGCCAGAAATGTCACTTGCTGGAGCACCTGACATGACTCACGGGAGACCAAGTGCATTCTGCAGCCTCCTCCAAGTCACTTTCCTGCTACCTCACCTGGACCCTCAGCCCAACTCTGAGCAGTTCCCCCTGACTGCAGCAGCACCACCAACCCAAGGGTGTGTTTTCACTTCCTCCCACCTCCCCAAGACGAGTCCCCACACCAATGAACCAGATACAAGACAGAAAGGTAAGTCTGGGGAGACCCAAGCCTGGGAAATATGTGCTCACACCTGCCCCCTGCCAGCACTTCCAGACAGGGAATTGCTGGAAGCCATGGCTGCTGAGGGTCTGGACCCAAAACTATTAGTCACTGGGATGTAAGTTTAGGTGTGAACTTTTCGTCCCTGTACAGACTCTGACCGGCTCCCCTTCTCCCCACCCCCTGGAAATGCAAGGGAGCTCCTTTATCAAAGGCATCTCCTTTCCTGCCACTGCTTTTTAAGTGTTCCTGATGTATCCAGACAGGGACATACTGCTGCATCAGACTCCAGGCAGAACAGAAGACCACCACTACCAATGGCTGGTGCTGCTTTCCCTCAGAAGGGCTTTGCCAGGGCTCTGAGTCACTAACACCTACAGCCACTCAGCTCATGCTAGAGCTGGGCTCTTGCACTGCAAATCCTGCCCTGAGTTTGGCCCCTGCTGCTCTGCAACCAGCCAGGGAAGTCAAGGGATCTGCTGCTAGTTTTACACTGAAGAAGCTCTCTAAATAAGCTTGCCTCTTCTATCCCTCCAGGTGAGGTCCAGACCTAGGGTGACCACCTTTTCAAAATGGAAAGGCAGCACACATGACAGCCTCCCCACTCCCGCCAGGGGTACAGCCAAAGCAGAGCTGAGCCAAGCAGGGTGGATACAGGCTGCCCGCTGTGGACTTGGAGCATCCTGCCCTGCTGCCTTTCCCCTGGGACCTCTGTGCTACCCCCCCTTCCCCCCGCCTGCTGGTGGGTGGGCAGGAGGCATCTCACAATGGCAGTGCAGCCAGTGTGGGGGCCCCCAGGGGGAGGGCAGCAGAGCAGGGAGCCCCAAAGCTGCAGTTGGCAGCCCGCATCTGACCCCACTCCACACACAAATCTGGGGGAAATGTGCTTCTCCATGTCCCCCTGGAAGTGTGTGAAGTTCTGGGTAGTCACGCCCGCCCCCACAAAGATAAGCCATCCGTGGCCCTGGTCCCATGCATAGTCTTGTCTGGGCAGTGCCCCCCACCCTTGCCACACTCCCTCCCTCACCATGAGGGCCTCAATCTGTTCCCTATGTTCCCTTTCCCCCGCCACAGACTTACCTGCAGGAAGCTTCTCTCCATGCTACCTGGGTGTATTCCCAGCTACATGCATGTGAGCAGGAGCACACATGCACATGGCACCCCCTGCATCCCACTCCCAGTAGCCTCATACAGCCCGCAAGAGGAAACCCACCACTTCCCAAACACAGATCCCTGCAGGATATGATGAATCCAGGACAGATGCTGTCCCAGTCATGCAGTTTGGGATTGGGACTTGATGTCCCCATTCTGGAACTGTCTGGCCCAATTAGGGAAGGTGGTCACCCTACCCAGACCAAACTAGCAGTAGTCCCTGCCTGCCCCTCAACATGCATTCAGGGAATCCTGCAGCCAAGAAGAGCAGCATAAAGGACTTTCAATAGATAAGGAGGTAACTTCTAACTTATGGGCACGTGCACATAGGACCTGGGGTCTGGTACTATGGGTGCTGTAACAGGTTATGCCTCCCTATACTTTGTGCTCTTGCCATGCTTAGTCCTAGGCCTCCCTTTTCCCATCCTCCACCCAGGAAAGCAGGAAGCTGGGGAGGGAAGCCACAGCCTCCACCTCCCCGCCAAACCCTCCTGGCTAGAGAACAGAGGCCGGGATGTGGAGCAGTGGAAAGCACAAGCCTCATGCACAGCACCTGCAGGGCAGAGTACAGAAAATTCTCCCCATCTCACCTCCTCTCTGTCATCGAATCTCAGAACACATTTCCTTAATGCTGGACTTGCCCCAGTGGTCATGACTGACTGGCTATTAGTGCACCCCCCAGCACAGGTGCCCTGGGTTTGGCTAGAGGCTACTTCCCAATACAACTAAGGCGCTTTTAGACTGGAGTCGCTTCTGATCTGTATCATGAGCAGAAACAATCTTTTTCATGTTCCATCATCCCCTCCATTCTACGAAGGAACTGTGCTACTAAACACACTCAACAAACAAGTGCACAACCAACATTTCAATAGGAATGTAATGCTCATGTGCATAAATATGGGGATCTACCTGATCACCCCATAGAGTCAAGATGTTTTGAAAACAGATTGTTTCCATTACGGGGATCCAAGTAACTGATCAAGCTGGGATTATGACATATGTTACAGGACAGTTTAGGAGCCTCTCAGAAAACCTTGCAAGTATTACTGGTAAGTGGAACACGTAGCAATTTGTTTAACACTTAGCACAAAATAAGGCAAGTCAGGGATCCTTGACCCATAGTGAGAAAGTTGGTTGGAGGAACAATAGCTTTTTGGCCAATAAAATCATCTTTTCTTTCTTCCACAGCAGTGATGGGCACCAGCAGCTGATCATTAACGAAGATTCTATTCAGTATGAGAGGCTGGAGGGGCACGTGCCAGGAGGAGGAGGAGAAGGAACAGTTACAGATTTTATTGTGTACAGTAAAGCATAAAATAAACCCCATTGTAACACATGAAAGGAAAAAAACCAAGACAAACTAAAACCCAGAAACCCAAATACAATAAAAGTGCACGTAATAATTGAAGAGCAGGGAGGAGGAGTGGGGAAGAAGGCATAGCACCAGCAGGGACCTGACAACAAAAGGAAGTAATACAACATCTCTGATGCATGTTTAAATTAGCCAATGTAAAATTGGATTAAGACAGCCATCGTGTACAGAGGTACCAAAGCACAGAGGCAATGGGAAAGGCTGGCACACAGATGTTAGATCAGCAGACAAAAGCTGGGCCAGGAGTCCCTTCCAAGGCATTTGGTAAATAACCATAAGTTCAGTAGGATCCTAAGGACTTATGGAAGCACCACGAAGAAACTCTCCACTTCAGCAGCTCATGACAAGCTGGGTTCCAATTCAGCAGAGATGCTCATGAAGGATCCTACTGCACTGCGTGAGCCTGCTCACCTCCGTGCAGTTAAGGAGAGACCAGAGTCATCTTTGCAGAACTGGAACCATCCTTTTCTTCCAAAGTTCATTGGGACAGAACCACCAGAGACCAACCAGACTGCAGCAACAGCTGTGCAACATGGACTGTACTTATGAAAGGTTGTTTGGGGGTGGAGAATGCCAATAATAAACTGGGGCAGTCCCCATCAACTCCAAGCCAAATTTGTCTGTGTTGTCAGATGGAAGGAGATAGCACACCTTGCCCACTGCCTCTGTTTCTGCCTCCTGTTTCCTCCATGGTCAGTACAGTGGTACTTGTAGACACTGCACCGCACAGTCCTGTTTCCATGGGGCTTGCTCACAGCATACCAATGCAGGCATCCATTGGCCAGTCTGCCAAGGAGACACAAGTATTAGCAAATCCTTGTGACACAATGTGCTAGAGACTGTTTGCAAAAAGAGAGAGGAACTAGCTGAAAAAGGAAAGTTTTAATAACCTGCTGTGGCTGGGGAGCACACACCAAGCAGTGGGGAGGGAGGGCACAATTCTACTTGGCCCACTAGATGTCTGAGATAGCTGCCAGCCAAGTCCTGAACAGGGGTCTTCTGCTTCCCCAGTGTATACGTGCAGTTCTCCTGAAGTCTCATGGGGGAGCTCGGGGCTTCCAGAGGAGCATTCTACTTTGCCCTGCAGAACTGCATAGCTCTGCCATGCCCTTCACTAGGAAGCACTCAAACATTTCCAGAGCTGGACCTTCCATTGCCCAGGAGACGCTCAGCTCTCCATTTATCTCATTAACATGTGGTGGGATTCTCCTTTATGTTGACTACATAAGACCGGGGTTTTCAACCTTTTTGGGTCGGTGTACCTCCTGGTGGCCAGTTGAGAAGGCAGGAGTCCCCCCGCAGCCAGATGAGCTGCGGGGGTGAGGCTCCTCCAGCAGCCAGTCGATTGAGGGGGAATGAAGTTCCCTGCAGCTGATCGACAACTGCGTAGCGGCAAAAGTACAGCAGAAGTGCTGCCTGTTGCCAATTACCCCTTGAGGCGATCTCAAGTACCACCCCCCCACCCACCCCCATTAAAAACCCCTGGCACAAGACATAGCCATCTTAGCAGCACTCATGACCTGAGCAGGGAAACCTGTCTGCAGACAACTGCACTGACCTCAGTATAAAGACTCTTCTCATATACCCTAGTGGTTAGGATGTTTGCCCAGGACATGGGAGACTTAAAATCCAAAACTTCCTCATCTCCGGTTTGTGCCCATCTCTCATATATCAGAGTGCTCTAAACACTAAAGGTATAGGGCAGTTGTGGCAGGCATCATCATCACCATGAACTCCAAAACCAGTCCCCAGTCAGAATGTTTGGTCATCTACAGCCTCGGGATTCTGCGCTGTATTTATGTGCATCTTGGTGAAACTGACTTGGAAAGGAGCACCGCTGGCTTTACAAACTCCCTGGTCATGCTCAATTGCTTCCAGGCACCTACCATAGAACAGGTTTAGTTGTGCAGGGCAAAATGCAGAATTGTAGGCAAACAGGCCTGGAAGGATGGAGGTCAGCTAATCCAACCCCCTGCTCAAGGCAAGATAACTTCCATTTAAACTGTCCCAGATAAAGGTTTGCCTAACCTGCAGTTTAAAAAGTTCCAACGATAGAGTTTCCAAAGCCTCTCCAGGTAATTTGTCACACTGTCTGATCACCTTCAGAGTTCAAAAATTCTTCCTTATATCTAACCTAAAACATGCCCTGTTGCTATTTAAGAACATTTAATCTTGCCCTGCCTGCTGTGGACAGAAAATCATCTAGCGCCATCCTCTTTATAACCACCCTTCATATATTTGCAGAGTCTTCAGATCCCTCCTTGGTCTTCTCTTCTCCAGACTAAATCATCTCAGTACTTCCATCTTTTCCTTGTAAGTCATGTTTTTTAGGTCACAAACCATGTTTGTTGGTTTCTCCTGGACACAAAACTGACGTCTTAGTGGGATCCAGGCTACCACACAGGGCAAAGATGCCATTTCATGAATCAGTCACTTTAAAAAGGCTGCCTCCATACCCCTGAGACATCTTAGCAGCAAAGCAGAATTTTGCCCGGAGCATGCTCTGCAGGAAGTCAGAGCACCAGAAGCCTGGAGAGATCCTATGTTTGGTGGGACAGCTCCTGGGACTCAGTTGTCAAGCTAGTACCTCCTTCCACTTGACAGGAGCCAGATCACTTTTACCAAAACCAGCAACTGGAGATTTTAACCAAGTGCAGCTCTCTCTCCTTACTTTGCCCACCATGAGAGCAGGAAGAGGTTGGAATGTCAGCAGCATCTCCATGAAAGGAAGCAGCTGGCAACCTCTCTGCCTTCCCCATTATAACAACTATTTTTCAGCTAACCCCAGCATCAAGCTCCGATTTGTCATAAACACAGAAGCATGGAAGTAATGAAGGAAGCAGCTAAGACCACTGGTGAAAGCAGGCAACATTAACAAACTGTGTTCGCAGACAGCGCGGGGAGCGACTGGCATCCAGTTTAACAGATGGTAGATGATTCAAGGCACTCTTTGTTGCTAAGTTTTTAATTTTTTATTTCTTCTAAAAACAGAGTTGAAACCAGGGCTTGAAATAAATCCCTCCTCCTTCCTCTGTCTCCCAGGAAGAAAGGGGTGAGGAAAGAATTCAGGTTTCACTGTCCTGTCAAAACTCCAGCATGCAATTCATAGAATGACCTGCTGATTTTTGGTTTCCAAGTTATCGTTACAAGCCCCGGTGGGGCACTACAATGGAGGAGTTGCTGTTTTGCCTGGACTTTCCCAAGTGGCTGCATGATATCACAAGCTGAACTTTTAGATTTAAGGTCTCAGACCTTCATCCAGCCTGCTTATTTAGAGCCCCGTAGACCCAACAACAAGAGCCATCACTTGGCTGCTGTAGCAGGTCCTAAGACTCGAGTTTCACCACTGCAGAAAGAAAAAAGTCAAAACAAAAACAAACCTAGGAGTGACTGCTGTACAGGAGTCACAGATACAAGAGGGAAAAAAAACCACTATCAACGTTTAAATAGCTATTGCAACAAGGAGATCTGAGGCACTACTGGGCCCTTTTTCTCCCAATATCACACATTTCAGCTATGGCTGTCTACTCCATGAGCCCTTCACTACTGCAGCAATACTGGTATACAATGCCATGCTGCACTCCCAAGAGTGGATACAGCTAACCTGGCAAAACTGACCTTTGTACTAAGTTAAATAAATGATCAACCACATGTGAAATGAGCTGCCTTGGTGAAAGTTCAGTTTTGCCACTATAACTGCTTCTACGCTAGGGGCTTTGGTCACCATGGGTATGTCAGACTGGGATCCTTCTTCTTTACAGCCACTAGCATAGACATGTCCTAAGATACAAGCAGGAATAATAAGTTATTCCATTCAGTACTGTTTGGCATGACTGTATGCTTTCAGTCCTTCCAGCACCAACTGGCTAAGAAAGAGGCAGGCATTCTCCTTTGATCTCCCAAACTCATACATCCCTTTACACACACCATGTCTAGCTCTGGGATTTATTCCCTAATGGAACACAGCCCAGCTCACAGGGAAGCCACCTCCAATTTCTTTACTTGCATCCTGCCTTCAGGGAAGCTGCTCTCACCTGAATACCTGCACACTTAAGGCCAAACACAGGGAAAAGATACAATGGTTCCCAGAGCCATGCACGGACTTGGCTTGGATGACTCAGCCTGGGCTCTATTCCAGCAGTAGGACCCAATTTGAGCAAAAAAAGATACAGGGGAAAGGCATGACATCCTTCAGGGTTTGCAAAGAGTCAAAGGTCTACAAAGAGCTTCTGCTTTGTCAAAGGCAGCCAGTAAAACCAGTACGCATCAGGTACTCCTTTCAGTGGTTATTACATAGAAGCCTTTCCCGCTACCCTTTAACTCCATGCCCTGACCAAAAACATATATATTCATGAGCCAAACCCTGCAGTTCTCTCATGAATATAAATGGAGGGAGGACTTCAGGCTTTTGACTGGAAGATGTACTTGAAAACCAACAGCCATATTTCACTTCAAGGTTATTTTGAATTGTTCCTTCATCCCAAATTTAAAATGAAATCCAACATTTTTCTCCACATACCACCACTGCAGCCGAGACTGTTCTGGCTGACAGTGCACACTGCCTCAACCAGTTTGTATGGCATCTGATGGGGATTTCCCTAGAACATTCTCCCCCAAACCGCCTCTCCCCAGCACCTTTCTTTGCAAGCCCACCAGACAACGCTTGCTAGCTGTTACGACTGTCCCTGCAGGGGCCAATAAGCAACACTATTGAGAAGCAGCCATCTAAAGAGAAAAGAGCCTCTGTCTATAACCAGCTGTAACTAGATTAGCTCATTGGGACAGTCCCTTTCCTATAGATGGAGCTTGCCCGACTGCAATACAGCTTAGATATTAGTGTTTTTGTGATGGTAAGCCTTGCTATTTACAGTGAACACAGCAAAGTGGCACCTTAGTCAACCACAAGCAACAGGCTGCCACCATCTCCACTTTCATTACAACCTTGCAAGAAACCAGTATATTTTCAACTGGACCCCTTGTTGTGAGGACATTCTCTTCTGGGAGACACAATGGGCTTTCAAGTGGAGGAAGTGCCAGGGGATGCTGGTGGAGGAAAAGAGTTTTAAAAAAAGAGGCCTTGTGGATTAAGATTAGGAAGAGGTAACTGGTGTATGAAGGGAATTCTCCCTACCCGCTCTAAAGCTCAGCTGGAAATTAGTAGAATGGGGGACAAGGTGTCTAGGCCACAGGTTCTGCCTTTGGCATGGTTTCCTCCTCAGTCCACCACACAACTAGTTAATCCTAGAACAAGGATGAAAGGAAAGAAGGACACCAGGCTTCACCTGAGATTTCCCCTCCTTTCCTCCTATGCCCTAGAAATAGCTTCCAGGTAGCTCTAAACACTGGCCAATTTCAGACTTCCAGTCTACACCCAACCCAGTTCCCCAAGCAGCCTGATCCTGCCTCACTGCTGTGACAGGGGCTTTCCTTTGAATACTTCCACAAGCTCTAAAATCTTCAACTTGGTGAGAAGTCTCCTCAGCAGGCTCATACCTAATAGTTTGGGTACAGTACCCACCCAAAAACTGAGCCCTTCCCACACCCCATCCTTTGCCAAGTTAGACCTTTTGAGTCAAAATGATTGTGACCACACACAATAACCAACAGTCTGTTCAGCATTTTGAACCTGATTGTACAAAAAATAATACTAATAATGATAATTATAATAACAATGCAGGAAACCTCCTCCAGGAGAACGATTGCCATTATCAAAGGGAAAGAAAGGAAGAAAATTGCCCAGATGCCCCAAGCTTGTTCCAAACTGTTCTAGTTAGAGCTTAGAATGTGGGAGATTGGGCAAAAATCCCACCCTGTTCTATAGGGCAAGTCAGTGCTGAAGCTCCCAGAAGACTGCCATTGCACAGGAGAATGGTCCAAACATGCAGCTTCTCCCTGGGCCTGGGAATGTGATTGTTAGGGCTTTCTTCTGACATGATTATTTTTAAAAAGAGCAGCATTTGGTTTGACCACGAGGAGATTGGGTCAGAAGCATACGACTTAAATCCGCAACAGATTTTTGCTTGTGAATCCTTTTTATCCCAAACAGGATGTTTTGTTTTTAAAGAAAAAAAAGAGAGAGTCTCCTTTTCTCTCCAAACCTGATTGGTTGAAGGAACCAAGTATCCTGTTTAGCCAAACCATCACAAGTGGTCATGAGGGACCATGGACTGAACCCAATAGCTCATCTTGATTGATCCGGGATCTGTCACAGCAAGATTTGCCCACCCATCCTTAGGGCAGGAGGCCATGACAGTCATCCCATTTCTTGAAACCTGATTCTGAAATAACAGCTGAGTCTTCTGGCACATCAGTTGCCACGATAAACCTCAATCTTGCTGGTCTTTGCCAGCATGTCAATGATGTGAGCTTCAAAGTCAGCATCATGCACCCTGGTTTTCCGGAACTCTCCAGCATAACGATTGTTCTCCCAGTAGTGGTGCCAGTCGCCTCGGCTGTCTGCACCAAATCCAAAGACATTCACCTGTAGCAAGAGAAAGAGGGATACCAGTAACGTTAGTGGTACTTACTGCAAGGTGGCCTGGGAAACCATGATCCTGGGCATGAAGCCCATTGTGGAAAAGCACAAGAAGGTGCATTATAGCATTTTCTGTCTTCCTCTAAAGTAGCAGACATGAGCTCCTGCAGAACATGGGATACTGGATCGATGGCTGATGGTAGACTGGGAAAGCCTACATTCCACCCCCCACTAACATAATGCACAACAGATACAAAGAAAGGTTTCCTGAGCATTACGAGGCACGTTCATTCAAGACATTTCCAGGACATCCCATCAGCACAGATTTTGCTGCCCAAGTCCAAACTGAAAAGCAGAAGCCATTATGATGCTACACAAAGCTTGAGGGAATGGGGGATACCAGGACTCTCACAGGAAATACATGCCCTTCAACTGGAGGGAATCCTGCTAATCCAGTGAATGACTTGGGATTAGTTTTAGAAGGCCGCTTCAGCAAAAAGTGGATACAAAGAAAGACAACAACCTGCAGCTGGGAAACAGGTCACCACTGGGAACTGTGGCAGATTTCAGCTATACTGTGCTAAGAACTTGATGGCCAGGACTAGATACTTTTCCTTTTGAAGATGAAGGCAGCAGGAGGTTGGATTTCACATAGGAAACCAACTCCCATGCTCCATGCCAATGGCATCATCAACCCCTTCAAACCCTTACCTCATCGCAAACATGAAGCGCAAAAAATAGCACTAGCATCCCCGTGGATGGGTAGCGACCATGGTGCTCTGTCCATCGGTCATGGATGTATTTGAAGAAAGCCGGATTGTAGATCTGCACCTACAAGGAAGTCAAACTTTAGAGTTCAGATTACAGAAATTCTCCTAAAAACAGAAAAAGGACGAGAAGCACGGGCCCAAATTGTTCATGAATGAACAAGTGTATACAAGCTGAAAAGGACTGCCATAACTCAGCTACACAACAAGCACATTAGCTGCTTCACCACACTTTCCAGGTACCAAGAAACCCCCTACTTTCACATGCCTGACAGGTACCAAGTCAGTCTAACATTTTCTTGGCTCCTGCAGTTTGTTGGCACACTCTACTAAAACCAGCCAAATTCCATTCAATCCTTCTCTAAGAGACAGTGCTGAATGCAAGATCAGCTGTGAGATGACATAAAATGATGCAGTCTTTGGGAAAAAGTGATCTATGAAACTCAAATGAACTATGAGTCAGGAAAATGTGTAGTACCCTTGTTGTGAAGTACAGCAACTTCTGCTGAAATCTAACTACCTCAGGATCCTGCTTGGCCTTTTTCACATTAGAGGCAAAGTCATAAAGGTGGCTGAGTTGTGTTCCAAGCCTGACTAGATGGGCTAGCCAAGTTCTCCATGGAGAAGGGCCACAAGCAGACTTTAAGGAAATGTTCTTGAGAAGACAAGGAGGATGGATTTCTTGGGCAAAGAAGAAAGTGAACAGGTGTTCTGGATCATCCTTCCCCCCCCCCAAAACAGTCAGGACAGTATATGCCAAGGGGGCCCAGCACCAGCCTTACCTTTTCTTTGTCCACCCGAAGGAAAGGCTTCACAGGTGCGTATGTGCTGAAACAGCAAAAAGGCAAATTATTTCCTGTGTCCTCAGTGCTCCCTGAGCTCACACAGGGGTTATGATGAGAAGGTGCATTCGAAGTAGAGCAGTATTAAATGGGGAAGTCACTCACTTGGGTCCAGATTCAGGAAGTTGCCCAAGCAATGAATATTCCTATGAACTTCAAAAGACCCAGCGCCTGCTAATGTATCCCCTGAGTCAGGCTTTAGGAGGCAGGTACCAGCCCTTTCATAACCCCCTTTCATACTGTGGCAAGGGAGAGGTCTGGCCAATGTGCAGCCTATACACTACATGGCAGATGGATCATGCTGATGCAGACGGTACCAATTCCTGCTGTAAAACAGGGAGATCCCGGAGACAGAAAAACAAACCTCTTCCTGACCCTTTGTGCTGACCAGCCTCTGCCATGAAGCATGAGAGCGGCCAGCCCTTATCTCCCAACACAGAGCGATCACACTGTATTGCAAACTCCAGGTTTCACAGACACTGCACAGTAGGCAACTGAACCTCACCGGACAATGAGAAGCTACTTCAGACTCCGAGCAGAGATCTCTGGGTGCTGGACAGAGGGCAGGTATCCTTACCCTCTTTGGGAGCTGGTGACAGAGACATCAAGCATTTCCTGTTGCTCCTTCCTAAAGTTACTTTCCATTCACTTTGCCTTTTAGTCTTGCTTTGTGGGAAATGTTCAAAAGGAGGCTGGTGTAGTTTAACTGTGCCCATCAGAACACTTGAACACCTCACAGCATCCTACCTACACCCTGATGGGCAGCCCAAGGACATCTTTGCTGTAAACAATCCCTGCCCTCTAACCGATAGGGCTGGTCCCCAGTCACTGAGGTTTAAGAGTGAGCCAATCACCAGCCTGAGAGCACATTTGCAGGTAGACAAGAGACTCCAATTACACACAGTGCCTTCAGCTGCAAGCTCTGGCCTTAACAAGGACTTTACAAACAAGCTTGAGGTGGAGACAAGAGACCCATCAATGGAACAAGATTCCACAGAGTGTCATAGCAAGGCTCCCAGCAGCAAGACACATGGGTCATTCCCTTCCATCCCCTCCTCTCCTCACCCACAGCGGACTGCATACTTCCATTTCCAATTTCATGGTTGCTTCTGGAAAAGTATCCAAGCACCTGTTGGGTGTACTGGCTTTGGCCAGCCAGCCACACTCTGCCTGGCAGGGGAAACACCATGCATCTGGGTCCAAGAAGGCAGTTGATCTTAAGCTCTCTCAGGGGTAACTGTTCTTCTGGACTGGTTTAGTACCTGCTGAGATGTTGGGGCTTAATGCCCATTTTATGGAAATGGGAGGCTCCTCCTTAGCTTGTTCCTGCAGCCATATGGCTGAGGGCAGGTGAAACTTGAGGGCATCTGAACCCCAAGCCTCTGGGCTTGGGCCTGCCCGTAGGATGCCTGCCAGAAGACTTTGGAAATATCTGAAGCCCCTGGTGAGGGTGGAGGATGTTTGCCGGTTGTAGGGCCACTTATGGTTCTGAACTGACTCATGGATTTGGACTTGATTTAGCTGATTTGGGTTGGAACATGAAACATTTCTTTAAAAAGCCACACTGTGCCTGGGGCATAGCTGCATGTCAACCGCAGGAACAAAATGTAGATGCTTTAATTAGGCCCCATCAGGCTGTGGCTCCCTGCAGTCTGCTCCTATGTCTTCCAAGGCAGTACAATGCTGCAGAGTGCAACCAGCCCAACAACCCTAAGAAATAAATACCCTGTTTCACACATGGAGCTATGAAAGGGGGAGAGGACAATGAGGGCAGCAGAGGGAAGCTTGCTTTGTAATTCTGTTCTCTTACCAAAAGTCCCCTTTCTGACCCTGAGCAGTAGCTTCTAGGGGAGCTCATTAGAGGTCTCAGAACACTAGGGAGTACTGGAATGAAACACACTCATTTGAGTCTCAATCTTTTATCTAAGGAAGCCACTGGCAATGTTCCCCATCGCATTTCAGTGGAACAGGATCATGTCCTTAACAGAAGCAAATGAACAGCCACCAAAGAGAACATTTGTTCACTGCTTCCTTGCCAGTGGCATTGGGGTAAAAAGCTGCAAATCCCACAGACAATGCCACTTTTGCCTTCTGACCCACATGATGCAGAGCTGGGTACACATTGCCATGATGTGCTAGTCAACTGCCTTTCAGAAGGAAGGCTTTTTTCACCCACCAGCATGACTGTCCAATTGGGTACTTACAATCTGATCTGTCCAGTTGATAGGGCACTAGCAATCCACAGCAAGTCCAAGGTTTTGAAGGGCACTAGCACAAAGCTCACATTAGCAGGCAAATTCTTGGCACTCTCTGGGTACATGAAGTGGTGGGTGGTCCTGCTCCCGACATCTGCTTCAAAACCTACTGTTGGGGCCTGGTTCATTCTGCAGAGAGAGTTGGGACTTAGAAAGGCAGCATTTCATAATTTCCTTGTCACTTGCACAGAACAAGCTAATTAGTGAAAGAGACAGAAACTGAAAACCTGCTCATCAATAAGGAACATCTGCACAACTAGAGATGAGATGAGTAATTATTAACGCCAGGAATCTTGTAGTCCCTCACTGCACGCTCAATTTCCAGACCTGGCATTACATTAACATTGTGACCATACCTCTTTAAAAAACGTGGGGAAAAACTTTAAAAGGAAAAACCTAAACTTTGCACCCAGGGAGATGAAGATTGATGTACTTCCTAAAAAGGAACAAAGTTGTATCCACTGATTCAGAGTAAGGGGTTCTAAATGACTGCTGCAGCCCTTAAGTTTCAGATGAAGTTCTGGGTGCCCAACACTTCTGAATTTCAGCTGTGATACTTCACAGTGTTACCATAGCCGTGTTCTAAGCAAGAAACTTGACTAACATCCAGAGATGCACAAACATATTATAGCTCAGTTATTCAAAACACATCTTTCCAACCATGCAGCAGTTAATCACACAGAAGAAGCAGACAGTGCTAGACAGACTCTGGAGAGCCGACTTCTATTATCTATGCCATTGAACTGCTGGGTGATCTGGGACAAATCACTCCAGTTCTTCACCTCATTCCCATCCCAGCCTTCTTCTCAACTATTTCAGCTATAAGGTCCTGGGGGCAAGAACTGTTTTGCATTAGGTGTTTAGAAAGAGTTTGATTGGCAAAATGTGGCTGCAATTTTAGGTAGCGATTCTAGCTGCTAAAGTGTGACATGTTATGGGCACATGGGAACTGCTAAGCCAGGAAGCTATCCAAATCAGTATCCTGTTTTACAGTATCCAGCACTAGATGCTTCAGAAGTAGCACAAGCAATAATAAAGCAGCAATTATGGGGGGAAAAAACCATTTTTTCCACCCAGGGGAACAGAGTTCCTAGCTCCCAATATTCCTCAGTGAGGACAAGTCACATTGCCACTTGAACTACCGTGAGAACGAGGGAAAAACCACCCTACTTGCCAACCACTAAACATTCATGCAGTGATATTTAGAAATCCCTACTGCCTTGGGTCATTCTTGACTTTTCAGTGGAGGACAGAGCACACATCTTGACTTGTATTTTGAGATGCACCTCAATTAAACAGAACTTCTCCAGTCCTGCAATGACTTAGAAATATAATTCAAAAGAAACCCTAGAAGTGGTATAGGTCCATTACTAGACAGAAATGGTAAAATTGTTAATAAAGCAGGAAAAGAAAAAGATTTTAAAAAGAGTTCAATAAATATTTGTGTTACTCGTTTGGAAAGCAGTACGATGACGTACTCATAGCATGAAGCAAGGATGAGGGAGTACTTTTCAGTCCATTTGAAATGAAGGAGGAAATTTTAAAAAATAAAATCTACTAAAGAGAAATATTTTAAAGAAGAATCAGCAGGCCTGGATAACTTTTCCCCAAGAGATCTCAGGCCTGCTCATGTGAATTTGTAATAAATCTTGAAACAATGAGGAGATTCCAGAAGGTCACACATGAGCTAATATTGTCCCTATTTTCAAAACAGGCAGCTGGGATGACCTGAAAATACTATAAGTCAGTTAGTATGATGTCAATCCTGGGCAACAAGAGGGAGTCACAGAAGTAGAAAGCTATCTGTAAGACATTTGACTAAGTACCATGCAATATTTTAATTGAAAATAAATCAAGTATAACTGGTAGCACACATTAAACAGATTGAGAACTGGCTCACAATTCTTAAAGAACAGAGTCAATAGGGAATCCTCATGGAACGGAAGCATTTCTAGTGCAGATCCACAGGGAGAGTTACTAGGCCTGATGCTATTCAACATTTTCATCAAAGATTTGGAAGTAAAAATGAAAGTCACTACAGATAAAATCTGTGGATAACAAAAAAAAATCATCAGCAGTGTGGTAAATAAGAAGGGCAGGAGCAATCTGGATGCATTTTAATACAACATGAAAGCAGATCATGCCTACAGAATACAGAATCTAGGAAAACAGGAACTCTGAAGCTAATTCAACCAGAGTTTTCAGTATGATGATGTGGCAAAAAGGGGTTGCAGTGATCGATCCTTGGATGTACAAATGGGAGGTTGTTGTTGGATGTAACAAATTGGAGCTGCTTTTACTGCTGTGTCTAGGCAGAAAGATACTAGAATGTAGCATTCAGACAGATAACTAGAATGCTCCTACAGAGCGAGACTTGAAGAACTCAGTTCTGCTTAACTTGGAGACTCCATTACAGCACAAGTACTTTTATGAAGAAGTATGTGCCAAAAGGACTCTCAACAAGCAGAGAAAAGCAGCTTCCAATCATCAGTGCTTGTTCTGAAGCCAGACAAATTCAAATAAAAAAATGAAGATACGCATGTCTAACAGCAAGGTTTTTAACTACTGGAACAGGCTACTTTGGGAGTGGTAGATTCGTTATCTCCAAGTGTTCAAATTAAAGGGCTTCTCCAAGAAAAGCACTCAAGTTCAACCTATAGACACTGTAAAGTGGAAAGGCCAGAGGTCTCTAGATGGTCTTTTCTGGCCTTAAACTGTATTAATTTAAGAATTAAATGGCTCTCTCCATGAAGCACCTTGGGATCTCGATCTTTTTCATCATCTCAGCCCTGTACTAAGCTGTCCAAAGTCCAAATTGCATTTTCCTATGGGTGCCACTATGTGGCAGCAAAGTGAAAGGAACTGGACGAAGAGGCTGCTTTTAAGGGAAGCTTGGCTGCATACATTGCTGAATGTGTTAGTGACCTCAAGACTAAGCAGTCTACCTACATTGCACACGAACAAAGAGAGGGCAACTAACTCAGTGAATGATGTTGCTCTCACTACACCTAGGTCAGAAAATCATTAAGTGTTGTCAATGCATATTAACATCTGATGAAGTGAACTTGTTTTCATGAAAGCTTATGCATCTCTGATGTATTTAGTCTATAAAGATGCATCTCTGCCCTGCCCAATTTTACCCCATCATACCTAACTACCTCTCTAAGCACTGAATTGTCAGGAAATCCAATTTGAAATCCGTATCGTGACTCAGGCCAGCACTTCATGATTCCCATGATATTCTTCCTATAGAACCCCTGCCACATTCACTACACAGGATGGGTTGTGTTTACACAGTCTGAAGCTGTTTAATAACAGTCTCCCCCTCGTTAGTCCCTGTGTGACCCTAGACCTCGTTTACTGCAGTCTGTTCTTGACCTTGTGCTGAAGACAGAATTACTAGTTTCGTCCTGGGCTTTATGGCATGTACAGCTATAGCAAGCAAGGGCTTCACAAACAAAACACCAACCTCTCTCTCTTCTCACAGTACCCCCAGGAGCACTAACATTGACCATTTCTGCTATTTTTGGGTGTCTAGTAAGAGATGCCTACTACCACCTGATATTTCATAATACTTCGCATTTACAGATCTCATTATTTTTAAAGCACAGCTCCTGCTATTTCACTTGCAACTGAGTGGTCAGGCTTTCTGCAGACCAGCCCCTCAGGTATCAAGTTGAACACTCAAGATGAGGAAAATGCAATGAGTGATTAAACGTGAAGAGTCTAGGTTAAGCTACTTGAGTAGCATCTTGAAGGATCCCTCTGGCATAGGCAGGGGCAGAATTTAGTTCTCCTGACTATCCTCTCTCCCTCGTTCACTCAACACCTTTCAACTTCTGCAACTAAATGTGGCAGAAGACTCTCTGGCTACTATGTCCTTTACTACACAGACCTGATTCATTCCCAGAGGAAGTCCATCCTGAACAATGAATGAAGCAGGGGTCCAAAGAGAAAACAGAGTATAATTATTACATAGCCCTTAATTACATAATGCACATGTGCGTGCACACACATGGATAAAACATAGCTTACCTAGGCACTCTTAATTTCACCATTTCCTAAGTTTTGAACACTTCACTTTACAATCTGGACAACATTCGCTTAAGATATATATATGAAGCTTTAAAAAATTCTCTCTCTCAAGCGAATGTTCTCTCTCATATATATCTATATATCGAGTGAGAGGAAAAAAAACATTCATTTGATAAACAGATAGATATGAAGCTTTAAAAAATTATACACATCTCAAACAAATGTTATGCAGTATAAATATATATATATATTTTTTGCTTAAAAAAATTCAGAGGAATGCCATCATATTGGCATCCCCATAGGTGTGCAGCAGTGTTGGAACCCTTAGATTCACCACACAGATGGCTACCACTTGAACTAATAGAGGAACTGAGAGTAGTAGTAGGTTGTCATTCTCTCTGAGTCAGCAATAGGAGGTGGGACATTTTGTCAGCTTCTTCCATAGCTGGCAGAGGAACTGTGACTCTCTGGAATGGCAAGTTTTACTTCAGGAGCTGAAGGGGAATGGACTCTAACAAAGAGAATGACCCTAGTGTTCTGTCTCCTCCAACCTGTCCTAAGCCCATCTCTTTTCCACTTCTGGCTCATCCTTGTCCCAGTCAATCCCAGACCCGTTGGGTTGGCCCCTCCTCATTTGATTTTTACAACTTGCCCCACTCCTTTTCCTTTTTGAGGTCCCTATTCTCCTGACCCCCAGGTCTCAGTCTTCCTTGTTCATTCCACTACTTTCCTCCCACACCAGGCCAGCTCTCATTCCCTCTGCATATGAATTAAGTGGCTTGCTCCTCCACACTGGCCCTTGCTGGTGCTTGGGCATCGAGAGCACAGGACAGAAAGGCTCCTTGGCGTCAGTGCCAATGTTGGGTTCATTTGCCTGGGGCAGTAGGCACTCTCTGAAAGAATACCTTTCAGAGAAATGTCTCCATGAGAATGGTGACATAATCTGACCAGGGTCACCAAAAACAAAATCTCTGGCCATTTTTAGCTACTTGATGGTAAGAAGTCTCTACTGCTATAGGGGTAGAAGGTGGTACCATACCCCTTAACTGTCCCTCCCAATAAGCTAATGTATGTATGGACCCATCAGTGGAACACCAGGTCATCCCAGGGAACACCAGTCTCTATAACCTCCCTTGAAGAGGAGCAGTTAAGGCCAGGATAACAGCCAAAAAAGCTTGTCAGCCCTAGGAGATAGCTTTCTCTTGGCCTTCACTATGCTTTTGCTCCTGGTGGAATTTTATTGATCCTGCTGATACTGCAAAGGAAACTTTCTGCCTGCTGCAGGAATGCGATTTACACGTGAAGCTAGGAGGACAGCTGGATTCTCAGACACCAAGCTGAGCTGGCAGTTGGAACAAGTTTCGTTCTGGCATAGATGAGAGCACAGCTTCTGGAAGTTGCAGAGAGAGGAAAATAACAGCCTGACACGTCTATCGTGCCTTCCATCCCAAAGGCTCCCCAAGTGCCTCAAAGTTGTGTGTACAGCACCATGGAAGGGTTGCCGAGAGCTGGAGGGAGAGTGGTCAGCGGGCAATGAAGACAGTAGGAAGTGAGGATGAAGGACAACATACTGTGGGGGCGCACCTAGAGAAAACCTCTGCTATTACTGAGGTCCACGGTCCCCATGATCCAGGCAGAACCTCTGTTTGAGATCTAACAGGCAAGGCAGGGCAGACATTGTGGCGAGAAGGACATATTTCTGATCAGTCACACATTAGAAAGACTAGAATTTTCTCCTGTCATTCTCTCAGCTGCCTTTGGCAAGGTCTGCTGCACTAATTGCAGCTCCTAGCACCTGACTCAAGAGATCTCAGCATAAGCACATGTTCTCACAGGGCTGCCTTCCCAGGAATTCAGGCAGCTTAGATAGGCAGAGCCTTTCTGTCCATTCTCAAAGAGTCTCTGGAGGTGCAAGTCCACCACAGAGACCAAGGCTGGGTCAGCACTGGACCCACTTCTCCACTTGCCTGAACCTTCATGCTGCTAGTAAGGGTATCCTAGAACCAGGGAGATATCACCTCTTTCCTTTGAAAATCAAATTAAATAGAGGGGAAACTCTCGCCCTTCTGCCCTCTATGGACAACTGTGAAAATGCAAACATCCTAAGTGCTGGAGACCACAGGACCCAATTTTGCTGGACCTCAGGGTCTTGGCACAAGTTGCAGCAGAATTCTGAAGCAGGAGAGAGACCAAAGCAGTGAGACAGCAAATACAGCTTAGCCAAATTGCAAACCAACCTCTCACTGGCTTAACACAAAAAGGAGGGTCTTATTTCTTTTAGCTGCTAAGATAGAGAACACACACAGCTCACTCCAGAGCCGCAGCCTCATGGGCTGAGTTCCAACCCCAGCATCATTTAGTTATATATTTTCAGAGCAAACTTCTCTGCTCTCCCAGAAGCGGTGTAACAGAAATGCCAATGCAACCCAAACAGTGGCACAAGCTGGCAACCTAAGAAGGAACTGCCCAGGAAGGCAACTAAGAAGGAGCCTGAGAAGGGCAGAAAGGTAGCCAGGCACTCCACTTGATGATCTGTGCCTGAGAGACCCATAAAGAGAACAGACCTGAATGAATGGTGACCAGCTGATCCAGTTGCAATAAGCAGATAGAGGTACTGGTGTGATATCAGTAAGAGATTCCATAGGGAGAAATGAGCAGGGGGCGTTCCCAAGAGACGGATTTTCAAACAGAACTGAGAGATTCTGGAACACAAGCCTCTCCTGTCACCAGTGAGCTTTAGGCTGCCTGGTGACTATGGAGCATCCAAAATGCCCATGCAGAGAAAGGGAAGCCTCCAGATGGTGTGGCATTCCACAGCAGGTTTGTCACTTCTGGGACAGGTCTTCCCAACACAACATGTAAAACTGAGGAGCCAGCGGTATCCAGAAGCAACTGCTGGTAAGAGATGGGTTGACTAGGTAGAGATCCCACAGGCAGAAAGTTTTTTCTCCCTCACTAAGCCTGTTGGATCCCATCATCCCAGTTGCCTGACAAATGGATAAGCCACACAAACTGTGCTGCCTTCGACGGAGCACAATCCTAGAACCTTATCCCTACCTTGCAACTTAGGGGCAGGAGAATTTTTAACCTCCTATCAAGCAAAGGCTCAGGGAGGAAGGCAGGCAGGGTCACACTTGTCTGAGATACGAACACTAGAGGAATGGCACGAGTGAGGGCTCTCCATAGAGAGGCCATTGCCTTTGAGAGAGCACAGCTGGGGACCATGACACCCAGAGAGTGATCCACAGCCATAATGCATACTCCCATGAGGTGGCTACCCCAGAAGTTACAACAGACAGGGGCTTGCATTAGTAGAAAATCCCACTGCGAACATTAGTCACCACAGGGCTAAGAAATCACCACTGCCAAGTCTTTCCCCCTTCAATATCAAGCATGAAATGAAACAAGCAGCTTTTGCGCTCAACAGGTTCTTGAAGCCTGCCATTTGACTCAGCTGACACGAGCCAAGTGGCTAGCAGATCTCTGAAAGAATGTGCACAGATATCACCAGCGGGGAAGAAGGAAGCAGAGAGCCCCAACAGAGTTATGGCGGGTCTATGCTCGAGGATTTAGCAGTACAGCAGTAGTGGCCACTCATGCTGGCCAAGCATGCCTGGTGTAAATACAGGTACGCTAACCCAGCCAACCCACCCTCTACTCTCGGGATTCTTGCCAGGTGCAACTCTTACCCAACTGCAGGCCTGTCCTCCAAACTTGGCCTTGGCACCAAGAGGTAGGAGGTGGCTGTAATCCCACAGAAGCAGCCATGCCAAAATGCCATAGAAAGTACAGAGGAGCAAGACTGTCATGAGGCTGCACATTTGAAACTCCAAAGGGTACTGCTGCAATACAGACATGAAGAACCTTCTAATTCTGGACTAGAGCAACTTAAAGCCTGATCAGTCACATTGTCCAGGTAGCTGGAGCTCCACATTTGCCTCATGCATTGAGTCATCAGTTGTTATAGGTGTGATCTAAATGGGATTCAGCATCGGACCGAGTATCAGCACACCCGTGCTCTAATCCCAGCTCCAGCCCACTCCCTCCAGGGCATGGGCGTGTGAAAGAACTCCATTCCAGCCTACTCTTTTCTGTTTTATTCCTTTTTCATTTCTCTTTGTCTTCTCACTTGTCTGTCAGTCTCGATGCCCTGAGTTACTGTATTCATGACTGACCACAGGCACTGAGGGAGGGAATCTGACCTCCCTATGGCTTGAGCTCTGACCTCATGACTTGGGGGCAGGGGCTCAAGTCTAGGTCAAGGTGTGATGCTTTTCAAATTGGTTGGTTAACATAAAACACCTGGCCTTGATTAGAGCTAGCAGGTGAGGTCAGATAGGGCTATTTAAAGTGAGAGGCTCTCCAGGGACAAGAAGAGCCATGTTGGGACTTTTACACAGCAGACTGAACCTCTGCAATCCTCACCCACTTCTGGAACGCTGAAGTGAGTAAATTACCAGAAACTTAACTAGAAAGGTAGCTTATAGTAATTTAGAAGTGTATTAAATGTCTATCAGGCCAGTTCTGTTTGCTCAGGGTATTCTTTTGATGCTTCTCCGACTTGTACCCCTCCCCAAGCCTACCCTCTCTACCCAATAAAGCTATCCATTAACAAGCTTTGTGGTACGTGCTTGAGAAGGAATGGACAAGCCTTTGCATTCCCTTGGCTCGAATGACTAAGGGAGGCTACTATCTGTGCTTCAGGTTAAAGGAAGCACTCCAAGATCTTGCAGGGGGTCAAATGCCTTTAAGGTCTACAAGCCCTGTGCACCTTAGGGAGCACAGGGCCTAGGCAATAACCAAGCCCCGGGTAGTGGCAGTGGTTACCCCGGGCTTGCAAGTGCTTCAGGAAGGGGGTCGGCTAGTCACAGGCGCCCCAGGGCAGACACTCGGGCTTGGTAGGTGTATGGGTGCAGTAAGGTGGGTGGCTCAGTGCAGAAGCGCCCCTTACTGGCCCACTACAAGCAGTCACTGCCTCTCTGTGCCTTGGTTTCCCAGTGTAAGACTAAGACCACTTCACATTCATAGAGCAGCTCTCATTGGAGGACAACAGAATGCACTTCCGAATAAATCCCCTAATCTCTGTGGCACTGGGAAGAGACTATTCTTCTCGACTCCCTATTGCTCCAAAGCCTTGCAGCTCAGGAGAAAGCCAGTGCTGCTCCCCTGGTTGGAAAGAGCTGGGTGAGTGTGACCAGAGACCACAATTCCCCCATCCCTGGCATGAAAGAGTGATCCCTACAGCACTACTGGTGCCCCATTCTGCTCTGGAGCAAAAGAGTTGCATTAAAACCATCCAAGCATACTGCAACGTCAGTGCAATGTGCCTTCCCTTGTTCATGGTGGGAGTTCAGCTCCACAGCAGAGTCCTATAATCAGGCTATATAAGTGACTGGCAGATGCTCCAGATTCCAGTAGAAATCTCCTAACAGAGATGCTCTGGGAGGGCTATGTGGGAGAAGAGTAGCTCATCAGGCCAACTGAAAGGAAATACTCACATTCTATCCATTGCTTTTATCTGGCAACTTCTTGCTTCAACAGGAGAGAATCTCACCCAGTTAATGCTACTTGGCCCCTTAAGGCAAGTGAGCCCGCACTCAGCAGTTTATGCTAATGCTGTCTTAAGGAGCCAGCAGTGATGACTGAGGAACATTAAGACATCACTGTTCCATGGGAGAAGCTCCCTTTAAGCAGCATGCACAGTTGTGTGCATGTCTGCATCTCTTGCCATTAGCATCAGTGCTGTCTCAGCTCAAGCATCTATCTCTTCACTGCAGAATGAGTGGGCTACAGCACTCTCAAAAGGAGGAGAGAGCAGTCCAGTACTCGGACTGGAGGGGTGGCTCTCAGCCAAAGTAGGTTGCTGACATCTGGTTCAAATGTGTTTCACTAAGAGCAATGATTGTAATGGTGGTGCAAGGCAGCCCTCCCAGGCCAAAAAACAGAATTGGCATAGACGATGTCTATTGTTCTCTTTCCCTCCTCCTCCTCCCTTCAGAATGGCACACTGGGGGAGGGGTTCCTTTATTAAAGGAACTGCTCTGTGAGCAGATTTGCAAGGCTGGGCCATGGGTGTTACAGATGCACCCCTGTTCCCACCTGGCCTCAGAGATGGGAGGATTTTAACATCATGAGTTACAAGACTCCTGTCTTAGGTCAGGTCCAGTGTTCCCTCTGCAGCTGCTCTCAGCTTTTCTAGGTTAAGTCCAAGTCAGGCTCTCTATACTCCATATCCTGCCATTTCCTCTGTAACTGGATTAAAAGCTGCTCCCCCAAGTGACAGGCTACAGCCCAGTGCACACGGTTGTGTCCCCTCTCCCCCCGAGCCTCAGGGAAGCTTAAATTAATGAGAAGACAAAGAGCTGATTGACAAGGAAACCAGCAGAGGTGGAAAGAGAGCTCAACCAGCCAGAGCCAGGCCAGACATAAACTGGAAAGATGGGTGGGGGAGGGGAAAAACTAGCCCTCTGCCTGGAGGATAGAAACTTGCTTTAAAATGCATGGAGGAGGGGAGTGAGTGCTAGCTAGTTGAACCAGCAGCTCGAGAGGAAGGGGGTCGAGTCTGCCTCCTCTACTCAGGCATTATCTGAAGTGACAGCCAGCCCAGTGCGGAGGCTGGGGTGTGGCACCTCCCGACTCAGCTCGCTGACCTGGATGAACTGTGCCAGTGGCTCCCTTCCCCACTCTGCTACAGACAGCTTTACAGCATCAGCTACTCGCCTCATGATGAAGTCATGCCCATCAATCTCTCGCCCGTAACCAGAGCCGCGCAGGTTGCCTGAATTGCCCACAACAGCACAGCGCCGACACTTCTGGGGGTCCCGGTAGCTGTATGGGTTTTCACCAGGCACAATCTGGAAGAGCTTGCTCAGGACCTCATTAGTGTTATGGGACTTGAACTGTGGCTGCAGCATCTGTGGAAAGAAATGAGGGGAAGCAAAACCTTAGACGAGGATAGTAGCAGGTGTACCTACCTCTGGCACCTGTGACCAACGAACCCCACATCCAGACTTCCCGCATTTACCAGACAGTCTCACAATCCCTCCAGCTGTCATGAAATAGGGAGAGCAGTGCCCAGATTGCTGCTATGGGCCTGACTGGCCAAGATCTCCTGGGTAGAACAGGAGACTATGCCTTGTCAGGCCTCCGAGATGTGGCTCTGTGGGAAGGGAAACAGAGTGAGCAGGAAACCAGAATAAGATGGGAGAACCAGAAGAGGCTGAGGAAGGGGCAGTGAAGTCAGAGAAGGAAAAAGTAAGGTGTGAAAACCAACAGCAACATGCACTTTCAGTCTGGGAGTAAGACTACCCCTGCACACGTATGAGTCCGTGCTTTCTGATGTAGGTTCAAAGACCTTGGGGCAACTTTGACCCCATTTATCCCATCAGAGGCTCAGCAGCTCCCAGCCAAACAGATGGCATGTTTTGAAATACACTTGAGCATTAAGTGGGATTTATTGCAGCATCCCAGAGAGCACAGACTAAAAATATCCAGGAGGACACAGCTCACATCCAAAGGTCTGTGTTCAAGCTTTTGCTAGCTTAACAAGCAAAGGGTGTCAGCATGTGGCTAAGACACATTATCAGTTGCCTCACACATTCAGAGTCTAGTATATACAAGGTGGGCTAGGGAGATGAAGTTTCTGGCTGTGACTAGATACCTTTAAGAGCATACACATTGTGTGCCATCCTAATGCAATTTAGTTCTAGCACATAAACCAGCCTGGGCAACAGAATGAGACTAACATACCTGCTGTCATTTCTAGGTCACTTCCCGTCCAGGCTCTATCACACTAACCATACATGCATAGGGCTGGATGAGAGCTCAGGGGGTCACCTAATCTATGTGTCTTCCCAGAGGCACAATCAGAACTTACCCAGACCATCCCCTGAGAAACAGCCATCTAACCTGTTCTTGCAAACCTCCAACAAAGGAGGTTTCATGGCTCCATAGACCGTCAGCCTCTTTTAGTGCCTCACCTGCCTAACGAAGTCCTACATTTAACCCATGACATCTTCGCTGCATGTTGAGCTGATTTTCCTTGACTGCTTGATGGCTGTTCTCCATGACTCTTTAATACAACCTTTTCTGTACTGGAAGACTTGAGTTCTCTCCTTAGTCATCTCCTTCCTAAAACTAGCCCAATTTCATCAGCCTTTTCTCATAGCAATGAGTGGATAAGAGTGCACTAGGCCTGTGTGAAGCGGCAAATATTCAATCTGGATTCAGATTCGGCTGATTCGGAGGACACTGATTCAATTTGGTGATTTGAGTCACTGTCCCAGTTTGATGTGGCTGAATTGGATTTGAAGATTTGGCACTGATTTGGAGATTTGGCCATACACTAAACAGGCAGTAGTCCTTAAGCACATTGGACACAGCTGCCTCCAGCTAGTAAATCTGTTGTGGTGGGTGGAGGGGGGAGGGAAGGGGCTGGGACAAGCTGCCCAGCTGGGGCAGAGGGGTGCGGGACTTGGGGAGGGGGGCTCCTGCCATTGTGTGCTGCTGGTCCGGGTGAGCATGGGGGCAAGCATACCCCTGGATCTGCACAGGGCAGGATGGACCAGGCTGTGCTCCAGGAGGCTAGCCCCAGCCACCCACCACTGGGCTGCACTCCGCGGTGCAGGAGAAGCCAGGGCTGTGCTCCACGTGACTACCCCAGCCCAGATCCAGCAAAGCCCTGGCTCTACCTGCCTTGCAGAGTGCAGTCAAGTGGAGGCCATGGAGGGCCTGCAACCAACCACTCTAAAATACCCTGCCATTGGCCCCACTCCAATCTGGGTTCATGTGCCCACCCCCATGCCCTGCTGCTGCTTGCCCTGCCGTGTCCCAGCTCAGCAAAGCTGCAGCTTGTTCGGGAGGTGCAGGGAGGCTGGAGAGGCTTCCACCGCTGTGCGCCACTTGTCCAAGTCAGTGCAGCAGCACCATCCCACGCCTGGCGACTGGCAGGAGGGCACAGCGTTGATCTGCTCCCTCCTTCCCTCCTGCCTCCACCCACCACTACAGACTTACCAGCTTGAGGCAGCTGTGTGCAGCATGGTCAAGGTATACTGACTGTCTATTGCTGAATCTTCAAATTAGTGCCATATCAATTCAAAGGCTTTCAATTCGATTTGGACCTTTTAATGGGTCTCCCAATTCAATTCGGATTTGGAGAGTCAGCCTCCGAATTGGGCCAAATCTCCTCCCAATTGAAATTGTCTACCGAAGCTTTGCACAGCCCCTAGAGTGCACACAAGGGCATTAACTGCAAAGTAGCTCATGCATGACAAACAACCTGCCTCTTCTGCCTCCTGGAAACTTGTTCATGCACTATAGCCTAGCTCAGTGGTTGGCAGCCTACAGCCCGTGGGCTGAATTTGAGACAAAGTGATTGTATCTGTCCTGCATCACACCACCAATCCCCTCTGCAGCCCTCCCTGGCTGCCTCTTCCCTTTCCACACTCCTAACAGCAGGTGCTGCTTCCTGTCATCACCCTTGCCAAATTCAGCCCTCCTCACTGCCGCTGAGGATGGGAATCAGCAGCACATGCCAGAGGCAGCACTGAATTGGGTGCTAGAGGAGAGCAGTGGTTTGTGGTGGCCCATGGAGACAGGTAAGTCACAAGTGGGCAGCCTGCTAATCTAAAGTTTGCCAGTCCTTAGCTTAGCCAGATATTCCTAATTTCACACCCAAGCTTTTCAATTTCTCCTTCCTTAAGGTAGTACTTTGCACTTATCTATACTGCCTTTCGTCTTACTGATTTCATGCCACCTCTCCAATTTGTCAAGCTCATTTTGAATTGTGATCTTGTCCTCTAAAGCACTTGAAATCCCACCTTACATGTGGTCTCCTGGAAAAACATATAAAAGTATGTTTTCTGTTTCACCAGCCAACTGATTCACAGCACCATTGAAAACAAACTGGATCCAGAGCCAGAGGCTTGTGGGACACCGCTTTAAATGTCTCTCAGTCAGTTAGCAAACCACTGATACCTGTCTGCAGCTTTCAACCAGCTGCGTATGCACCTTAGGGTGATTCTATCTAGATCATATTTCCTTAGTCTGCTTACGATACAGCAACAGACTAGTCTGCCAGACATGACAGAAGGAGGTTTTAAGGGATCCTCTGGCAACCACATAGAAGGGTGTCTACTGCCTGTTCTTTTGAGCATTAGCAGGAAAATGAAGGATCCCCTGTTCTCTACTCACACTGGTTTAAATCTTCTGGGTTTCATTAGTCGAGTTAAACCAGTATGAAGGGAGACCTGGGCCCAAGCTTCTTAAGAAAGATCATGATGAAGAACAGCCTACTAGAAAAGGTACCAAACTAGGACTTTGACATTTAGGCTCAGTTCCAAGCTTTCTGGCTTCAACTTCCTGTGACTACAGACATGTCACTCAGTGCAGACAACAGTCCTTTATACAGGGTGTTGAGAGATGCATGTTGTGTGGGTTGGGCTCTGGTAATGTGAGGATGCGAGTCTCTCAACCCTTCAGTCAACACGGACATTGTTGTCTGCCAGAGCATAACAGCCTGACCACATCTTGAAGGACTCTGCTGCCCAGCTCTGCAGTCAGAGACATTCAAATGCAGAAAGAGCTGGGCAGAGGGGTAGGCAGGCAGTGGGAGGCTGCTAGTTTGGTTTGGGGGCTTTTATAATCAAATAATAAAATTTCCTGAAACTATATTTTCAGGATGACTAAAATGATGCCGCTGAAGTCAGTGGGTAGCTCCCATCCAAGTAAAAGCCAAAAGTTTAAGAAGAGTCAATATTTTGTTTTGACATTTTCCAAATGACTCATTTTCATAACTGATGTTGAAATGGACCTAAACTTTAAAGAAATGCCTTAAAAGCATTAACAACTTCCAAAACTAACACAAGACATTTTGAAACAAACAAAATATTTCAGGAGCTCCAAAAGAAAATGGAGAGCCTGTCCCCAGCCTTTCCTTTTTTTTTTTTTTTTTTTTTTTAAATTCAGCCCTCAAAATCTGTTATTCCTGCAGCTCTACAGATTGGAAGATGAATGGGAGGCAGGCCCCATGGGGAAGGCAGTTCTGTGGTAGTTTCACTGAGCTGTTGCCTGCAGTTTGCCCAGGTTAGAAGTCCAGGTGCCCCTGGATGCCACCTCTCTCTCCCAGAGTAAGACTCAGCACTGGCCAAAGGTTCCAGATCAACTCTCTCCTGTCCATCTGCAAGCTGACCTCTTCAAATCGGGCTAGCTGGAGCGTACCGATGTGTTTTATACCAGTTACTGAAGAACCCTTGTGATCAATTCCCCACCCCTTAAAATTTGCACTTCAAAAGCCACTCTCATGGGCACAAAGTCCCAGCATGGCTCCTCCCAAGGAGTAATTTGGTACCAGGGCATTCATTAATTTCTGAGCAGCCTGGATGCTCCAGTTTCTTGGCAAGATTCAACCTTCTAAAGGAAACTAGGCCATTCTATTAAGTCAGCTGCTGCATGGTCTGCAACTCCCCCTCCAGCTTGTGCTTCAGTGCTGCTCAAGTGCTTCAGGAAGACGGCTGCAGCACTGGGGACACTGACAGGTCCAGAGGCAAGTTCTGTACAGGAATTATCTTGCACTGCTTTTGCCCGATAAGTGGAGCTCTCCTGCCCTGCCTGGCATTGCTTAAGCCTAAAGCATGACAGAGATGGTTGGGCCATAGCTTATAAAACCCAAGTCTTCTCAGCATGGTCAGACAGGCTGGAGTGAGAAGGGACAGTTCTAACCCTGGTTAACAATGAACTCCCGGGCTGTGCAGTGGGCTTCCGATTTCTTGCCAAACTCTCCAAGAAGCCCCAAACCATATCCCCTGCCCACTGCTTGCCAGACAGAACCCCTCACCTCAGTTCAGGTCATCCACAATGCCACAGTTGCATAAGCCCCTAGCAACAGCCCATCTCCAACATCCCCAGTCCAACATACTCAAAGAGTTTGTGGTGCCAAGAACTGTAAATGTTCGGGATGGCATGGATTCCTCCTGGCATGGGCAGGAGATGCCCAGTGGCTGGAATGACAGCCAGCAGTCATTAAAGGAGACATAACTTAAACAGGAGAGCAGGTAGTCCAAACTGTTCACCTCCTTAACAACACAAACCAAGTGATTCCAAGTCTGCATGCTGAGCGGTGAGATGGGAAGGACAGCCACAAAGAGAATGCACACAGGCATCTCCCATTACTTCTCTATATCATTCGTTCAATGGCCCCTGCTGGCCTGAGTACTGCATTTACTGATGCCCCAGCTATGAGGCAGGGCTTGACTGTGTTCCTACAATCACTAGGGGGGAGCTGAGGCACTAGTAACTTAGCTGAGATCCCATAGGAAGGCTGTGACAGAGCAGGGGACTGAACGCCAGTTTCCATAGCAGGCCAGTAGCCTGGCTATGAAACCATTTTCATGCTCCAAGAACATGCCACAAACATTCTTCAAGAGTCCTCCTCTCCTGTAACAGTGGCCTCCCATAAGGATGGAGGTTGCCTGGTGTATCTGTTGATCCTGAGCGGCTAAGAATTGTAGTCATCCTCTTGTCATCTCAGCTCCCCTGAACTGCTTTATGCTTGGTCTTTTAAAGCATGTGTGCACTTTGTCCCCATTGCTCCCAAGCACACTCCAGTCACCGGCTCCCACATGCTGGCACTGAACCCAAAGAGGCAGCAGTAAAGCAGCTCTGGGGTGCCCCATGCAATTGCTCAAAAGCTTGTCATGTCTTTGGAATGTATGAGTGGACAAGTGAGTGGGCACTGGGCATGGCTGTCTGGGAGATTAGGCACACCCTTTGACTGTGATCTTTTGGGGCAAAGGGATGTCTTTTTGGCATAAACAGCACCTGCCAGAATGGGGCCCTGGCCACAGTCAAAATGGAAGTTATCCATCCCAGCATTCTCTCTGGCTGAGAATCACACACTCACACTCACACTCAAACGATTAACTAAATGATTGGATTGCTTGAACATCCCACAACTATGTACCAATGTGAACATTATGTACCAGGGTCCTGTTTCCCTTAAAACCATTACATAGTAGGATAGAGTTATAAATTTAACATTTCCTTAATAAAGTGTTTTTGTAAAGCCAATGTTAAATGGTCATAGGCCTCAGCCAAGATATGAGTCTGCTGTCAGGCCCAATCCAAAATGTGAGAGTCCCTTCCCTAAAATGTTTAAGTGATGAGACCTTACAAAGCATGCAGTTGAGACCCTTGCCTCCTCCCATTCTCCAAACAGGCTGATCTTCCTGCAGGGCAAAAGGCTTGCAGCAGCCTCCTGACCCACGTTCCTCCATTCCACACTGACCAAGACAGAACTCTTAACTATTATCAGCATTGCAAGACAGAATGATCCACCTGGAAGCATCCCTCAGGTATGTGGGGTTATCACACCCAATGGTGTAGGGCAGCAGTTCCCAAACTGTGGGTCGTAACCCCAAATGGGGCTGCAACATCAGCAGATGTGTTGGGGGGGAGGAAATTGTGCGGTGGGAGTGAGAGGCTATGCTGAGGAAATAGGGCCATAAATGGGGTCATACCAAGGGGAAAAAAAGTTTGGGAAGCACTGGCATAGGGCTACGATTCTCAACAAGGGTGCTGTGGCACCCTGGGATGCCTTGAGATCTTTTCAAGGGTGCTTCAGGGTGTCACACAAGTGTTAACACTGTTAGATGTGCAAACGTGATTCACAAGATAAATCAGAGATTACAAATGGACTGCACAGTGTTAAAAATATTTTGACTTGCTTTGGGCTTTGAATTCTTTGCAGCAGAAGAATTGCTTCTAGTATTTTTCTGTAGTCAAAAAAGAGTGAAAATTAAGAGCTGGTATTTTATGGGAAAGGGAGAGGGGTCCCTCCTGTTGTAAAGGAATACTTTGCCATCCGATAGCAAGGCTGGTGGGCATCCTTGCTTGTATATGAACACTTCTAAGCTTCTTACCTGTCTTTCCCTTCAGGGATTAGAACCTCCAGCAAGTGTCCCTCGGTGTCTGACAGCACAATGCTTGCGCTTGCTTTCAGGAGGGGTCACAGCCAGGCTTTTTTGGAAGGTTATTTTAAACTTTGAGAGGCTCAAGCACTCTTCCAGAAGAATGAGCCTATGAGGACAGTAAAGAACCAGTCCCCAGACAGGACATGCTTGCTAAAAGGGCACAGAGAAGCTGTTTCCAGCCCACCCTCACAGCCTGGATCAGAGTCCTAAGTGTGGCTCTTCTCACTATCCTCCAGTCACTCAAGTGCACTTGGACCTTACCTGCTCTGTGAGCAAGGATGGAGTCCAGCCCAGTTTCTTCCTTAATTGACTTAGCTCTGCAGAGCTCAAGTCTGGAGTAAACACCTGGTTTGTCAGGGGAGCAGAAGGTTTGAACCCCAGGACACTCAAGGAACAGACTGATGGAGTGAAAAGGGGCTGGGGTCTTACATGGCACAATGCAGCACTGTGCAAAGATGCCCAAGCTCATGCCAACAGTGCCACAGCAAGCACTGTACCAGGCAGATATACCCATGACATTAAAGCTGTTTTCAAATTGGGTAGCAGAAGCAAGATTTCTGTTGCTCAGAAAAGCAATCATCCCTCAGGCCTCTCTCCTCAGGTTACCAAGGAGGAGCTGGGCAAACAGCTCATTGCCCTGAAGCAGCTCCAGGGCTTGGGTCAGAAACAGGGCTCGAGGGATCTGGCAGGAACCTAGGGCTGCAGAGACCCAGTGTGAATGAACTGTGGCACAAAAGCACATGAACCATTGCAGTGGTCTCCTGATACCTAATAGAGGGACTGTGTGACTCCACAAGAAGCTGCAGGAGAGCTCAAGGTTGGGAGCAAAGAACAACTCTTTCTACTGGGTCTATACAAGCCCGCTTTTGGAAGCAGTGTCAGATACGAGGCTATGCCAGGGTGATAGTAGCCTCTTCATCCAGCAAGCCCATTCATCTCCCAGACACATCCAACAAGACGCAATACAGGCTTAAAAACATATGGCTAGGGCTGAGAACGCAAGCTGGGTGTCCCACCAAGGATGCATTAGAAAGCTGCTACAGCAGCTCCAGCTGGCCAGCTGCAGCAGCGAGCTGGCAAAGAGCTATAGTCTCCAGCCTGCATCTCCATCGCTAATCACAGAGCATCACTTAATGGACTCTCAGGAGCAGCAAGTTGGACTCGGACAGATTTGCGGGCCAATATTGCAGAAGGAGCTAAGAGATCCATCTAATTAAAGGAGAGAGCAGGAAAACAGGCCCCCAGGGCCTTGTACATCATGGGAGCCAGGGATGAGAAGAGGAGGAGAAGGCGTTACTGCTTAGAGAGCCTATTGCTCTAATAAAGATCACCAGCTGGATTCCGGCAGACACTCAGGGATGGAGGCAGGAGGCTGCATCATATTTACAATTGCTTCCTGCCTCCAGATGCTTCCAGTCCCTTTACTGCATTCATACAGCTCCTAGCACAAGGACATGCTGGTTTAATTGCCATTCCTTTCTGGACTGGGAGGTGCATGTGTCATCAGCATGTGCTTCCATCATTTGCTGCAAGCAGGACAGGCCATGCAGCTCTGGGATAGATAGCTTTGCCTAGGCTCCGTGTGCCCCACCTCCTCAACTCCAAGCCACCCAGGACCTCTAGACAATAAAACCAAGTCTAACAAGGCCATTAGCAGCTCCCCTCCCCCATGCACACTGGTCCCAGGCAGATTGTCTGGAATGGCACACTCCTCTCCACCCATATGCACACATACACCCTCCTTGGCACCAAGTGTAACTGTCCTCCAAACTCCTGTGGCATGTGCCACTTCAGTGCTAGGCTGGCTGCTTGCAGCAGCATGGAATTTAAATTAAATTCTTTGTTTTCAGTGCATCGCTGTTTCCCTGGGAAACCCTCCTGCTGCGTAAAGGGAGACGCTCCAGAGGCAGAACACTGTGCAGGTTGCCAGTGGATCAAGTGGCAGCACCTTGAGCACAGGGGCCACCCAACAAAGGATGAGGCAATGGCATCTGGCTCAAAGACTTGCCCCCCAGCCCTGCTCTGTGTTCTCACTGCTGACCTGTGTTGCTTCTCCACTCGGGCTAGAAGCTGAAACCTACCCACTTGTTCCACAGGCTGCAGTATTTGGGGGAGATTATGGGGGGAAGAGGGGAGAGGTATTCTCTGTTCTATAGCAGTGACATAAGCTCTACAAGATTAGCTTTTCTACATGTTCAGCCAACTCAGCTCCTCTTCTAGAAGGGGATGTTTGCACACAGCTGCTCCTCACAGCCCTGCCACACATGTAGGTGGTCTCTGATCAGACAGCAGCATTGCCACACTAGAATTTATTATTGCCACCTCCACAGACCCATTTTAGGGGACTCCTTGTTCCAACTGCAGGGCTGCCCCTACCTCTCAGTATCCCCACATCACTCCCAGCATTAATATAGGGCCCTCATGAAGGCAGTGGATTACACCCACAGTGGAGAAGCTGGCTCATTAGTGCCCTACGGGTGAGGAGTAGCTTTGGTTGGCTCTCAGTGCCTGGGTGGGCTGAGAGGGGGTGATGATGAGAAAGAGATCTCATTTTGATCTGGGGTCACAGACACAATAGCCAGGAACTTCCAGAGCCCCTCTGTACAGAGACAGGTGGCAGAGTGAGTCTCCTACAGTAGATGGGGTTCAGACTAGACCACACAGGCTCCCCTAGCACTGGGGAGCCTCTGAAACAGCACACTCCTGACCTATGGGTTAGACAAGCTGCAGAGAGGATCTGGGAGCCACATCCACTGCTCACCCAGGGCCATCCCCTGTGTCCCAGGAGCATTAGCAGGGAGTAGGGGTGAAGTATTAGGGTACCACTTCTGGTCTCTCTCCATGGGCCACAAGTTTGGATGCCTCTTCCTAGTAAGGTACAAAGGTGGTAAAGGGGACACTAATCCCAAGCCTGCTAGCAGAACTCACTCACCATCCACCATCTCTGGACATCCAATGGGAGGTCCATGTTCTCCTTTGTCCACACTGGGGAGATGTTACCGTCATAGTGGCTGTTGAACCAGTCTGAGGCCCTGGCATCCTCCATGCACTGCTGGCAAGCACAGCTCTTCATGAAGACCCCACCCTTGCTGACACGCTGCATACCAGCATAGCCAGGCACCAGCTTGACCCGGTGGATGCCACTGAGGCTGCTGGGGTCCAGGTAGGTGATGCTGTGGTGCGAGTAGGTGAAGAGAAGAGACATGACGAAGACAAGCAGGGAGGCAGTAGACAGGAACCAGAACCGCAGGGAGCACTTCATGGTGGGTAGGGTTGAGGGGAAGAGGCCACCCTGCTGGGCCAGAGGAGAGGTCACTGCAGGCTGTTGCCTGCTGGCCTCTTGGCCAGCCTGTGCCAATGGTTCACTGCCCACCTTCTCTGTTGCAGCAGATGAAGGGCATAGAACACATGGGGGGTGGGGAATGTATAAAGTAGGAGGGAACTGCAATGAAGACTGGCTCAGCAACAAATCTAGTGCCCTGGGGACTCTTCAATCACTGCATATGTCCTCACAGCTCCCTGGATGCCACAGAGGACTTGCTGGGCTACAGGGACTCTTCTACTGTCCAAGGGGAGAGCATATGCTGCTGGAGCTACACAACTGCAGGAATCCAGAGGCCAGTCCTTCTGCAGAAGCTGCCTTCGGAGACCCCAGATCTTTCACTGCTAAGCAACTGAAGTGCTCATCTCTTGTGAGAAAATGGATTGTCCTGGGCTTGGACCTTGATTGGGCTCATCATCTCCTCTTTCCCTGAAGGGCCATCACAATCTTTGCTTGCCAGAAAAAATAAGGGATGTCTTTGTGCCCCTAGGCCCAAGATCTGGCCTGATGTTCTGGAGAAGTGACCTGCTAAGCCAAACCCTTGCTCTGAAACTCCATCCACGAGGGGGAAGAAAAGTTCACTGCATCTTAGGGTAACTCCATGCAGGGAACTGGAGATCTGTGTTCCCGCAGCACATCACCCACACCTGGCTTGCTACTGCTTCCCATCCGCATCTGCTCTCCTTGGAGAAGGCCCCCTACTTCCTGTTGCCAAGGAGACAGTCGAGCTCTTGAGCGCCACATCTGTAACCAGGCCTAGGAACAGCTGTAGCCCTGGTGCATACACTTGCTCACCTGCTCCAACCACAACACGGTGCCAATCACTCCTGCCACCTGCTGCTGGGGGCAGGCCCTGGCTGACCTTCAGCTGCAGCCTCATTCATCCTCTTTGGGAGCCATCCTGCTCTGCCGCTTAGGCATTTAAATAATCCCATGGCAATCTTCTCTCTGTTGCTCACCTGGAGAAGCTGTTGCTGTAATAACATCCTAAAATGGAAAGGAGGGAGGGGGAAGAAACAGATTTCAGCATCAAGAACTACTAGCATCATATTTAAAAAAAAAAAAAAAGAGCTAAAAGCTCAAACCTACACAGACAGCCACTCCCAAAGACAATTTTAAACCCAGCCAGTGCAGGCTCCTGCCTGCAGCTCCCTAGCACCAGGTGAAGCTAAGTAGAGACTGGATCAAGGCATAAATACCACTATAAGGGGTTAGGGTGACCCTGAGGCAGAGTCTTTCCTGTGAACTGTCTGAGCAGGCATGTTAGCAGAAGGCCTGTCCAGTGGGGAGGCTAGAAAAGAGCCTTTCTGTTCAGGAGATTTCTGGTCAACACAGCATGGACCATCAGTGTAATGAGTCTGAGGGCCTCAGTTTGCAGCCCCTCCCAGGAGATGCTTTCTGACATAGAAAACACGGCTTAATTTCAGCTACGAAAGGCCAAAGGTGCAAACAGGAGAGGGCTAAGCAAGTCAGGCCCAAGTTCCTTAAGGAACCTGCAAATAAAACAATGGGGTGCTGAAAGTCAGGGCCAAGATTTGCAACCAAAATACTTAGGAAAGAACCCCGTGTCGTCCCCAGTGCCAGTGAATGACATGCATATCTCCTTTTTGCAAGCAGTTGTACTGTGCACTTGGGCAGAAGGCTATAAAGGAAGCTTGTGCACACCATGAACCTCCTTGCCAAGGGCCAACATTGCTGCTCAAGTTTCCCTTCCCCAAGCTGAGACAGCACACATGCCAGAAAGCTTAGGTTAGGCAAGCAGTGTAGCCCTGTACACGTACAGGACCTCACTGTCACCAGGTAACAAAGAGCTTAGATGTGAAGGAGGAAGTCGATGTCATCTTCTTGGACTTCCAGAAGGCCTTCGACACAGTGTCCCACCCAATTCTGGTGGGCAAGCTGAGGGACTGTGGCATTGACAAATGCACAGTCACGTGGGTGGCAAACTGG
>NW_017728915.1:5956533-5974111 GCF_001723895.1 Crocodylus porosus | reverse complement strand
GTAAGGGTGGCCAGAGCCTGGAATAGGCTTCCCAGAGAGGTGGCCCTCCCACCCCCAGTGCTCCTTCCTGCCCATGGCGGGGGGTCGGACTAGATGATCTGTCTAGGTCCCTTCCCACTCATTGATTCTATGTACAGACAAAGCTATTTTTTGGCCTGGGACCCATGCAAAGACTGGAAAAATAACTGAAGCAGTCTAAGACAGAGGCTGCTTGTGGACTCATGTGGCTTTTGCTGCTTCCTACCCCTGAAGGCACAAGTGCTGGCAGTCTGAGGAGGTGGGACAAGGGGACACACTAAAGCCACACAGTTCCATGTTTGTGGGCTCTCTTTGCCACCCACATCAAACATGGAAGAATACGTCCCAGAAAACCTCCTCCATCCCTGCCCACCCTTACCATGTAGGAGCGACCAGCATCTAAAAAACAGACTTCCCAAAGTGATGCAGTCCCCCACCATGGAAATCTTCAAAAGGAGACTGGACAGACACCTTGGTGAGATCATTTGATCTCAACAGTATTCCTGCCCAGAGCAGACGGGTTGGGCTCAGTGATCTTCCAAGGTCCCTTCCAACCTTTAATTTCTATGTTTCTATGAAGCAGAGTGCCCCAGGGATTTATCCTAGGGCTGGTTTTATTCAACGTCTTCATTAATGACTTGGAAGATGGGATGGAGTGCACCCTCAGCAAGTTCATGGATGACACAAAGCTGGGGGAAGTCATAGATATTCTGAAGGATAGGGTTAGGATTCAGACAGATCTAGACAAATTGGAGGGTTGGGCCCAAAAATAAAATAAAATAAAATATCATGAGATTTAATAAGGACAAGTGCAAAGTCCTGCACTTCAGACAGAAGAATCCCATGCACTATTACGGGTGTTGGACTGACTGGCTAAGCATCAGCTCTGTAGAAAAGGACCTGGGGGTTACAGTGGACAAGAAGCTGAATAAGAGCCGACAGTGTGCCTTTGCTGCAAGGAAGGTTAATGGTGTACTGAGCTGCATTAGTAGAAGTGTTGCCGCAGATTGAAGGAAGAGATTCTTCTGCTCTGGTGATTATTCTGCACTAGTGAGGCCATACCTGCAGCACTGTGTCCAGTTTTGGGCCCCCCACCACAGAAAGGATGTGGACAAATTGGAGAGAGAGTCCAGTGGAGAGCAACAAAATGGTTAGGGGGCTGAGGCACATGACTTCAGAGAAGAGGATGTGGGAACTGGGCTCATTTAGTCTGCAGAAGAGAAGACTAAGAGGAGATTACATAGCAGCCTTCAACTCCCTGAAGAGTATTTACAAAGAGGATGGAGCTAGACGGTTCTCAGTGGTGGCAGATGACAGAACAAGGAGCAATGGTCTCAAGTTGCAGCAAGGGAAGTTTAGGTTGGATATTAGGATACTTGGAGATTGGTGAAGCACTGGAATGGGTTAACTAGAGAAGTGGGGGAAATCTCCATCCTTGGAGGTTTTTAAGGCCCAGCTTGACAAATCCATGGCTAGAATCATCTAGTTGGCAACAGTCTTGCTTTGACCACAGGGTTGGACTACATGACCTCCTGAGGTTCCTTCCAACCTTAATTTTCTATGATTCTGTGATTCAGTCTTCAGCCCTTCCACTGCCAGGGACAAGACATTCTTAGAAGCAAGATACATTAAGACAATTCACAAATCTTTTGTATGACTACCCCATCTGACTCAGAAACAGAAAACCCAGTGAGACCCAACTTTGTCCCCCAGCCTCTGGGTCTGCACAGACTTGCAGCTGAAGCATTTCATGTGAACAATCCCCACTAAAGACCATCCCCTCTGCTGGTCCTAAAGACCAAGTCCTGTCATTTGGAGGCTACTAATAAAATGGGGCATTCTCTCCCCAAGAGCTCCAATACCCACAAAGCTCTTTCAAGATCATTTGATGATAGGTGCTACATGTGCAGAGCAGTTCAGGAATTGCTGTAGGAGGGGGCGAAATGCTCAGCATCTCCAAAACCAGGATTAGCAATGAACTAGTGCACCTTTCCCTGCCAGGCTGGAGGTTCATATCTAGTTCAGGTCAAGTGTCCCCATTCATTATCACTTCAGAGCTATCTGTGAGATCTCGGTCCAGTTCCTACAGCAGGAAGACTCAGCTTAAAGGTGTTAGCTCAAATGGCCCCCTTACTGGCAGGCTATGCAGAGAAGCAAGACCACCATAGTTTAAAATGAACCCCAGTTTGTTTGCATTTGGCAGCTGCTCCTTCTCTTGCCATTTTCACCCCTACTTCAAGGCTTTAGCACCAGAGTGGGATGGAAGGGGGCATTGCCTAGCTTAGGATTGAAAGGCAAGTAGTACAACCATGGTGTACTCAATGTACCTCTCCTCCATCTTACAAACACAGGTCTGGAAAAAGGACACTTTTTCCAGCTCATGCTAAATTGGTCACACTGAGGATTCAGCTGCCTGTTCAGCTGAACAGTTTAGCAGAAGCTCAAATCACAAACTTTCTTCATCTGGGCTAGCAATTAAGGTATTGAATGTAGTAGACTTCTGCTGCCTAGAATAGATGATGACCAGTGTCTTGTACAGGTTCAGGGGCCCATCCACAGCCATGACAGGAAATACAGCTTTCCAGATACTTGGTTTAAAATAAAAAAAAAAAAATCATGTATTGGTATGACCCAAAAGTTTCACAGACCATTGCTGATATATTCATTATATCCAACATACAAGAACTTTAGGCCATTAACTTAATGGTCTAAAGCAGTCAAACAAACAAATTTTACTATACAATGCTCCAGTCACCAGAAATTCAGTCTACTTTTACTATTAGAAATTAATGTGCACTCCTAAAATGCTTTTCACTAGAAACTGGATGGCATTAGTACATGTAGCATGTACCCCCTGAAGGTGATCAGCAATACATTTGGTATTGCAAGAGTCAGGCCTCTACAATATCGATCAGCCATAGTAAGGTACTCAAAACGTAAATTTATAACCAATTATTAAAATATTTGTCTGGCTGATATAAAAAATAATAATAATACTGTTTTAGCAAAGGGTAAGCAAGGCATAATGATGTTTTGGAAAAAAGGGCGTTGAAGAAAGAATAGTCCTACTAAGCTATTTAGCTATTAAATTTTCAGTATTTCTTCCTACTTCATGGAGACAAATCTTCACCCAAAAGTAGGCACTTGCTCCAACAAGTGCTCTGGTTGTCTCTATCTTGAACGTCACTGGATCTAAAGAAAAACCCACAAGTGGAGACTGCAAGCTTTCTGGGGCACAGATGGTTTCCTGCCATACAGAAAACATGTAAAGATGCCTTCCCTCCCCCAGCACAAACAAGCCTTCCCTCCACCCCATCCCACTTAAGTGCCTCCTAGTATAGGGTTCATAACTGGGAGAAAGTACCTGCTAAACTAGGAAACTCTATAGTGCATTGCACATGTAGTAGATGGATTCTGTGGACCTAATCCAGCTAGCTGGCAGGCACCTGCCTCCCCTGTGACTACATAGGAGAGGTTACCAAGAATGTTGCAGGATTGGGCCTCTCTGCTCTCCCATTCAACCATCCCTTCTTGACATATATCTTAAAGTCAACACTAGACTGTCTTGGGGTAACATTTAAGCTCCAGTAGCAGACCAGGCCCTCCCTGTCCAAGGTGATGTATGAACACAGCATGAGCAAATTGAAGGCCTCACTTACAGAAAATACCAGAACTGGAGAGGGGTCGTGCTGGGCAGGTTGTATGCACCATGTAAAGCACAGGCAAGGAATGTCCTGCTTCAGCACATTTTCATGAAGGAAAGTGGGTTTTCATAGATTTCTAGGGTCAGAACAGACCTTGTAGATTGAATCTAACCCCCTGCTCTAGGCAGGAAAGAGTGCTGGGGTCAAATAACTCCAGCTAGGTGGTGGTCCAATCTTTTCTTGAACACCTCCAAGGTAGGGGAAAGTACTACCTTCCCTGGAAGCTCATTCCATATTTTGGTAACCTTCACCATAAAGAATTTCTTCCTGATATCCAATCCAAATCTACTCTCCTTTAGTTTGTGGCCATTATTTGTAATAACCCCAAGGGGTACCCTGGTAAACAAAGTATCCCCTATTCCCTGCTGACCCCCCATGATGAGTCTGTAGACAGTCACAAGATCACCTCTCAGCCTTCTCTTTTGGAGGCTGATTCAGGTCCCTCAGCCTGTCTTCATAGGATCTTACCCACAGGCCCTCAACCTGCCCTTCTCTGAACTTTCTCAAGGTTATCCACATCCCTCCTGAAGTGCAGCACCCAAAACTGGATGCAGTACTCCAGCTGCAGCCTGACCAATGCCACATAGAGAGGAAGCATCACCTCCCTAGACTTGCTCGTGATGCACCTGCTAATGCAAGAAAGTGTGGTTAGCCTTACTTATTACCTCATCACACTGGCGACTCGTGTTCATTTGTGTCTCAGCCAAGACTCCAAGATGCCTTTCCATTGCCATGGTACTCAGAATGGTACCCCCCAGTCTATAGGTGTATTAGAGATTCTCTCTCCCCAGATGTAGCACCTTGCACTTATCCCTGTTAAATTGCATCCTATTCTGATCCACCCGCTTCTCCAGTCTATCCAAATCCACCTGGATTCACTCCCTGCCCTCCAGTGTGTTTACCGAGTCCTATAGTTTAGTGTTGTCTGAGAATTTGGACAGAGTGCTTTCAATCCCCTCATCCAAATCACTGATGAAAATATTGAACACCAGTGGTCCATGGACAGAGCCTTGGGGAATGCCACTGCCCACATCTCTCTAGGGAGAAACCTCCCCATCCACCACCACTCTCTGGGTGCGTCCCATAAGCCAGTTTTTCACCCACCTTCCTGTAAGAAAAATCCACATCACAGCTACTCGGTTTGTTTCTGAGAACTGGGTGTGACACTGGTGTCAAAAGCCTTTTTAAAGTCCGCATAGATAATACCCATCTCCACCCCTGAATCTAAGCACTTTGTGACCTGATCATAAAAAGAAACCAGGCTAGTCAGGTAGGATCTGCCTGCTATAAACTCATGTTGGTTTCCCCTTAACATTGTATTACCTGCTGGCCCCCCACAAATGTGATCCTTTATGATCTTTTCTAAGGTCTTGCCAAGAATAGAGGTGAGGCTAACTGGCCTATAATTATCCAGGTCCTCCTTCCTCCCCTTCTTGAAAATAGGGACCACACTGGCACTTTTTCAGTCTTCTGGGACCTGCCATGAGTGCTCAAACAGTTGCACCAGTGGTTTCACTAGGACACTGGCCAATTCCTTTAGTACCCCTGGGTGAAGGATGATCGGGGCCCACCAGCTTAAAACATGTCCAACCCCTCCAAGTGCCCCTTCACTAGGTCAGCGCTAACCGTAGGTAGATTGGTATTTCTTTCATGCCTGACTAAAGTCTCATGGGGAAGCATGTTTGTATCAGTGTCAAGGAACACAGATGCAAAGAAGTCATTTAAAAGCTCCACTTTATCCATCCTGTCTATTACAAGTGCCCTAGACCAGGGGTGTCCAAACTTTTTGAATGTGGGGCCAGATCACAAACTTTTTATCGCCCAGTGGGCCAGCAAGCCATATTCAAAGACCTCACAGGAAGTGGTATCACATCAGGAAGTGACGTCACGTGACCCTTGACACCAATGAAGTTACAGGAAATGACAATGAAATGGGTCTGGAAATGTGGTTTAAAATACAAAATAAAAACAATATAAAAAGCAACAAAGAAATAATACCAAAACACTTTCGCTTCTACTCATTTCTCACTGAGTGAAAGAAGCATAATGCAAGTTGACAGATCAATGTGGAAAAGATATCAGCCAGAGTGGAAGCTAATCAAAGCAACAAAATATGGGCATTTTTGGGAATAATCTTCAAGATTTACTTTTATTGAATTAATAACTTGTTAGTAACACATCTTTAACAAGTAGTAACAAGTTGAACCCCCAATCCTACACAAAGAGAAACAGAGGCAAACACAATCCAAACATTGGACAGTGTTTTTAAAAAGATTTTTACCTGCTTCAAATTTACGTTGAAGCCCAGATCGTTCATGCTCCATTCTTGAGCATATTGTTCAGTCTTAAAGACGCTTACAGCACAGCTGAAGGGGGCTCAGCCACAGCTTTCCCTCCTTGGTGCAGCCTGGCCAGCCCATCCCGTCCTCTATCAAAGATGGCTTCCCCACGTACTGATGCACTTTCTCCCTACCTGTGCCAGCTGGTCCTAAAAGGCAGGAAGCTTCACTGCTGGGAGGAGGCCAATCAGGTCGGCACCATAGATTTCATAGACATTTGGGCTGGAAGGGACCTCAGAAGATCATCGAGTCCAGCCCCCCGCCCAAAGGGCAGGAAGTCAGCAGGGGTCATAGGATCTCAACAAGAGAAGCATCCAATTTACTCTTGAAGGTGTTCAATGTAGGTGCTTTAACCACCTCTGATGGCAGGCTGTTCCAGCCCTTGGGGGCTCGGACAGTAAAGAAGTTCCTCCTTATGTCCAGCCTGAAAGGGTCTCGCGGTAGTTTATGACCGCTCGACCTCGTCGTCCCTTGGGTCACTGTGGTGAAGAAAGGTTCCCCCAGTTCCTGGTGGTCACCCCTGAGAAACTTATAGGTGGGCATGAGCTCACGCCCGAGCCTGCGCCTTTGCAGGCTAAAGAGCCCCGTGGCTCTCAGCCTGTCGTCGTCAGGTCTGTTTTCCTGACCTGTGCTGATGCGCGTGGCTCTTCTCTGGACCCTCTCAAGCTTCTCCACATGCTCTTTGAATTGCGGAGGCCAAAAGTGGAGGCAGGACTCCAGTTGCGGCCGCAGCAAGGCCGAGCAGAAGGGGAGAAGGACATCCCGGGATTTACTTGAGAAGCATGTATGGTTAACCCCCTCCCACTACAGGCCCCGCTTACCTCTGGCTGTGCTGGGGATCAGCGGGGGGCTCCATGGCTGCTGGGGGTCTCTGGGGGGCTTCGAGGGAGTGGGGGCGGAGTGGGCTTTCACCCACGCGTCTCTTGCTGCTCTCAGAGCCTGAGCTGAGCAGCTGAGCCCTGCCGCTACGGTTGGTGCAGACCTGGCCGGGTTCCTCCTGTCCCCAGCAGCAGGTGAGAAGCCAGTTTCAGCTGCATGCCACTTTTCCTAGCCAGTGCTGACCCGGCTGGCTCCATCCCATCCGGAGCAGCATGCGGCTGCAGCCGGCTTCCCACATGGTGCTGGGGACAGGGGGAGCCCGGCCGGGTCTGCGCTGGCCAGAAGTGGCGGTGGAGCCGTGTGCTGCTCGTGATGGGACAAGCCCAGCCGGAGCGGCAGGGGCTCAGCTGCATTTTCCCCCTGCCTGCACCGGTCAGTCCCAAGTGGCACATGGCACCGCTGCCACCTCTGGCTGGTGCAGACCTGGCTGGGCTCCTCCAATCCCCTGCACCGCGTGGGAAGCCGGTGCAGGTAGGGCAAAGTGCAGCTGAGCCCCCTGCTGCTCCGGCTGGGCTCATCCTGTCTCAAGTGGCACATGGCTACTCCTCTTCCCACACACACCACATCGGCAACGTCAGGCTGACGCAGTACATGTGGGAACCTTGTCCCTTTCCCAGCCCTTCAGCAGCTATTACAAAGCTGCTGAGGGGTTGGGGGAGAGACAAGGGTTGCAGCACCGCAGGCCATAGAAAGTGCCTTGGAGGGCCGCATGTTGGACAAGCCTGCCCTAGACCATTCTGTAGAGGCCCTGTGTTACCCTGCACATTCTTCTTGCTCCCTATGTACTTAAAGAAGGACTTTTCATTACTCTTAATCTTTGTTACCAACTTGAGCTTTGCAACTGCTTTGGCCTTCCTCACTGCTTCCCTGCAAGCACAAGCCAAGCTGGTATACTCTTCCTTGGTGGCCGTCCCCTGCTTCCACAGCCTGTAAGCCTCTCTCTTTCTCTGAAGGCTCCCCTGGATTTCCGTGTTCAGCCAAGAAGGTTTTTTGGCTTTTTTGCCTTCCTTTTGTGTGCACTGAGATGGTGCCCATCTGTGCCTGCAGAATCAGTCCCTTGAGGAACTCCCATTCTTCTTGAACTCCCATCCTTCTTGGACTCCCAGATCACAGATGTGGTTACCCCTCAGTCCCACTCCAACTAATCTCCTGAGCTCGTTGAAGTTGGCTTTCCAGAAGAATAGCACTGTTGCCCTACAAGCTGTCTTTCCCACTTTTTGTCAGATAGCGAATCCTATCAACTGGTGGTCACTATCCCCTACGTGACCTTGTACCTGTAGGTGTCCCACCAAGTCCTCCCCTGGGGCCAGCACCAAGTCAAGTACGGCATTTCCCCTAGTGGGCCTGCATACCTGACAATTGTTTGTAACCATTACAAAGTTGGAAGAGACTCTAAAGAAAATGTTTTAAATTTATCAAGTGAAGCAGTGCATTTCCATCTACAGGCAGGCAGTATTTATCCCCGACAGCTCTCTTGTAACTTGATAGGTAAAAAGAGCCACTTTCACGGTTCCCACCTGCAGGCTATGAAGAACGTGCCTGATAAGAACAAACCTGACATGCAGCCTCGACAGTCCACTTAGCACGTAGGTGTCTCTTGATCTCCTTCCCATATAATGTGCAGGTTTGTGTTGTGTAAGGGATGGGTGAGGGGAGCACAGGCCCGAGGCACTGCTTGGAGTCACAAGCTTGCAGTCAACTGACCTCACCTACAGCCCCAGCAGCAAGGAGAAGCTTTTTCCATTGCCCCTCTGTGCTTGGCAGCAGTGCCTCTCTGGGTCTCTCCTCTAACATGAGCCTTTAAAGCTAATGCACTGGCAGTCCGGGCAGTTTACTGGCAAGCGGAACAGGCAGATAGCTTGGATCCGAGTACCAGTTCATTTATTACAGTAAGATGGGAAAGTTCCCAACATGCCGCCCAAATCCCAGGCTGAGCAGGACTGTGCAGGCCCTTCTGCTCTCCAGGATGCTGCGCACCCAGGTGGGAAGATCACAGGCGCTAGCCTCTGCCTCCCACTGCACACAAATACTCGCATGGAAGGGCCCTGGCACAAGGAGTGGGCTGAAGAGACTACAGGGCCACACATGACCACCCAAAGCACAAGAACATCTGCCAGAAATTGTGGAGCCTGTCTCACTACCAGGGGCAAGCACTAGAGAGCCCAAATGTTCCTAGTTTCCAGGCCTAGTCCCTGACCAGACTAATGGGACAGAGACCTCACTTTGCAGGGGGATGCAAATTTACTCAGAAGAAAAACCCAGCCTTGGACACCAAGCAGCACCTACAGTCATTTCAGTGAGTGAATAGAAGAAACTACTTTCCCAGCCAGCAGTTACATTTTTTGGCTGGACACCACATACAGGTAAGACCACTGTCCCCCCAGTTGGAGCATGGACAGACTGGGCAGAAGGATTTTTAAAATAGGAAGTAGGAAGGGAAATAAAAATCCCCTGGGGAACAGGAAAGTGTAGTGGGGTGGTGGGCAGGTGTAGTTAACCAATTTAACCAGGCTTTAATCTGGGCCTTGGATTTTAAGCTGAGAGATGAGCAACCCAATCCTAACTCTGGGCCTCACTCCTAGCCCATTCTCCCCCCATCAGTTTGTTTGTTTGGCAAAGCAACAACGTGGTGGCACGTCAGGTGTGCTCATCCAACCAGGAATCTGGGGAAGAATATAGGAAATAAGAACATAAGAACTGTCATTTACTGGGTCAGACCGTAAGTCCATCTTTGCCCAGTATCTTGCATCACACAGTGGCACAGAGTGGATGCTGAGAGAAAAAGTGAACTAGGTTTGACCAGAGTTTTTTTCCACTGTTCCTTTTCTACTTGCAGCTTCTAGAATTTGATAAGGTCTAAGAAGTTTTAATTCAGAGGCCGTATCCCTTCCTCCCAAGCTCAATAGCTACTGATGCCCTTTGGTTTGGGGAGCAGGTGATGTAGCTCTGAAAGAACAGAACGAAGGGGCAAAATCCATTCCTGCCAATAGACAGGATCAAGGAGTATGTCTGGTGACAGACAGCAGGGATCACACCCCAGTTGAACCCTAGAAAAACCAAGGCTCCAAGCCAGAAAGAGGTGCTTAGCCAAGGTCTGAAGAGTCTTCTTCCTCTGCTGGCTCTCTACATCCCTGTTCTTGGGCATTTTTGTAAGTTCTAGTGCAGCAGGGAAGCTTTGGCAAGACTAGAAAGGCAAAGGGGGGGGGGTCCTCTGTCTCATCCCAACCCCCACTCTCAGGTCCATCATAAACATGTACTTCTGTAGGCAGCCCTCCACCCTTAGACAACCCTCCCTGCCTGGTCTCATGCACTGCCAGCTCCCAGAGACACCAGTTTATCAGATCCTGTAGTGAGACTCCTTCACAGAACTCAAGACAGTCTTGTAAAAACAGCTCAGCTGAGAGCATGTCTTGAGTACAGCCCAGGCAGAAATGGCATAGGACTGGAGCTGTAGAGAACCTGAAGGGTCAAAAATGACCCAGATCTGAGAGGTCCAAGATGTTCCAGAGAAGAAAGTTCTGAATAACTAGACTAAGAAACTGCAGATGACTGGCTTCTCTCTGGAGCCTACACTCAGCATAGCTTTCTCCCCCATTGCCTCCCTTTATTCTTTCCACAAACAGGCTGCTAGTCTTGGCCTGAAGCACCCACACTAGTCTCTGGGGCTTAATCAATCTTTTGACCTCTAAGCCAACCAGCAGGTGCCAAAAGGATGCCAAGCTGACATGCAGCCAGCTCAGCTCCTGTAAACCACCAGATGGCACAAGTTTTCAGTCATCATTAAACTTCTGACAGTCTGTATTCAGGCCCGAGGGCACGTCTGCCCTACCAGCAGAGACTTGTCCCATGCAATCATTGCTGTTGTGTGCGCTAGAGTCCAGAAAGAGAGCACCATAGCCACTTGAGAGAGACACCAAGTGTGCACCCAGAGCTGCTCTCAGGCTGTCTTGGACATACTTTATCAAGAATGCTCAGGGATTCTCTGAATAGCTACAGTGCCTGGTTTCTGGGATTTGGCATGCAAGGAGCAGAAGCAAGTGGGCAAAGCCTGCTTTGCAGCAACACTCCTAGACTCAGTGCAGAGGCAGCTAGACATGCCCAAGGAGGCTTCGCACCCACAACCAGCTCTCCCACCCTCCACCCACCCAAAGATGGGCTATAATATGACACTGAAAATATCCAGGCAGAGACCAGCAACATGAAGTAGTCAGCCAAGCTACTCGCACCAAGAACAGAGCATGAAGAACCCTTTGCTGGCCTAAAAATACATCAGCTGAGGGTCACCTCCACATGGTTACACCTGGAATTTCAGGTCATTTCAGTCTCCTGTTCAATAACAAGCAGCAGCTCCTAGGCTGGAGAATGGTGAGAGGTAATGCAGTTCACATGCCATTGTTGTCTGTGAATAAGCAACTGTTCCAGCCTTAAACCTGGAAAGTCAATAATATGCAGAGGGCAGAAGTGGCTAGAACCTCTGGCCTTTAAACATTTCCTTTGGATGGGAGAAGGGAGATGAGGGAAATAGCTCTCCTGGAAAACAAGAGACTAATTGCTTGCTTTGTAACACTGGACATGCTACCTGAGGATCTTTAAAAAAATACAATAAAGAAACAGAGAAAGACTGAACTGGGCTCATGCACCCACAAAAGGAAGATACATTAATTCTGCAAGCTCAAGCCAGAGCAAAAAACCTCTCTCTCTAATATTCTTCAGAAAGCCAGGAACTGGATTAACTCAGCTGAACCTGAATGCCAGCTGCCCAGGCTCCCAAAAAGAGAAGGCACCTGGAAAAATACTCAATTTTTACGAGTTTTCTCTTAACCTTTCAGATACCCAACTCCTTTCCACAATTGCAAAGAGGCACAAATACCGTAATTTAGGGAGCACTGAGTGCTGCGATCTAAAGTCTATTTAGGGCTCAACATAGCTCCAAGTTAACTCTACAACATGACTCCTGCCAAGATACCAATTGAAGCCAGTAACACTGTCAGCCCAAGCAAAGGTTTCCAGCATCAAGTCCATCACTGGTGTGGCATTACATATACCAGCAAATTAAATAGGAGAGGGCTGATCTAGTTGCCTTGGCCTCAACTGCATTTCCCAGCACTGAAAAATCCATCCAGTGTAAGGCTATCATGGCCAGTTGCTTCAGTTGTTCTCTCCCCCACAGACCTGACTGCACTTTGCAGTCCAAGTCTGGTTAATTCTGCAGCTGTTTCAGAGAAAGTTAACTGCATGCCTGCCTCACCTACATGACAAGTATTAAATTCCTTCCTGCAGCAGAGAGGGAGGGGGACCAGGTGTTTAGCCTAGCAGAGCACCCCTGATACTGTGTGGTGGTGCAGTAGCGACCAACTGTGCACACCCGTTAAGATGCATCCTGCAGGCTTCTCATAGAGATTAATTGCTGTACAACTCCAATAAACTGTTTGAGTTGAATGGTACCAGTTTGCAAACAGCATGACAAGAATGCCATTTGTCTGCAAGATGCCCTGCCCAATTTGCAAGACAGCAGGTAGCCAGCCTATGCACCAGTGATAGACTGGGATGAAGCAACAGGCAAGGGTCCTTTTTGGAGGAAAAAGGGAAAAGAAGCTGTGCTGTAGGTATGGAGGTGCCTGAACTAGAGGAATATCAGAGTTTCATATGGGCTGGTGCCAGGCTCTGCTCTGCCAGATATCTACAGCAAGTCAGCACTTGGCAGGCAGAAACAGAAAGAGGCAGTAGCCATGTGTCACCCAAGCCGGGCCTCCAAACAAGTGGGTCTTCCAAAATCTAGTACTTTCCAGGGGAATGAAGGAATACCCTGTTACTGTAACAAAGCCTCTGCCTTCCATCAATGCAGCTGAATGCAGTTTCCTTGGCAGGGGGATCCCATGTTGTGGCATGGGCCTAAACAAGAAGCTGGTGAACCAGGGTCAAGTACTGAAGAGAAAAGCAAAAGTCCAGGCTGAATCCTGCCACCACCACTAAGCTTAAACAGGCCCAGCCAGGCCAGCAGCTCCAGCTGCCTCACTCACCTCCTCAGGGGTCCCCCATATCCACTCAGGCAGCTTTCTGCTCACTCCCATGCCAATTCCTTTAGGCAACAAGCTCTTCTGCTAGCTGCAATGGAGAAATAGTCATCAGCATGGGTGACCAGTGCAGTTGAAAGTAAAGATTTATTTCAGGAGGCCGAAAACAATGTCTATATCCCTCCCAAGTATGCAGGTGGCCCAGTAAAATGCATCACCTACAGAAATCCTTGCCCTAAATCCCTTAAGACTGTGTCCACTGTACTATTTCCTCTCCTCTTCCCCATCCCCTGGGCTCTAATCCATCTAGACTGTGGTTGACCAAGGTCTGGATGATTTCCAGATGCACTGTTCCAAGTCCTGTCCTTGGAAAGAGGCCACAGTCACCAGTCCCTAGGGCTACGCTCTTGGGGTGGGATGAGGCAATCTGTGGCTGGTCCCTGGTAAGGAAACAAGCCCCTACCAGAGCCAAGGCCTTGCTACCTTTTGCACATTCCAAGCCAAAACCTCTCTGTCTTTTCCATGGAAAAGGCAAAGTCCAATTGGCTTAGCCATGGCTTATGTCCAGTATTTAATCTGTTCTCAAGCTATAAGGGGAGGAGCCCCCATTTCTCCTCTTTTTTTTTTTTTTGTATAACAGTGATTCTCAGCCAAGATGTCACAACATCATGGGGCGCCGTGAGATCCTTTTAAGCTTGCCATGGGATGCTATTCAATATTAGCACTGCTAGGTGTGCCAACACCAACATGTGATTCACAAGAGAAACCCAAAGACTTCAAACAGGAATCCATAGCATCAAAGACATTCTGGAACCTGTTGTGTTCTTCTGAGTCCTCTGCAAGAGAAGAATGGCTCTTATTTTTCCACAGTCAAAAAAGGAGACAAAAAAAGGTAAGATCTGGCATTTTCCCAGAGGTGCCTCGAGTCTAATGATGTGGGCACCTGGAATCTAAAAATATTGAGAGCCACTTCCTATAAAAATCACTCTTCCACAATCCCCCTGCTCCTCTGAGAGAAGAAACAGCAGCTACAAGCCCTGGGCATGGAAGTCCAGACTAGAGGGCCCCCCACAAGCACAGATCCTTTAATCCACCCCACAGAAATTCTCTTCCCACCAACCACTGCAGGGATAGCATGAAAGAACCCCCTGTATCAGTGGGGGCTTCTCCTTCCCTCTCTACCTGCTGCTCTGTCCAGATCCCTTGTAGGTATGGCTGAAACAGGGAAGGGGTGAGCAGCAGGCCCCAAAAGCCTGACATTCCTGATCCCATCAGTCTTTACCAACCCTGACTGCCCACTAACAGGGGTAGGCAATTTTTTTTGGCTGGAATGCCAAAAAACACTACAATATCTACTTTGGAAGGTGCCGGAGTGCCGGCACCGCAGAAAAACAAAATGAGGGCAAAGGGTACATGGCAGGATGCTCTGCTTGTGCCCCTTGCCCCCCACCCAAAGCCCCTGCCCCCCAGCCCGGGTTCTGTGGCTGCCAGCAGCTACCCCAGCTCTGGGTAGCTGCTGGAGCCCAGGATGCTCCCAGCAGGGTTTGCAGTGTCCCAACTGCCTGCTGGAAGCAGCCTGGGCTCCTGGCTGGCAGCAGCTCCCAGAGCCGGGAGACTCCAAACAGCTGTGCTGGGATTGGGGCTCCAGCATCAGCTCTGCATGCCTCGGAGCAGATGGTGAGGGAGGGGCCTGAGGCAGTGCAGCCCCGGTCTCTGGCAGGGAGGTGATGGCAGGGTTCCAGAGCCTGGCACAGCTGTTTGTAACCTGCCTGGGCTCTGGGCAGTTGCAGCAAGAAGCCGGCAGGCTGCAAACAGCTGCACTGGGCTCCATAGCTCCGGCATCAGCTCCGTGCTGGCAGTGACTGCACATGCACCTCAGGGCAGGCTGTGCTGCCCTGCTGTCCGCCCCAAGGTGTACATGCACGCGCTGGTGCAGAGCTGATGCTAGAGCCTGGCACAGCTGTTTGGAGTCTCCCAGCGGCAGCCAGCCCTGGCTCTGGGGAGCTGCTGCCAGCCAGGATCCCGAGCTACTCTCAGCAGGCAGCTAGGACACTGCAAGCCCTGCTGGGAGCAGCCCAGGCTCCATTGCTGGCAGCAGCTACCCGGAGCCGGGGCTGGCCACAACATGCCAAGCAAAATCGCCTCGTGTGCCAGGGGTTGCCAACCCCTGCGCTAGCTCAGACTGGCTGGTCTTCCCTGGGAGTCTCAGGTAGGTGTTCCCAAAAACTACCCTCCAGATTTTTAGCATGCAGGGGAACAGATGAGTTTAGCATGAACAAGGCGTATAGGGAGAGAAAAGTGCAGTCACCCAGTAGTCCCACCACACGTTACAGCTTCACTATCATCTCTTGACTTGGCCACAAGAGGCTTCCCTCCCCCCCACCCCCAACAATCTGGTCCCTTAGCCCCTGCTCTTAGGGCAGATCATCACAAAACTAGGTACCTGCTGAGTCCTCCCGTTGCAAATAACAAGTAAGTGGCAGCACAACAGCCTTACACATGAGTGATACCTGATAGGAGAGCAGAAGGCCTCAAAAAACCATGAGCAAAAGCTCACAACATAGAATCGCCCTTCCAATTTCCATTTCTTCTTCTCACCCAAGGGCTAGCCCATGAGGCACCATAACACATGAAGCTTTGAAAAACATCCGCAGGTCACAGCCTGGGAAACTCCAACCCCGCGCATACATCTTCAGATCAACACAAATGCTTGAGTTAGTGCAATGAGACAGTACAGAAAACAGTGCCATGGAGCACTAGTTTGCAATGTGGGACCCAAGCATTGCAATATAATACTAGTGCAGGGGAACTTCAAGGAGAAAGGACTAGTACAGTCTCACTGTTCAAGCAAAGCTAAAAAAGGAAGTGAAGATAGTGCAAATAGCAAACAATCCCTTAGGTCTGTGCTTTCCCAAGGCATTATTTTATTTGTCAGATGAGAAAGAAATTAGTACTCTATGGAGAAACACAGCCTGGCTGCTCGCTTGAAGCCCTTTTCTTAGGGATTCTTTGAGCAGTCCCCCGATGCAGACAGCTGTGCCATAACAGGTGAAATTGCATTGTGTATGCTCATTACCTCCAGGAAGCCTGTAAATCCCTGCCCGAGAGAATCCTCTAGGGAGTTCAGACCTCATGATTCATATCGGGCCACTGACTTTGCAAGATTCATAAGAGCCATTTACAAGGTGGAAGAGTTGCTTTCACCCAAATGTGGCAGTGAGCACCTTGCAATAACCTATGCCAAACTGATAGTGTCCAGAAATTATATGCAGCACACAGATATACCTGCTTAGGTCAGTACATGCACAGGAAAGGCAAAAAGGCTGTTTCAAGAGCCAAGCGTTGTTCAAAATTCAGATGCTTGGGTGCATGCCACCAAAACTCAGTTAGATAAAATAAGGTAGGGAAAAAAAAGTCAGCAAAAATCTCAAGGCTCTGATGGTTTGAGTTTTAAAAGCAGGGACAAGGTTGTTCCCAGACTCAAGTGTCAGCAAGTCGTAGTGCAGCTTCCTGCCAGCCTAGAGCCACCCACACTGCCTTTCAGCCAGCCTGCTCTTAGTTTGTCTGATGAAGCAGTAAGTCTGCAAAGGTCCTGACCTTCTCCCCGCCACAAGGGGTGACTGTGCTGCAACTGAAGTGAAAGGTCAGTTGAAGCTCACACTCCTTTGGCTCCCACACTGAACACTTGGATGATTTGGTGTAGATCCTACATCGCGTGGCTATGCTTTCTGCTTGGATAATTATTTAGATGAAAAATATTTTTCTACCCAAGGACACAATACAAAGCAAGATCCCAACCACCCTGTTTTCATGGACAAGTCCTCAACATTTCTTCCCCCAGCATGGGTGCTAAGGCTGAATATTGCCTTGCTAAAACCGTTTTACTGCAGTGACAATAGCAGTCACTACCTGTACTATCATGCTGTGTCCCCAAGCACCAATTGTAGCACTCCTTTCCAGAGATGGCTGCCTTTAAGGGCCAGGGAAAAAGACTGTCATATCCATAAGTGCTGTGGGACTAGGATTCCTCAGCCTCTACCTAACAGAGGTTAAGGACCATTTACCCTCACACATTTGTTTATAACAAGACAAACTAGGTCAGTGCTCTGGCACTTCATTCCTGTCACAGAACTAGACATCCGACTCTGTTCGACTCCCACCATTAGATTTCGAAGCTTCACCCAAACTGTAACTAGGGATCTGTAGCCACTACCATCTGGGAGAGTCTGCTCACCAAGGGAGGCAGAGTGCTGGGTCACCCCATGGATGAATCTCAGGACAAGAGGCACCTTTTCACCATGTGATTGAAAGAGGGTTTTGGCCAATCACAGGCAGAGAGGATCAGCTTAAAGGACTATTTCATAGATTTCATAGGCATCAGGGCTGGAAGGGACCTCGGGAGATCATCAAGTCCAGCTCCCTGCCCAAACGGCAGGAAGTCAGCTGGGGTCACAGGATCCCAGCAAGATAAGCATCCAATTTACTCTTGAAGGTGTTCAACGTAGGCGCTTGAACCACCTCCGATGGCAGACTGTTCCAGCCCTTGGGGGCTCGGACAGTAAAGAAATTCTTCCTTATGTCCAGCCTGAAACGGTCTTGCAGGAGTTTGTGACCGTTCGACCTT
>NW_017728915.1:5918296-5956522 GCF_001723895.1 Crocodylus porosus | reverse complement strand
GCCCATCCGTGTCATGCCTCTGATAGGCTGGCTACGGCTGGGACTGACTACTCTGGGGGGTTCGCAGGCAGGGTCTCGTGCCCTCCCACACCCTCTCCTGTGCGAACTTGAGCACCTGTTTACGCAGCCTGTTCCCGTGGCTCCCTGGGGGGCTGGGCCAAGTAGGGGCCTGTGCAGGGGCTTGACCCGGCCCGGCTCCACGCAGCTGCCTCCTCCCAGGGAGCGAGGAGTTAACCCCTTCCCACCATGAGCCCACTTACCTCCGGCTGTGCTGGGGGTCGGCAGGGGGCTCTGCAGCTGCTGAGGGGGTGCCTGGGGGGCTTCGGGTGAGCGGGGGCGCAGCGGGCTTTCACCTGCGCGTCTCTCACCGCTCCGGAGCCTAACTGAGCTTTTTTTCCCTGTTTGGCAGGCCCTTTTAAACTGCGCGCATGCGCAGTGGGCCTGCCATTGGGGAAAGCTGGTTTCTCAGGCCAGGGGGGGCCTGCCCGGGATTTGGGGGGCCCTGCCCTACAGGAGGGGGACTGGTGAGCACCCGCTCCTTCTCTTCTCTCTCCCTGGGGGGCTGGGCCAAGTAGGGGCCTGGGCAGGGGCTTGACCCTGCCCGGCTCCATGCAGCCGCCTCCTCCCAGGGAGCGAGGAGTTAACCCCTTCCAACCACGAGCCTGTTAGTAAAATCGAGTTAGTTGCCCATACACCGAAGGACAACTTGGTCTTGCGTCATGGGCACTAGCTTTAAGGACTCTGTCCAGGGCCATACAGGCAAGTCACAATAGGGCCATCACACCTTGGATGCAGCCTGTTGGTGCTGGGGAAACAGATGCTGTTGGTCAGATCCTGACCCTCCTCATCTCCAGTCCAGTTCAGTCCTTCAACTGTAGGACTTGAACTGAAGCCATGACCTATCCAACAGAGTCCCCTTTAAAATGGGGACAGGGCTTGATATAAAGGATGGGTTAGCTTGCTCAATTGACTAGGTCATAAGTTTAAGTACAAGTAGTTCATAAGTTTATAAGTTCATAAGTTTAAATATATGTGTAATACGGAACATAATTTTTTTTAAGTAAGGATACATAAGCGCTGATATGGAAGAAATCTATTCCGGGCCTAGACTGATTCAACTGGAAACAGGAAGGCGCCCTCATGATGACTTCCGTTGCGAGAGATAAATATAACTAATAGAAAACATGTTATAGAACAATGACTAACCTTATTGGGCACACAACTAACCGTATATTGAGGAACATATAAATATGGAAGTTAAAAATCCCTCAGGGTAGCTCTCGGTCCTTAAGACGGGAGACTACCCTTCTGCAGAAGCAATAAATTTACTACTGGCACTCTTATGTCTCTTGACTTATATTATCATGGCTAGTGCCCACGACGCAAGACCAAGTTGTCCTTCGGTGTATGGGCAACTAACTCGATTTTACTAACAGGCTCTGGGGTAGGCCTTGATCTAGGAAGTACAATTTTTTTTTAAATCATAAGATGGCTTCAAGAAGGTACCCTACAAGGCAGAGGCCTCCTGGATGTTAGATGTTTGTCGGCAGTTCCAGTAACTACAAGGTACAGAGTCCATTTAGGTCTTGGGCGTGATGCATGACACTCTCAGGTAAACACCAACTACTTCCCCTAGGAGTCTGAGTTGGCCAGTTCTGGCCATACATGGGCACCATCTGACTTCACTACTATACCCGCAACATGATAAATGCTTGCCCACAGCTCAAAAGCTATGGGTTTGGACTCTAAGGCTCTTGAGATCCCTTCCAACCTTCTAAAAAGTAAGGGGTCCTTTGTCTTAGCATCAGGATTCCTGGGGTCACCTAAACACTAGATTCCAACAATAGCCCCACGCTGGCCCCAGCAATCTGGATTTACACCAACTCCTTCAGAGAGCACAGGATAGAGGTAGTTGAATAGCTGTAAATTACTCACACAAGCCCACTGGATGTAGCAACTGAACTTAGTAGAATGCAGGTTTGGGTACAGGCTGCTGAGATGCTCTGGATCACCTATTCCTCAGCCACTTCAAGTGTCCCACAGAAATCAAATGTAGCAATGTCCCATTACCCACAATCCCCTATGCCTTGCCCCTCAACCCTACCTCTGGACTCCTCCCTAATTCTGACGCTCTCCTCCACTCTCAGCCTCCCAGTATAGAGGCTTATGCTAATACCACTGATCCCATCAGCTTTCATTTCTGCTGAACAGCTGAAATCTGCCTTCCTCACCCCTACCCCCCAGCCAGCTGGTAAATTCCTGGGATATGCTCACACAGCCTTAATCTGCATTTATTTTAATCACATTAGAAATGATTTATGGATAAAAGAGAATGCCACAGAAACTGTGTGTGGGGGCCATGCTAGGATTGCACTTCAGCTACTGTCCTATCGTGCAAACCACAGAACAAATGCTCCCACTGACTGCCTGGCTGAGTCTTTGCTATGACCTACTGGAACTGTGCAGCACAGACTGGACTTAGTTGCTTGCCACATGACTGATAAGAAACTATGTTTAGAACAGCTGGAATTCTGTGTGGCCTAATACACAGAGCCATCTGCTCCTGGCCCACCCCACCTCCAGCACAGAGGGGCAAAGAGACTCCATGCAACTGCCCAAGCCACAAACTAAGGCTCCAGACAAACACACACTTTAACTGCTTTAAAAAGAAGAGCAGATGCTGTCTGTACCCCTAATGATATTTTTATTCATCAGTATAGGTTGACAGGCCGGAGGCTAGACCCAGAACTCTATGCTCCTTTGGATTTCAGGAGAATGGGGTGGGCAGGACATGCAGAAAGATATTGCTTACAGTCATTCTGAAACATTTCACAAGCATATGGAGGGACACTTGTTTCAGCAACACCTGCCAGCTCTGATAGTTTACCAGTACCTCCAGTACCAACTTCTAAGTCTTCACACTCTTGAACTTGCCAAACCTATTCCCACAGTCCCTCATTAATAATACTGAAATCTACAGGAACTAAGATCCTAAAACTAAGCTTTATAGTCCTAAGCTATTCCTCCAGACTCAGCAATGGTAGCTGTTGTCAGTATGTATTTTGTATTTGTAACCAAGAAGTAAATGGAGGTACTGTATTCTCTCTCAGAAGAAGCACTCCCACACCTTTGACCTATGGAAAAGTTGCTGGGTTGTAGTGAGAGATGGAGCCTTCTCCTCCAAAAACTGCTTCTGATCTAATGCTCCAAGTCATGCAGTCAAGTTACCTCGGAGCACTTTAAAGAAATGAAGAACTATCTGCATTGACCCCAGTGCTCCCCTGCCTAGCTTCTCAAATATGCTTAATGGATTGATAATCACACGAGAAAGGTCATAGTCTTATCAGAAAATCTCTAATTCTGGCCTACAGCAAGAGGCAATTATTTCCTGTTTTCCAGTAGATTATTGTTATATGCTGTGGCTGACAAGAAATGTTTCACAAATGCTCCAGACTCAAAAGAATTTGGGGCAAAGCCATATCAGCAGTACACATGGAGGTCCAGCCAATTTAAAGCTTCATGGGCAAGAAACCACTTCCCTTCTAATATGTGCTACTGCCTTATGAACAGATTCAGGCTTTCTTTTGCCAAGGAAAATACGCAGTGAAGACACCCACTTCTTAGAAATGACTCAAAGCCTGGGAGATGATTTAGTTTTCCTTCAAGGAACTTGGCTGGTTAAGAATGAGACTCAAGTTGGGATCAATAACTCCTCCTGCATTTGAAAATCTGAGATTTGCTTTTAAAGCCAGCAATATTCCAAGAGAAAAATCTTGATGGAATTAGCTGTAGTCTTGATCACATGCATCTAGTCAGCCCACCTCCTCCTCCAGCACCTTGATTGAAAGATCATCTTGGTAAACAATGCCTCAAGCTTCATAAATTAGACTACTTCCCCAGAAATATAATTATGAACTAGCCTTATGATTAACTCAAGGTCCTGAGCAAAAGTGGTCCAGAATTAGGCCTTCAACTTCACCTGAATGGCAGGCTATAAACCAACAAGATTTACTTTGGAAGGCTGCCTGATCATGTTCTTGTGAAGGGCAGGCATTTTCTCCGGCAGCATGATTTTAGATCATTTCCTTTTCGAACTTTCCTACCAGTGGGCCTCTATAGCAAGAAAGGCCTTTCATACTCTAGATTCTAGCATCCCGAAGTCCACCTCCAGTCTCTTGCAGTCTGACACTAGAAAGTCTTTTAGCCTTGTTTTTTATTTCTGGGTAAATAATAAACCGCAAGCTATAATATGCAAGGAGCTGGGCTGGTGCCTCATGTTTTTTGCTAGAAACATTAAAAAAAACTGGACCAAGGCCCTAGTTATATGTAGGGTTTCTTAATCTGGAATCTTTTCCCAGCAACCAAACTGAGAGGCTGAAAAAACAAAGACCCCCAAACCTTGTAGGGAGACATGAAGCTACTTTCTCACCTGAGAAATAAGAAAGAGAATAGCAAGAATTGTTTGAATGTTGTCTTTGCCCTTCTGGGGCTCACAGAGCTTGGTTTTATTAGATGTGGGACTGTGGCAAACTGTCCAGCTGTTTCAAAACAGAACAAACACCAAATGCCACTTGGGTTCATCTGAAAGGGAAACCTTAAAGATGAATACCCCTCTTGGGACTTTTGGAAGTCCAACAATAAAATGTGATGGCCAAGAAAAGATTCCCCAATTTTGGAAGTGTCATTCGGAGGCATTTCAATCAACTTCTCTGCATGTGATTTACAGGCACAGCTAGAACAGGCTCTTACAGAGCAGTGGATGCTGTTTCTGCACGGTCAGTGAGAAGAGCCATCCTTGGGGTAAACAATATAGAGGGAAAGTCAGGCCCACTTTTAGCTGCATTGTCATGAAAGAACTGGATGGTCCCTTGGCTTAAAGGATACATTACCCAATCAATTTTTGTTCATTACTGGGGAAGAGAAATGGGCCTGAAAACAGTACTAGTGAATCAGGGAACTCCTCTCTCAGAGGTGAAGGGAGTAATGAGGAGGAATCTGCTTGGGTTGGGTCTCTCTTCCAGACCATGCTCTGGCTTGCTCAGTGTGCTACCTGGCTGGGAGAGCAGGCACAACCCAGAGCCTCCTACCATGCTTTTCAGTCCCTTACTCCTCAAAGGTCAGTTTTGCCCTATGGCTATTCAAAGGGACATTTCCCCTTTGAATCGTATATCCCTGTCCTCCAGCTACATGTTTAGGCAGGACCTCTGCTGAAGAAGGGAGTATTGGACAAAACAGGCAATGCCAACTCCTGTCCCTGCCCCCCCGCCCCCAACTCCTCCTCCCACCTTTCACTAGCATGCAATGGGTGCTTCCAGAAGAACACTTCGTTATAATATTTACAAGATGGGTGGGGTGAGCATATGCCAGCAAACCCTCCTGCCTTTGCAGTGCCACCAGATTACAGAGATTGCCCCACCACCCATATGCTACAGGTTTACACACTGGAGATAAACAGACAGGCACATAGAAGCAGGGTGTGCCCACACTGCCTCCCTCTCCCAGGGAGCTCCTGCCTCTGCAGCTCCTAGCATGAGCTGGAACTGGCAGCTCACAGTCCTTGCTGCTCCATATAGGGCCTGATGCAAAAGCAAGAGACCTAAGGGAGCCAAGCAATTCTCCTGACTTCTGTGGTACTTGGCAGCCAGCATACGGCACACAGGAGGCTTCTTCATTTACCGTGTGCAAGACATTCTTTGTTTCAAGTCGGAGATCCAGGATTTGTCAGGGAAGACAAAGGAAGCCGAGCCACCACAGCCAGCTGTCTGTGCATGGCCTTGGATGACGGAAGCGTCAACTCCAGGTCCCTCAGTGATAGATTCCTGCACTGCCCTCAGGGCCGAGGGGGGGCACCTTCAAACACACAGGCAGGAAACAGACTGGACTATTCCATATCATGTCTATTTGAAGCTAGTGCTTGGAAGTTACCTACTTAGCTAAGCCACCACAATCCACAAGTCGCCCGTGGGGTGTCACTTCACCTTAAGACTCAGCTTCCTCCCCTGTAAAATGGGGACAGACAGGCCTCTCTCTCTCACCTTGTTCCTCCCCCCAAAATTGTGGTAGGACTTGGAATCCTGGAGAAGCAGGCTGGAAGGCACATTCAGAGGTCATCGAGTCCAACCCCCTGCAAACCATCCCATGCAAATTCATAATTTAACTTGCTAGTTACTATCCCATGCTGCATTCAGCCTCAGCTCTTTCACAGAGGTACTGAACTGCTGATGTTCCCTAGATGCTTCGGACCTTGCATCTTAAGAGCCATCACCACAGGACAGCCCAGCTCTATCAGGAGCCAGGTACTGCTATGCTGACTGGAAGTTATGCCAAGCAGAGATGTTGCATGTCCCATACCCTGAAGTGTTGTGTTTGGTTCACGCCTGGGGTGTCAGCTGTGCCGGCCTGCAATAGCAAGGTGGAGAGGGGGAGAGGCTGGACTTGATGTTTCAAAAAGGTCCTAGTCTGTCCTATGTTTCTAAAGGCATATATTCACTAAGAGCCCATTCAGAGGATCCTATCTGCTGCAGGCAAGGTTCTGCCTTTATAAACAGCTTCCCACAAAGAAGCAGCTCTAACCATCAGAAGCTTTTTTGAAGAGTACTGGATTAATACATGCAGAGGAAGATCTGCAGTGTCGGTAGTCTCCCAGGGTGGTGGGGTCTCTGGCAGCCAGCCAACCTCAGGGAAAGTCTCATTTCTTTATGCACCTTCCCTTCCTTTTTGCACAAATCAACCATTTCTGGCACTTCTCCATACATAACCCATTCCTCCCAGCTTAGGGGGCAATTAACCAGCAAAAACCCAGCTGCTTCAGAGTAACTTGCACACAGCCTGGATGTTAGCCTGAGTGACAGCTGTCATTCCCTACAGCTACCTCTGTAAACCGCTACCTTACCTGAGAGATGATAAGAGCTTAACAGAAATGGACCAGAATTCCCAAGGAAGCATTTCTTCCTTATCCCATTGAGGAGTGCCCTTGCATAGGCACGAGTATGCCTCAGAAGAAAGAGGACTGGACTCTTCAGGTCCCTTCTAGCCAAGTTTTCCGCCAAAACACCTCCACTGTTCTGCCCACACTGCTCCCCCGAGGCATATGAGGGCATCTCCCAGGGCACTTGATACCTCTCCTGCAAAGTCACATCTGCCACCACACAAACACTACATGGCTGTGAACTGCAAGCACTGCTCACTGCTTCACTTGGAGTGGTCTCACTATCACCTTGTGCCCCATCCTCACATCCGCACCTGGCTTCTGCCTCCTACTACAATCATAAGTTTACTGGGCAGAGACCATCTCTGCAGAGGAAGAAGAAGAGAGGGAGAGGAAGAGGAGTATGCTTGTATGTATATCTGGCACCGTGGGGCCCACGGAGCTACTGCATTGCTGATAAATAATGACCTTATGCCTCTTACTCTATCCCAGGTCACAGGTGCAAAACAGAGTTGAGGGTCTCCTGACACATTAACTTTCCCCTAAGGCCCTGGTAACTCAGTGGTGATCAGAGCACTAACTTCAGACCAAGTTCTCCGTTCTGGCAAGGCCATGCTTAATACAAAGCAGGGATAAGAAAAAAAAAAAACCATGAAGGTGAATGGCTTTTCTCCCCCTTCCCAGAGATCCATTAGAGTCTCCCATATCAGTCTACCTCCAACAGCAATCAGGTCAGGTTAAGACAGGAACACGTACATTACAACTTCTTTCAGTAAGACCACAGAGAAGTTCAGAGCCTCATGAAATTTTTCACAGGCTGATACAATTCTGTAATTACCCAATTACAACAGACTGTCTTTATAAACCAGCTTGTTCTCTACTGGAGAAATTCGAAGAGGTACCAGAGGCGAGATGGCCTTATATTGTTTGTTCATAAACCTAAGAAAATAATGTCTTATTTTCTAGATGCTCCCCAATAACAGTTTGGGTGGAAATACTACAGACAGATTGAATTTTATTAGTAGATGTTTAGGATTGTGAATCCAAAAAGATAAAGCCAGTAGAGAAGTACAAATCGCCCAAGCAAGGGACTACATCAGAGGGATGAGGGTGGGGAGGGGAAAACTAGGTTGCAGAAAATATAACGTTAGCCAACCAAGCCTGGGGGTATGACAGGCTTTTAAATTCCCAACAATGCCAAAAATGACTGTGCAGTTAGCCTCAGTACAAAGATGCATTAGTCTCTCAAATGATAATATTATGTAACTGACTTATTAAGGATTGTGGCTTGGAACAATGGAGAGAGTGCTTAATTTAAAACCTTCCCATGATCATGGAAGAACACTATACAGAATGTGCACATGTTTAACACAAGACTCTGAGCTTATCCCAGCTGAAGCCTCATTTCATGTAAAAAAAATTGTGCCACATTGTCATATTTCCACTGACTGTGGGAAAAGTACATCACTTCACATCAGCTGAGGATCTGGCACATGAAACAAATTTGTTATTAGAATACCCTGAGTTTCCTTTCATGGAAGAGGCAGTTTTCTAGGTAGCTTTTTGCTTCACAGATCTAAATAGGCAGAGACAGATGTTTAGTAGAAAGTAGCTTAAAATATAGCCGTAACCCTTTTACTAAGGAGAATTACACCCTGTTAAAAACATAACTGAACAAGAGTTAAATCTTCTTTTATAACACTTGGGCACAGAAGAAAAAATTATAAATATTTCCCCAAGTGACTAATTTTTATAACCAAATAATTTCATTCCTGAATGGAAAGGGATTAAAGGTAGAATACATAAGAGAATGGTTTGACCAGAGTTAACAAAATAAACTACAAAAGGAAAAAGTACAGAAAGGTGTTGACAGTCTAATGGAAAAAGAAGAGAGTAAAATGAGATTGTAATGTACATCAGAAGCAGTACTACTCCCTTTAACTTGAAAGGCAAGTCTAATATCCCATCAACTGAAGACAATGGCCTTATTGATTTTTTTCCAAGTCTCTAAGGTTGCATGGCAGTGACTCCATGAACAGCACTGAAGTAGCAGCAAAAAGGTAGTAAACTTAATGTATGTGTTTGGTATGGTCTATAGACGACTGGCAGAATGTGGCATTAGTAAAACATCATTGGAAGACTGCTATAAAAATTCTCCAGAGGTGGGGGGAGTGGGAATCAAAACCATATACAGAAATAGCAAAATGCAGAAACACAAGCTTTTCTGGGCATTTGTCATTTGTTTTCTTGCTCGAAACACAGGAATAAGACATGAGGGCTCAGCCATGGGAGCACCTGCCCTGAGGATCCAAGTGCAAAATGCTGAAACAAGTGCAATTTCATATTAGTCTTACTGACTCTCATGCCTGAAGTTCCATATGTGCTTCAATGCCTGGCTGCATTGGGTTGGTCCTGCCTGGCTCTATTGTGCAGGGCAAGTGACAGGAGAGAGAAATGTGTGGGAGAGTACCCTCTGTCTGAGAAACTTTAAAAGCTGCATGGTCTTCTTGAAGTTGAACAACTTTCCTCCCGCTGGATCCAGAGAGCGACAGACAATTTAAACTGAACTGCCAGTTTCATGATTTGAAGTCATTAAAAGAGAGTTTGCAAGTGTCAGAGAAGCAGAGCGAGGAAATTCTGCTGGTATACAGTGGGAATGACAACCCTGGATGTCGGCGGTGGGGAGCAAGATGGGTCATTTTAACCATCTCTTCCCTTCCTTTATGTGAACTTTGAACTGAAACTCCATTTAGAGCTGAGAAAGCAGGACACTTTAACAAATGCTAATGAAAGGGAGAAGGGCTCCCGATTTAAATAGACCTGGACTGATTTACAATTGCTGAAGACTAGACCAGCACGGACCAAGTCTCTGCAGGAAACAGCAGATTTTGATTTTTATTTTTAAAATGATTTGTACCATGGAAAGGTGAGTTCTGTGACCAGCCTAAATCTATGGTGGTAGGCTCTTCTTTTCTTGGGACAAGCTAAGTAGAGGTGGAGTCTGCCACTGTCAGTGACCTAAGAGCTTGTTCTTCAGCCTAGGCAAATGAAGCTTGTGCTTTCAGGTGCAGGAACACCTAGGTGAAATCCATAAAGGTGACAGAGTCAGAAACAACCTGAGACTCAAGTGAGGATCAGGAGCCCAAGACTAAAAGGGCAGATCACAATACAGAACTGGAAAGGATTGCCTGGTCTTCCCCTGTTATCACACCAGTTAACCCAACTGAAGCACTGCTCCACAAAGGAAAGCAGTTACTGGATCTCTTATGCAACTAGTCCTTGGGTTCCCAACTCTCCAACAAGGAGCTGGATCAAAAAGGATGCAAAGTTAACCAGGCAATTTCATCCAAGAAAGGGTGTAGGGAAGTGTATAACGGGGAAGAGGAGTTGCTGAGTCAATGGCATGGTCCTCAGAAATGCAGTAGTAGAAGATACTCAATTTTAAGCACATGCAAATTTAGCATTGGCAAAATGATCCCGGACTGAGAAAACTAGAGGCCTCCAGCCTCACGCTTAAATCCTGCTGCCCATTACTATTCTGTCCAGGCTCCGTGCACATAAACATACATCAGTGACAGCTAGCTTACCAGAGGTCTTTGTGCCTTTTTCCATTTCAGGTTACAGGCAGCACTGCTTAAGTGTCTTGGGCCAGGAAAAAAGGGTGCTGCAGGGCTAACTGATACTGTGGAGATGCTGAATATTTTCCACCATAATCAGACCAGGACGGTCCAGGCAGGGAGTTTCCCAATAGGCTCCTAAACTGAGAGGCCTGGACCCAGGAGTTCACAGGAGGATCAGGCCCTACATGCAGAGGCCCAATCAAGCCAGCCTGGATGTGAAGAATTCAGATTCCAACCCTTCCAGTTTGTACCTGGCAGTTTGTTTCAAGTCTGCAAAACATAAAATCCTTTTCCCATCTCCAACCCTCTGGGGCTTGAAAACCTGCAGCGATGCAGAGAAATCTTAACTTACAACCTTTTCTCCCCTCCAGAGATGCATACTTACTGATCTCAACCTTCTGCAGCACTCTATTCACCACCCTCTCCCCAGTCACCTGCCAGAAGGCAAAAATACTCCTCCACACACATCCCACTCCTGCCATCTACTATCTCCTGTGCAAAAAATTAGTTAAAAGCCAAGAGATACCAACCCCCCCCAGCACATTTCATTCCTAAAACCAAACATGGCTGGATTAGAGTGATCTTCCCCACATCTTGGCTGTGTCAACATCTACGTCAAATGTTCGTGTTGACACTTAGAGGGTCATAGTACTCAAAATAAGATGACAGTACTGATCAAGTCTGATACCAAATTAGAATGAATTACTGTATGTTCACTGCATATTTACTGTATATCAAAAGTATCTTATGGTTTTGCTGCTCCTTTTTACATTAGAGTCAACACCTGCATTTATTATTTATAGGCTGCAGAAAGAGTACTGTATAAGACATGTTTAAAAAGAAGAGCAAGGACCTCTGTAGAGCTCAAACAAGAGGATGTGACAATATTTCAAATACCAGACAAGGCATATTCACTAGCAAGCAGGTTACTGGTTGAATCCTCTCCTCCTAGGAAAGCCAGAGTTACAATCGTTACATCATAGAAGAGGCACATTATAGTTCCACAGTTAGGGTGACTTTGGCTGTTTAAGTGTTAATAGCAATGAGTAAAAAATGTCTATTGCATAAGGAGCAGAGGGAACCATGGCTAGTAATTATGACAACAGTTTGGGGAATGACACTAATCCATCTCTGGAGAGTTGTCATTTAAAATTGATAGAAAAAGCTCCCTTTCATTTGTGCAACATGTTTCATCACCCCGACATTCTTGCTTACAAAAGCTGTAATAAGCAACTCTTCCAAGTCAAGTGTCATCCAGACTCAGAAACACCTTGTATTAGAAGCAGCAGCAGTTGGGAAGTTCACTTGAGGCAGGGCTCCAACCCCTGCTACTAACTAGTTGTTACTATGCCAATTAAACCAGGCTCAGCCAACTGGCAAAAGGGGGGTTCTCCTGCTTGAATACGGGTCACAGCATCTTTCATGGAGTTATGGTGAAGAAAGAGCACGGGGCAAGGTGCTTGAGTAGTGTCTGGGGTCTGCCAATCTCAGTTTGCACAGCTTCAGCGTAACTTTATTATTCTCTCACACTGGTAAGTCAGCAAGAAGCCAGGGATGGCAGTGAACAGATACAGGACATCTGAATAGCAGTCCACAAGGTGCTTGCACAAGCCCTTGTATCCAGAGCTTTAATTACTGTCTTTAAGGCCCATGGTAGCTTTTACTGAGCTAGAGCGGAGACGCTTAGAAGGACAAACATCCTTCATGGAATAACTGTAAGGACCTCTGCCAAGTCTTAAAATAGAGCTTGGGACAATAGAAAGGATGGTGTTAAGTGGAGGAATCTCCAAGGCACTTCCTAGGTGCAGCCATTTTTGACTATGGCTGTTGTGGTTTTCAAAGGGCTGCTAGCCTTGGTCTCTAATAGGATAGTGAAAGTTAAGGTCTCTACTTAAATCACTGAGGAAGACTAAAGTTCTTACTTTAGGGACCCATTGTACCAGGCACATTTGGGAAGGAACAGGCTCTTACTAAAGAAAAGAAATTAAAATCAGAGCGGAAAAGACAGAACCAGAGGGTAAAAAGAAGCACAGAGGACAAGCAGTAGCCCAAAAACACCCAGCAGGTCAGGGGAAGGCCTGGTAGTATAAGACCTTCTCTCCAAGATGACCATTTTAGCTTGCTCCAAACGGGTGATGAGCACAGTATAAGAAAACATTATAGAAACAACTAAGAACATATAAGTTTTAGGTAAAAAAAATTACTAGGAGTACAACAGGGAAAAGAGGGCTAAGGTTCTTCCAGCAAGTGATCTTAATGGGAAAGAATTTGGGAACCAAAATCATTCTCCCTACTCCAGCCCCAAAGAACCTCTTACCTCTTTTTGCCTCATTCCAAGAAGTCACCATAAAAAGAAGTGGCAGCCCACAGGGGGTGAGCCCAGCTCCCTGTAGAAGGGGGATCCCCTCTGTGGTTTCTGGGGCTATCCAAGACTTCTCTTGCATCACCTGCCAAGACTTTGAGCAACACCCCTTTCTCCTCACTGCCTGAAGCAGATGTAGTGTACACATACAGGCAGTGTTTGAATTCACCACTCAGCCAGTTTGCTTTATCCAAACAGGACTACTATTTGCCTCACATAGCACAGCTGTTTGAAGAAGCGTTGAGAGCTTCCTTTAGCAACACGATGGGTTCAAGAAGGGAAGCTTCCCTCTCAAAAAACTGTTCTAGAGAGATTAGTTGAAGCACAGATTGAGTGCACTGGGCTCCCTTACACAGTCCTGATTGGACAGACCCCTCCTGTGTCTCTCTCAAAATATTACAGATAGAAGAGAAAAGCCAGCTAAGGGGTCCACTAACATGCAGACTACATAGCTTGTACGTTCTAGTCAAAAACGGGATTATCCAGGTGTGCCCACTCCCCATCCCCCCCCAACATGCACAAACACACTTGGAGAACAAAGGAAACTCCTGGACAATCATTTCCAAGTCAGGACTAAGAACTGCCAATGGAAAGACAGAGGAGTCCACTGGGGGGTGGGGGGGTGCCAGAGGTCAAGGGTGAGGAACATGGGAAAGCAAGAGCCAAACAACAGCTTGTTGAGAGCAGATCTTGTCAAACAGCTTTGGCTTCTGCAAATTAAGAGCCCAAGACAAAAGAGAGCAGCTTGAAACCAAGCCTCACACAAACCCAGTAAAACACTAATGGAACAGCTAAGCACCACTGGTCTCTGTGACCTCCTATTTCAATTCAGACAGACAGACATGAAGAAGCCACACTGATTTTCACTCCTTCCCCCTTTGGCACTTTTCTCCACAGTAGGCCTACGGGTGCTTAATTTGCAGCCAGCAAGGGTACAAGCCACCAGCAGCTGCTTCTTGCCAACGGAAGCCTTGAAGCCCAAAATGGCCATGCTGTGCCAGCTGATACCACTCCATAGACTGCATGTTTATCCCATTTCTTTGGGCAAAGTCCTATCAAAAAGCAGTCACATCTAACAATGGCTGCAGAACAGATATATGTCTGTCTTTGCTTACACATTACTTGCAAGACCTTCCAAAGACAACTCACCATAATGTTAGCCATTTACCATTAAGAAACACAGCACAGATCAGCCTTAAACTACCCTCCTCTGCTCATGGCTTCAGAAGCCTGCCTCCATCGCACCCTTCACAGCCAAATTTAGATCCTGATCCTGGGCCCCCAGCAAGTGCAGAACACTTGTGGAAGATGGTGCAGAGGGCTTGCAGAAGGGCAACTCCAAGAACAGGAACCCCTGACCAACAGCAGCCATGATGTGGTTCTACAAACTGTTCTGGACTTCATTGCATTAATCCAGAACTTCTCCCCATAACAGATATCAGATGATTGAGAAATATATACAGTAGTCGCATCTTACGTGGGGGTTACATTCGGACGACAGTGCGTATAGTTGAAATCATATACAGCTGAAATCGCCGGGCTTCAGCTCTGACCAGCCGCCACCGCTGCAGGACCCAGACAAGGTGGGCGCGGTGCTGCACTGTACAGCCTGTGCGTGCAGGGCAACAGCTGCACCTTCTGCACACCACTCCTCGCCCACCTTGTCCCACCAGGGCAGCCAGCTGAGTGTGAGCCCCCCAGCTATGCCAGCACACGCAGGCTTGTGCAGGCAGTACCATGCGGCAGCGCCAAACTATGCGCCGTGCCCCGGCCAGCACCTGGCGGCCAGCCCCAGCAGCTGAGTGCATATAGTTGAAATAGCGTAAGTTAAATATGTGTAAGATGCAACTGTGCTGTACCGTTGATTCAGAGCTTGGATTATTTGGTCCTGGTGCATTAAAGTGAATGGTACTGAATGGCTTCCATGACTCCTTAAAATGAAAAGAAGTCCTATGGACTAACAACTTGACAATAACTACAATAGTTTTCAGATTTTTTGCTCCTAAAGCAATGATTAAAGCAAAGTTGGGTACAGTACTGTCAGACCTACACAGCAAGAAAAAGAGCCAGATTGACAGATGTGACTCGCTTGTCCAGTTTACAAGTTAGAGAGAGATTTATAGATTCAGTATTCAGAAGCAAGGTCTGCAGGCATAACATGTTCTCCTTTCCTGGCTCAGTGTTTGATCTGCTTGTCCAGCAGACCTCAGACAATCTGCATGCAAAGGAGGCTTCTAAGTAAGAAACTAAGGTCTAAAGTGGGTGCAGGGATTGGGAACAGGTCTTTCCCCACCCTCAGTAGCAAGTGGGTGACCTTCCCTGGCAAGCATGGGAAACCAAAACCATTTCTGTAGTAAGCTAATGTCAGCCAACATCACAGCTGAGAGAAAGCCTGACAAAGGAACCTGTCACTGATGCAGTGGTGTGCATCAGACAACACTTTAGGTCTGAGAAGCTACTTCCTGTTAGGGTGACTATATTTGGATCTTGGGGAGCACTGGATTTGCAGCTGAATACAAGGCTGTAAGCTGTGGCCTAGCAGAGCTGCCAACCACAAGGCAGCCATTTGCTCATGCTAAGTAACCATCTTAACTGTGTCAACCATTTTCTGAGAAAAAAGCAGCAAGTAAGTCTGTGCAAGTCTGAGTGCTGTAAAGGAGGTGAAGTTTTAGCAATGTGGAAGATGGTGCAACCTGGGATACAAAAAAAAGACCAGAATGTGAAAAAACAGACACGTAATTGGTAGCAGAATCTGAGATGAACATATGCAAAAAGGTGAATGGCAATTGGTGAAGAAGCCTCCAGAAGCTTCCAGGTTTTGGTCAAAGTCCGCCCATTGACGGAAGAGTCAAGGTCTTACATGTCTTTTTGCTATGAGCGCATGTCTAAATTAATGAAATGCATAGGCAAGTCCATGCTAATGAAGCAAACAGTAAACAGGCGGAGCTTGAGATTGGAGGAGAAATGGGTGGAACAAAAGGAGGGACAGAGGTGGAATGAATGTTAATGAGTATAAACCAAAGTGTACAAAATGTAGGAAAAAACTATTGTTCAAGGCACGTCCCCAGTTTGTTGTTTTTTTGGGACCTTTGTCCGAAGCCATTCTCCATTCTAAATAAAGCTGTTGCAAGCAATGTGTGCAAGAAGCGTTTGCTCCCTGCTCGCTCTGGCTAACAAGTAACAGGACCCATGAGAAATTAGATCGTCGTCTCCCTAGTTGTTGGGCGCCGCATGGTGTCAGGGTCTAACACTTGCATCAAGATTGACCTCATCAGGTTGCGAGATAAATCCAAATGGAAACAGGATGCCCAAAGCATGAATATCAAGCCATGCCAGGGGAAATAGGAACTGTAGTGAGAATAAGGACAAGTTAGTTGAGAGACCTAGTATTTTGAGAAGGGGTGCCATATAAAACACGTTTTTCTCCATGCAATATGAAGCTAAAAGCTTTATTAATATGTTGGGGGCCTAGGCCTACATTACATTTGTCTTTGCTTTTATCTTAAAACGGAATGACTTTATTAGAATGTGAATTTGCTATATCATAAATAATATATAAAAATACAACAAAATAGGCACACACAAAAAATCAAAAAGTTATTTCTTTACTTCTGTTGTCATTAAAAAAAGTATACATACCCTTTCAAAATTCATGAAACAAAGTCTGTTGGGTTTTTGGTTGTAGCTGTGTTGGTCTTTAAGGATATAGGCAAGCAAGGTTCCTCAAGTAGGTGTGCTATCTTATTTGACTAACTGTGTAGTTGGAAAAAGTTCTTAGCAAGCTTTTGGGTGCAGTCACCCTTCTTCAGGCATAGGGCATCTCTGCTGTTCTGAGACTCCAAGGAATGAGAGAAGCTACAAGTGTGACAGGATGTCAGTAAAAATATAAATAGGGAGAAATTTAAAAAAACAAAAAGGAGGTAAAGTGGGGAAGGGAAGGGGAAGAAAACAGAGGAGAAAAAAAAAGGCTAAAGGGAAACACACAGAGGAAATAATACAAAGGCAAAAGAGGCATCAATGACAGAGGAAATATAGGGAAATCATATATCATAAATGGTCTAATAAAAGATATCACATCTACTCAAAGAACTTGCCTGCCTAAAACAAATTCTAGCCTTCTTGAGCATCTTGACAATACATCCAATGCTTCACTGAAAGTTTTTTCCACATCTATATTGATGCTCAGAGTAAATGTTTGCACACCCGAGTTAACATTTTTAGCTAGAATTAAAAACTCTGCAGGGCTGTAAAACAGGAGCTACAATACCAGGAGCAGCTAACAGACAACAGGATTGCAGAAGAAAGGCTAGCTTGACTGGGGGAACATCAAGACTAGGGGTTCTTGGCCTCCCCATGGGTCTGAAAATTTGGTGGTAGGAAAGCATGGCTCTATGTGTAGCAGCAGTGCAGGGCCCAGGGGTCCAATCCCAGCATGCAGGGAGGGACATGAGGCCCCACTCCTGGCACACAGGGGCAGCAGAGGCTCTGCTCCCCCAGTCCTGGCACATGGGGTCAGGCAGGAGTGGTACAGGCCCTGGGGGAGGGGGGAAGAGGAGAACGGGACTGATCCTGTCCAGCAGGGCCAGATCTGGACTACAGACCTGCCCCATGTCACTTGTCTGACCCATGGGGCCAAAAAGGTTGAGCACCACAGACATCAAAACCATTAAAAAAAAAAGGGGGAGAGGGTCATTAATACCTGTGGAAGGAATCAGGTTAGCCATGAAGTCAAGTGACTCCCTCAGCACTAGCTAACTAGAAATATTGCTGCCACTGCCAGGCAGTTGGCTTTAAATTTTGGGTAGAGCAGGAATCAAAGGGGAGTGCAACTGCATCACTGCACCCCCCAACCCTCGGATCCACCCCACCTTCAAGCATGAAGCAGATCAAGGACTTTGTCTGTTTACACAGTGTATGGCTCTCACAGGCCCTCAGAGCATAACAGTCAAGGTCTAAACAAGGGTGAAGGACAGGTTTCTGCATCACCTATGGACCTTGCGTTGCAATGACAGCTAACGGGTGTAGCACTGGGACAGCTTTGGGAAGTGGAGGTAGAGGAGGAGTCAAGGAAGACCTCTACCTCTCCCACCATGTCTCATTGCCAGGTCACCTGAGCAAAAACTCTCATGGGATTCAGAGGCCACAGACTACACTGTCCATGTAGATCATCCTAATTCCACTCATGTCAGAGTTGCACTGATTTTACACCAGCCAGAGATCTGGTCCTGCCTTTATTTTTCCTTAGCACACTCTGCTAAGTACACTGGTGCAGCAGCCAGGCTCTCAGGTCTTGAATATTTTTAGCGCTGCCTCATGCTGACAGGTCAAGCAGGGTGGCCAATGTGGTTTGAAAGCATCCTGCACATCTGGGAGGACCATGGCAGCAGTTGCTGTAAGATAACTGCTGTCCTCAGACAGTTTGTCATTAGGCAGACTTAACACCAGTGTGTCCACAGCTTGCACTGCTGGTCCCCATGGGCCTGCAAGAGCACAAGCTGAACCACCAGCTGCTGTCTATCTCAGAGTCCTTGGGCTAGGTTGCCAATGGCCAAGCAAGGCAAGAAGTTTGGGAATAGGAAGAGGGAAGCCCCAAGCTTTCCTCCCATGTGAGTAGTGGGGGAAGGAAGAAGGAGCACCTCTTGCTGCAAGCTGTGTACATCCATCAAGTCCAACACAGCCTGAGAATAAGTAGACGCAAGGGCTGTGGTATTCACTGGGGAAGCTGCAAGTCCAACAACCATGTGAGTTCAGCAGGCCAGTGTTTCCAGCTGCCAGAGGCAACTCAACCCGAGTCGTACCAGTCTGGCACTCTGCGCATGTGCCAAGCAGCCAAAGTTTTCTGGAGGTAACATTGGGGGGGGTTGTTGCTTTTAGTCCAAGATCATCCAGGTGTCTGGCTTTCAAAGCAACCCACCAAAACCTTTGCTCATCTTATACTGAGCAACTGATTAGTCACCTGGCAAACTTGGTCACATGCAGTTGCAACCACTTTCTCCTTCACATCACCAGTCCTGCCCAAGCCAGTCCCTTTACAGCTAGGCTAAATATGGACCTGAAGGTTACCAGGGGAGCCCTAAATTACAGGTCATTACCACCTGATACCTATTCCCTTTCATGCATGCCCCAATGTACCCTTCAACTCCATATGCCCTCCTAGAGGACAGGCAACAGGTTGGGCTCTTAACACAAGGCTTGCTTTGGGCAAGCCAGGAGTGGGGGGTGTACCTTTTCAGCAAATGATCTCCAAGTGCTGAATAACTATGTGATGATTAGCAGCGACTGCAGTGGGAGTGCAAGTAGTGCCACAACATAACAGGAAGCTTATCTTCCTGTCCCAGCATCTGCTAGCTAAGAAATAGCTGGATGTAGGCAACATGTGACTGTGCTGGGAGACTGGTTGCTTTGGAAGTGCTGGATACAGCTGCCACAGCTGGGAAAGATGAGCAGGAACAAGCACATGTTTAGCATCCCTCTACCAGGAGCCCAGAGGGAACCTTAGGGCTCAGCTACCCCAAGCAGTTCACCAAGATGCAGGGGGACCTGTTCAAAGCATTTTCTCACCCAGTGATCAAAGCCAAACCAGCAGAGCTCAGAAGCTCAGATGGGATCCAACAGTTCTTAGAGCTTTCTGTGCGTCTGTCCAGCAGCACCTACTGCTAAGAGCAAGTTTATTCAGGAAAGTAACATCACTGCATCAAGCCAGCACATAAGTGGGTCCTGACAAAGCTGCAGGGGTACATGGACAGGCATGTCTTGGCCCCCTAGAAGGCACCATTCTAGTGTCTACCACACTTTGAGCACAGGTGTTGGTCTCAGCTATTGCCAGCAGGTAGCCACACCTCCCTGGGACCACTCCCGGCTAGTCCCCACAGATCCACCAAGAGACCACAAGCTCAGCAGGCTGAACAAGCCAGCTAAGAAAAGCTGCCCTGTGCTGCAGTCACAGTGCTGGGCCCCAACTATGCCATCAAAAGCACTTGCAGTCCTGGTGTGAAAGGGGGGGCACTTTATATGCACAAACCTCATCCCACCTCCTCTTCGAGGCTTCCCTGATCCTGGACTGCAAAGGAAAGAGTCCCTCCCTGCACGCTGCTCCATGGTCCAGGCTTGCTGCCAAGGACATGCTTGTAAATCAAAATGGAGAAGGAGCCTGGGCCTCCTGCCTAGCAGAAAGCTTGGACTACATCCCCCCACCTCAACTCAGAGACGTCCCTTCCAGAGTGGTGGGGTGGGAGCAGCTTCGTATCTCCCAGCCCCAGACAGATTAGAAGAGCACAGCCTTAGTGGCAGGCTCACTACAGTAGGCAGCCAAGACTTTTCCTTCCATTCCACTCCTGCCCTGATCCTGAGATAAGAGGCAGAGCTTGCTACTGGCCACAGCGTTCCTGAGGAGATTGGACATCAGTAAGGGGAATCCCTACAGAAGTAGGTCACTGTACTACCCAGGCACAGCTCCCAGGGACTCTGCCCCTCATTGTGGTGCCAGGTGTCTATTCAAAGCTGAAGCAAAGAGGGGAGCTGGAAGCCCCACCTGAAAACCAGATCACTTCCTCCACAGTGCCCACAGGCGTTCAAATCATCACTGCATTACAGCAACAAAGACCTCCTTCTCTGCCCAGCCACCCTCCCCATCTTGCTGCTAGGATGCTTATGCTTTCTTCATCACTCTTACTGTTTGGGTCATGCCCACCATTTTGCCTCAAGGCCAGGATCAGATGCTCCATGAAGTGCTTGCATAAGGGGTACAATAAGAATAGGGTTTGTTTAATGCAAGGAGATAGAACGTACCCAAGGCTCAGGAGCTCTGGATCTTGGCCACTAGGAGACTAGCTCAACGCACGACCACACCACTTCCACCGATGCAAAAGATGCACTTTCAGCAGTAACAGGCTCCATCTGTAACTCTCCACTCCTTCCCCATCTGCCTTTCCCATGATCTCACAGGTCTTTTCATGTGAAGATTTAGAAAGAGTCTCCAGTTGCACTGGACACTGGCAACTCCAGGAAACAGCAACTGTTGCTGGTGTTGCTCACTTAACTTCATCCTCTTACCTGGCTCAGTCAGAAAGCAAGAGTGGGAACATGCAGTGGGTAACAGGATGAGAGGGAAAGCAGGTAAGATATGCTGGCCATATGCTATGAGGAATGTTAAGAGGACCCCCACATCATGGCAAAACCAAACTGGTTCCATTGACGCAGGCAAAGTCAAGCTATTGGAAAATTTGCAGAGTGGCCCTAAACATCAGCCAGGTTAAGGATGGAATTTTCTGAAGTGCTCAACATTGGTCTAACTTGGCTCACAGTGAAGTCAGCCTTAGACCTCCAAGGTTCACCCAACACCCTTAGAAACCACTTTACTGAAGGCCTCCCACTTAGCTGAGCCACCAGGTTTCTGCACACAACCTAGAATCAAATGTGTTTGATTCTGCCTTCTTGTCCTCCCATTATCTGCCATTATCTCCCCTTCCTTCCTTCTCTGAATTTAACTCATGTCATCCCCTCACTCCTCACCCCTGCAAGACCACACATCCCTTCTGCAGAGGTCTCCTAGCACTGCCTTCGAAGAGGAGCCCACTCCACTCAGTTTTGCATCTCACTTACAAGTCTGTTCCCATTGTGATTGTGTTGGCCTGGCAATAAGATGTAGTACTCATGTGAGTATAAAAGTCTACAACATTGCAATAGGAAAAAGAGTGTACATCACTGCTTCTGAGAGGGAAAGAGAGGGAGAAAGGGAAGTGATGTCTGAGTATAAACTTCACTCTTCCTCCCTTTCCCTACATAGAAAAGAAAATGGGGCAGACTGTTAGCATATGCTGCACTGCAAATGCTCAAAGATCAGATCAGACCTATAGGAGAGAGTGTTTGGTGGAGGCCCAGGGGAAGCCGTATCAGATGGCCAGTGATACGTCTGTCTCACAAACAGATGTCTGGGACCACTCTAGGGTTCTGAAGACCAAAAGGCAACCACCCAAGTTGTCCTCACTGCATGGTTAACCCAGACTTTTAGCTAAATTTTAGCCAAGTCATCTACCAGCCACATGGAAAGGGGAAAAAGATAGGGTTGGAGGCACATCCCCATCTCTATTTTTCACCATTGTACTGCTCCCTCCATACCTTTTTTCAGCAATCACATAAGCCAGACATCTACCCTACCTTCCTGTGCCATTCACTTCCTTTTCAAATCTCTCCTTCTGCGACGCCTGAAAACTAACAAGGCCCATAATCCTACCGCATCCATCCATCCCTATGTGCTAGCACTGCTTGCTTCACTATGCTTACTCTTAGGGGCAACTAAAACCCTCACAAGACCGCACTGAGCTTACAGACCACAAGGCACACTGTTGGTACTGGCACCTAGCCACATCCCATGAAGCTGGGAGCCCCAGCATGGCACAAGACACCAACCCAACCAGCATACCATTCAGGAAGCCCAGAGACCTAAAGGCAGGGGATCTAAAGTACATTATTCTAAGTTCAGCAATTTGTTGCTGCCCCATTCTGAACTGTGTCCATTTCATACCAACTCCTGCCCCAACAGCCTGTCAGGGGTCAGGTCTCTCCACAGCATGGCAGAGGCAGCATCTGTGACAAGCAGTGGGATGGGCCAAGTGCACTTTTCTGGGCTGCCTCCTTTGCAATTGGGATGGAGACAGAAGTGACAATTTTAATTTGATCTGACCACAAAAAGCAGTGACCAAACAAGTGCATGGCTGCAAACCACTTCCAAAAGGGCTGATTTGGTGGTGAAAATGTTACAAAATGTAGCATCTTTTGCAACTTGTGTCCACCCAGCTCCCAGCCTGTCACTGTTTTCAGAATGGGAGGGGGGGGGAGGGGAAGGAAGCAGAGGGAGTTCATTTTGTGGGGTTTTCAGCCCCCCACTGGTAAGGGGGACAAGTGTACTGCAGTTTCCCCCTCCCACTCTGAGGTGGGGGGCTCCAATTCACTCACCCCATCCTTCAGCACCCACTGGGGAATCCCAAGAAGGAGCTACCTACGCTGTCTTTCCCCCCTTGAAAACAGCGAGCACTAGCAGAAAGCCTGGACGTTGCTATGGGAACCTGGCTGCAGGCTCCCAGCACAGCTAGATTCACCTCCCTGCTGGAACCGCAGTGCACTTCTGTTTGGTCTGGGGTAAGGGTGCAATTCCAAACACTGCACAAATTGTTCTGAGTAACAACTGGGAGCTGTGCTTCTGTCTGCACCCGTAATGCTCAAGAGATTTCAGCAAACGTGAAGCAGGGACTGGAGGCTCCTGTCAGAACAGATGCAGCACGGCTCCCCTTGCGCAAACTGGAGGGCTCACAAACCCAGGGCCAGATTTACCCTTCAGTGGGTCCTAGGCAAACAGACTTGTAGGCCCTGGTCTAGAATAAGCAGAGGCAAAAACTGTTTGCTTTTACGCTTAGTCATTCCACAAGAGCATATCTGGAGAAGCACTGGCAACTTGTTTTTCTTACCCTGCCATACCTTAAGAGGCATCCGCTAACTTGTCTTTCTTATCCTGCCATATCTTAAGAGGCATCCGCTATTTGTTTCTCTCCCACCCTGCTGACTCATAGTTAGAAAGTCCCAAGTCTCGTAACTATGTTGGCCTAAAGTACACACGCGCTAAAGGAAGATTCCAGTACTCTGTAACAGGATATATAAGTAATGAAGGACCAGCACTTGGGGTCGGCTTTGATCTGAGTCTCATGACTTCAGGCCAACCTGCTTGCAAGCAATAAAGGCTTTGTCTCTGTGGCTCGTGATGCGACTCACTTCTGGGGACCAAATTGGAACTTAGCCTCCAGGAGCTCGAACAGCCCCTTGTGCAACACTGGGCTGGTTGAGACCTCCCCTGCCAACCCCAGCGATGCTGCACACATGGAGCAGGGCTCAGATCATTGTTACCAAGTCTGGCCAGAAATAGTATTGCCTTTAAAAACAAGCCCAACACATTTCAAAGAGAGGGCAGTTGGGATAGGAGGCAGTAGGGTATGTTGGGGTATATGTGGGAGGGCATCTGTGGGGGCAGGATGTAGGTGTGGAGGGTGTGAGGGAGGATGGAGGGTGTGAAGACCCCCTCACACACTACCCCCATGGTGCCACAGCCCCTGCTACCAGCCGTGGCTGCCCTCAGGGCCCATGCAGGCACCAGTGCCCCATGACTCTGGCCAGTGCTACATGGTGGTGGCAGCAAAGAGCGCAGCCATGCCGGCCACCTCTCACACCAATCTCTGTGCAGCCCATGTCCAGCTCCATGCTACTGGGGGAAGCAATGCAGGCTGGAGGCAGCTACCTCCCCCCATCTGGTGCCTGGAGCAAGCCGGAGGCTGGGGAAGGCATACAGGTCCCTGGGGTGGCAGCAGGAGCCGCCCTGCCTAGAAGCTGCGTGCTGGCCAGGCTGGGCCTTTCTTCAACCCCATCTTTTTTCTGCAACTGGGACCCACAGTTCGGGAACTGCTGTATTACAGAAAAGCCCAAAATAAGCAGCCTCTAAATAAAAAGAAAGCCCCCAAAACTGCAATACATGACTCTAAAAAAACAAAAACCCCAAAACACTTTTTAAAGCAACTTTAAAAAAAAAAAACAAGCCCAATTCCACTTATTATAAACAGACTTGGCAACACTACCTTGGAGCCACCACTAGGAAGCACAGAGGCCAGCAAACAGGTGGGGAAGGGAAGGGAAGGGAGACAAATAGTCCCACTTGTACTGTGGAGGGAAGTACCCCCCCAGCTCAGGGCCCTAGGCACGTGCCTAGTTTGCCTATGCATTAATCTGGCCCTGCATGATCCTCTGACTGATCTCCATGCCAACATGGAGGAGCCCACACAGTGATGCAGAGCAGGTGCCTTCCACCTCCTCCATAGGCTCTAGGATCAGCAGTGGCACAGGCTAAGGTAAAGCAGGTTGGCCCAAGGTTACTCTCATTCTGTGCAGAGTACTTCACAGAAGACATCACAAGTCACAGAGATAGAAATACATTAGAAATAACCCAAAAAAGGTGGAGAAAGCCTCAAGGTGGAGGCAAAAATGATATTCTCCATTCCCTCCACTGCCAAACAAACACCCTCCTCAAAAAACTTATCAAATCAGATTTCAGACACAGAGTAGAATATGCATCAGACTTTCCTCCTTGTCTCCCTCCCCTCCCCCCAACCTATAGATACCTCAGCTCGATTTCTTATGCCCAGGGCGAGCTTTCAGCAATAGCACTTGGACAGAAACACAGTGAGATTCACTGGGAGGGATCACGCAAGACTGTATAGGACACTTTAAAGCAGGGCTGTCTGATTTCCAAGTGGCTGAGAGGCTGTACACCCTGTGGGCCACAAGTAGCAAACCATGGGCCCTCAAGCCACATGCTACAAGGATGCTCCCACAACTACACTATGCACCTGTACAGAACCTCCTCCCCACTGCTGCACTATGTGTCCATTTGCCACCCCCCCCCCCCAACTGCCTATGCACCATGCTACTGCACAGTCCTGGACTCACCCTTCACTCCCTATGCCATGTGCCACACTGCCCTGCCCCTAGGGCAAGGGCAAAATGTGGCAGCCAGAGGAGGGAGGGGGATCCTGGAGACTCCAGCTACTTGTAGGCAGCAATAGGAGAGGCAGTAGCTGAGCAGGAGCTTGGGAGCCACAAATTAACTCCTCATGAGCCACATTGCAAACTGTGGGCTGCCAATTTGACAGCCCTACTTTAAAGCAGTGGCCAGCAATGACTAATAAGCAGTGGGGCCAAAAATCCCAGTTCAGGTCCAGTGGGCTGGTGTCACTTCTCCCTGCTACTGAAATGCCCTGAAGCTCCCCAGCTCCATAGGCTGGACCAAGTGGTTTTGCAGGCTGCAGCCAGCCTGCAGACCGTAGGTTGCTAAGCTGTAGGTTGGTGTAAGCCAAGGGTGGGCAAAATGCAGCCCGAGGGCCAGATGTAGCCTGCCAGGCCATTCTATCTAGCCTGCAGGGCCCGTAAAAAATTTAGAAAATTAATATTTGTCTACCCCGGCTGCCTGTCACGCGGCCCTCAATGGCTTGCCAAAACTCAGTAAAGTGGCCCTACGCCTGAAATAACTGCCCACCCCTGGTATAAGCTAGAGTGTTGAGCGCTTTGCCCTTTAATCACACACACATGCACAACTTCTCTATGAAATGGGAACTTGCATGCTAGGCTCCCAACAGGGGAAGCAAAACAAGCTGCTTTTTGGAGGACTTGTCATGACATCTTTGACACACAGTCTCAACCCTTGGTTTTTACACTGAACCATCCAAAGTGGGGACCGTCTTTGTAGAATAAGAGTAGTGGGTAGTTCAGCAAGACAGAGTGCTTCACAAGAGGCCAGAGGGTTTAGAATTCTAGGAAGAAGACGTGAATAGAGGAACAGGAGTAAGCAGGACAAACTGTTTCAGATACTGGAGATTATGTTTCTTGGCCCGTTTGAAGTTTTCAGAATGCTTGCTTGTCTGCATCGGCATGCTCATCTCCTGCTTTCACCTCCATCTTGGGGGAGACTTGCTTCTTTAAACCTGAATTCTTACAGCTGCATTCAACAGTGGATCAGAACCTGTCCTATCAAGCAAGAAATTGAACTCACCGGCACAAACCCAGCACCAAAGCACAAGCTGGTTTCTTCTGGTTTAACTGAAAAAGAGAAAATCCCAAGTGGTTTAACTAGAACCAAATCTACAGCACGCACTGCTACACTGATCATTTAAGGTTCCAGCTAAACCTTCCCACCATCCACATCTTTCTAGGCTGCATGTCTAGGTTCCTGTTAAACTGGCACCTCCTGTGCAGTTGAGTTATGCTCCAACTTCCAAAGGGCTTGCTCAAAAAGGGTGCTTTAAGTGTTATACAAAACTAGGCCTGTGTTATTCAAGAAACACTTAGATACTTATCTTGCTGGGATCCTTTGACCCCAGCTGACTTCCTGCCCCTGGGGCAGGGGGCTGTACTTGATGATCTTCGAGGTCCCTTCCAGCCCTAACGTCTATGAAATTTATGATCTGTTATCTCCAAGGTATGTGAGAAAAGCAGCACTAGTAGTACATTCATGAAAACTACACTTCCAGCCACATCCTCAGTAAGCAAAGATCTTTTGAACCACCTTACACAACCCATAAACCTTAACACCCTGCCCCTACCACCACAAACCTGCAACAAGTGTTTCTACAGAAGAAACAGCAACTGGTAGGAAGGGACCTGGGGAAAGAAAAAAAAAACCCATTCTCAGAGAGCTCCTGGAAGGGCTATTTTGTGCATCCTATAATTTATAAACTGCCTCTCTTTCCCAAGTCACCTCAGCTCAGAGGGCTCCAGCCATTAGAAAAAGGATTCCTGAAGAGTTAAAACTATACTCCGGGGGGGATCCTTCCACCATCTCTTCCTTAAGTACTCCAGATAGGTAGTATGCTGAAACCATCTGATTTCTGCCATTATCCATCCACCTAGAAGTGAGGCAAAAAAAAAAAAAAATGTAGCGAATAATCTTGGAGCAAGAATTGAACAGACTGTGAGCTAAGAGATGTCAGCATGTCTCACCAAGCTGCCATGCCAGGCAGGAGAATCACATGGCAGTGGTTTGCAAAAGACAAGAGGGAAGTGACTTTTAATCCTAGCACAAAAGGATTTTTGCACGAGGGATTTGGATTAGCCGAGTCTGCTTGTATTTACAGTGGCTTTGGACATGGAAGAGATGGGCCATGGAAATGAAGGACAAAAGCATTAGCTTCAGTCAGAACTTTGCTGAAGCAATGATCTGCAGTAAGTGGCATACACTTCCACCCAGATCCCAGAAGAGGAGCCATAAAACTCACAGTACCCACCTGCCCAGGACAGAGGAGCTATAAATGTGCAGGATCCTGCATCAGCCACAGAACTAGGTCTACCCACACAAGTGCTGCTTTGGAAGACTGGGCTGAAACTTTCTTGAGCTGGGCTGAAGGGGAAAGAATTCAGCAGGAGCAGAGGCAAAAATCACCATTCACACTTCCAGACAATGCATTGTATGCTTTTGTCCATTTTAATTCCCAGCCCTGCAGCTCTACCTGGGCTGAGGCAGCTGTGAGGAAGCACAAAAGGCTGTGAAGCATGTCGCTCAACACCCTGTTACCACTCACTCCTCTGGACTTGGGCACAAGGGCATATGAGGGTTAGCACTCAGTCATTCCACTGAAGGCAAAAGTAAGTCCGCCTCTGCTGTGAATTAAGAGCCTTCTTCAAATATCCACCAAGAGTGTGAACAACAGGTTTGGCAGAAAGTTTAGTCTAAGCCATTTACCTAGCAAATGGCACAAGCACACCTAACTGCACAGCTTGGATCTTCACTACCATGCCTCCTGCTTTTCATATTCCCCAGCAGTATGTCATGGTTGGCTCCAAGATGAACATGAGCTGGCAGTGTAATGAGGCCATCAACAAAGCCAATCACACTTTGTCATGTATTAGCAGATGCATGACCAACAGATCAAGAGAGATAATGCTCCCCCTCCATGTGGCATTGGTCAGGTTGCAGTTGGAGTGCTGTGGCCGGTTTTGGGCGCCGCACTTCAAGAGGGACACGGAGAGTCTGGGGAGGGTTCAGAGGAGGGCCACTCGCATGATTAGTGACCTCAGTGAAAGACCCTACCAGCGGAGGTTGAGAGATCAGGATCTCTTCAGCCTTCACAAGAGATGCCGGAGAGGAGACCTCGTGGCCGCCTATCAGTTTATCAGCGGAAGACAACAGGAAATTGGCAATGTGCTTTTTACCAGAACACCCCAGGGAGTAACTAGGAATAATGTGTGTAAACTAGTTGAGAGTAGATTTAGGTTAGAAATTAGGAAAAAAAAAAAATTTTTACAGTAAGGGTGGCTAGAATCTGGAATGTGCTTCCAAGAGAGGTGGTGCCATCGCCTAACTTGGAGGTCTTCAAAGAGGAGGCTCGATAGACATCTGGCTAGGGTCATCTGACCTCAGTCCTCTTTCCTGCCAGGGGCAGGGGATCGGACACGATGATCCACTGTGGTCCCTTCTGACTCTACAATCCATTAAATACTTTAACACCTGGTACTCTCTCAAAAGTCATGCCAGGGAAGCAGCCCAGTTGCTTACAGGAGACTCAAACTATCTCTTCACTAGCCTGGAAACTGAAGCCATTTCACACGGAGGTGCTGTTGCCTCTAGGTCAGTGGACACCAACTAGTAGATCTCAATCCATCGGTAGATCTCAGAGCCTCTTGCAGTAGATCCGAGCCTGGGGGTGGGGGCTGAGTGCCCGCATGCACCCCAACTCAGCAGGTCAGTCCATGGGCAGAGGGAAGGGGGGAGGGCTAGACTGAGACCCTCATGGGGAGGGACAGTGCTGCAGAGGCAGGAGCAGGGGTCAGTTGAGTGGGACCTCAGCCAGGTGGGACTTGCCTGCTGGGGAGGTGTGCCCCCAAATATTTTTTCTTCCTCTACTTTGATCTGTCCCTCTCCCCTCCCAACAAACTTACCTGCTGGGTGGGGGAGGGCAGTGGCAGCACAGAGTTTGGGTTGCTTTTAAATGCCAAAAGTTTTTTTTTTTTTTTTTTTTTTTAAGTAGGAGATAAAAGTTGGAGACTGCTGCTCTAGGTAACCTGGAGCTGGAAGAAAATCACCATGCTGCAAAAGTCCTCCTGTAGATTACCCAGCATGTTTCTAGCCTGTTCTTACAAACAAGTTTCAGCAAGGAATCCAGAGTGTCATCTCCAAATTTACAGCCAGTTTATAAAGGCAGCAGCAAGGAGAGACCATTTCCTCATCTCTCACTAGGCTGGGTGATAATTTAAATCCCTCCCTTCCTGCTGACATTGGGAGGAAGCCAGATATGATTATATGGAATATACAAACATGAACTTTAGAAAGGGAAAGTCCAGTGTGTGCCTTGTTGATTAGTACAGAATAGACAAAGTATGAAGGAGCCTGTAAGGTGCAGTTTTAAGTATCCCCAGCCAGGAGGCTGTTCTTAGTCCCTTAGAAGACTATTCTACAGTCTCAACAGTTCCTCCCCCTCAAGGATCGCTTAAATATTGTTTACTGAGTATTGTTCTCTTCTTAGTTTGCCTGTGTTACTTGCAATTCTATAGCTCCCAAATGACTAATGAGGAGCAGTATCTTATTATTAGCATTTCTCTGTTAAGATCTTTTCCCCTCCTGCACTTGAATCTGCAGCAGGAATTTAGCTCTCGAGTCTTCCTTCATAATGACTTAGTGGCACATGGATATAGGATTGACAGGGTCTTCCTAGTCAACTCCAGATGCCTGCAGTTACAGCACACTACATCATAAACTTTTGTCCAAAAGGGTCCACCCAGGACATTTGTTCTTTCCCCTCTTGCAATGTATGGCCACACAAAATCCAATAAATGTGAACCCTTGCAATGTGCCACAGAAAGAGAAACGGAGGCACTACTAAGGTCTTGGGTCCCTGCAGTGGCAGGAAGCTTGAATGGAAAGGACTGAAAATTGTTGTGTCTGCAGTAGAGGGAAATAGAGGGAACTGGAGCCTTCAGGAATCTGGATTTTCTCCCACTTGCCAACACTGCTTGCAGCATTAGATCTCATAGGCACTGCTAAATGCAGGTGCTAGCATGATTTTTGATGGGCCTCAGCAGAAGTGTTTCTGAACTCCTTCTGCATTAATTGACTTGGGCAAACAGATCTGTTCAAATGTATGCAACACCACGAGCATTCAAGTTCAACAGCCGTCAAGTCTGCTAATTTCCTGCTCCAGACAGCACCATACATCAGTTAAACCATGAGGCAAGATATGGTTTTGTAGCATTAAGCTGAGCTATTCAAACTGAAACCAATTTAATCCTACAGCATTGGTCTTGTGCTGTGTTTATTTGCAGGAGTGCTAGAAGGGACACATGGACCCATGACTCCATGCAGAAGTATTACAGACTAGACTGAGGAGTGGAAGAGACCTGGACTTTGTTTTCAGCAGAGAAGACATTCAGACATGGAAAAGCCAACTGGCTGTGTGGCTAAGGAAGATAAGAGAAAGCGTGGCTCCTTTACTAAAAGAGGAAGGCAACCTAGTGAGATATGTGAAAAAGGATGAAGTGCTCAATAGCTTTTTCACCTCAGTCTTCACTGGCAAAGTCAGCTCCTAGACTACTGCACCTGGAAGCAGATTGGGGAAACAGATGAACAGCCAAACAGTGGCTGTTTAGAAAAAAGCTAGACATATACAAGTCCATGGGGCCACACAGGATGCTCCTGATGATGCTGAAGGAATTGGCCAATGAGTTTTGAAAGATGATGGCTAGCAGCTCTGCAAACTCAACCTGGACTTCTCCTGATCACCATGACTGGAAAAAAGCAAATATGGTACCCATCTTTAAGAAAGAGAAGAAGGATCCAGGGAACTACAGGCCAGTCAACCTCAGTACTTGGAAAAATCATGGAGCAGGTATTCAAGGAATCCATTTTTAAGCACTTGGAGGAGAAGAAGGTGATTAGGAACAGTCAGCATGGATTCATCAGGGGCAAGTCATGCCTGACCAACCTGATTACTTTGTGATGGAATGACTGGCTCTGGGTTGAGGGAAGAGCAGCGGATGTGGGGCACCTTGACTTCAGTAAAGCTTCTGATGTGGTCTCTGTGGTACCCATATATTCAGTTATGCTGTCAGCACAGAAAACAGTCATGAAGTTGACAAAAGAGAAACCTAAGTGTTCCGACTGCACGGTTGTTACTGAGCTGCTGAAACAGGGGAACGTAGTTTTATGACATTGTCAAGATAATAAAACACCTGTGTTACAGTGTTCTGCAAACCACAAAACCGCGTCAAAGGTAAGCAGCTCTCCCAATGAGGCAGCAGCTCAGGGCAGCTCACCCAACAAAGAAGCTGCTCAAGGCAGCTTGACAAAATTTTAAATCGCAACAGGATACGGCAGCTACAACATGAACCTGGCTGCACAGTGCATCCAAAGATCTGCTAACCGCAGGTGGGTAGCCACTTAGCCAATCACAGTAAGGGTTAATCCAAATTTGGTTCTAAATTCCGCTTGAATACGAATAAATTTGGGACGAAATTTGAGCAAAGGGTGCAGATCTTCAGGTTCCCATAGAAGCATACTGCTGTGGGAACAGATGACTTAAGAAGCTTTGCGGGTGCTGCAGAACCAACGGCTTAGCTGATCTGCTCCAGGCATCATCTGTAAGGGTGTCTTTAACAATGCGCATAAGAGGTAACAAGGCTTGAACATGCTATATTGGATTTTGAGAGTACACTCTAAGTTATTCTCTCGCTCTTAAATAAAACAAAGCTTGCCTCAGAGATCTGCATGTCTACTTTAAGTAACTCATCCACTTGACCCAATTACGGGTACAACAGTCTCCCACAACATTCTCGCAAGCAAGCTAAGGAAGTATGGGTTGGATGAATGGATTGCAAGGTGGATAGAAAACTGAGTGAATCTGGCTCAAAGTGTAGTAGCCAATGGCTCAATGTCTAATTGGCAGCCAGTATCAAGTGGAGTGTCCCAGGGGTCAGTCTTGGGGCCAGTTTTATTCAATGTCTCCATCAATGACCTGGAAGATGGGATGGAGTGCACCCTGAGCAAGTTTCCAGATGACACTAAGCGGGGTCGGAGTAGTAAATACACTGGAGGGTAGGGCTAGGATTTAGAAAGTTCTCAACAGATTGGAGGATTGGAGCAAAAGAAATCAAGAGATTTAATAAAGGACAAGTGCAAAGTTCTAGACTTCAGACAGAAAAATGCCATGCACTGCTACAGGCTTGGGACCAACTGGCTAAGCAACAGCTCTGCAGAAAAGGACCTGGTGGTTTACAGTGGACAATAAGCTAAACAGGAACCAACAGTATGCCCTTGTTTCCAAGAAGGTTAACAGCATACTAGGTTGCATTAGTAGAATCATTACCAGCAGATGGAAGAAAATTATTCTTCCCCTCTGTTCAGGACTGGTGAAGCCACAGCTGGAACACTATAACCAGTTTTGGGCCTCCCACTACAGAAAGGATGTGGACAAATTGGAGAGAGTCCAGCAGAGGGCAACAAAGATGTTTAGGGGGCTGGAGCACATGACTTACGAGGAGAGGCCAAGGAAACTGGAATTATTTAATCTAGAGAAGAGAAGCCTGAGAGGGGATTTAATAGCAACTCTCAACTACCCGAAGTGCGATTCCAAAGAGGATGAAGCTAGACTGTGCTCAGTGGTGGCAGATGACAGAACAAAAAGCAATGGTTGCAAGTTGGTGCCAGGGAAGTTTAGGTTAGATATCAGAAAGAGCTCTCTCTCACTGGGAAGATAGTAAAGCACTAGAACAGGCTACCCAGAAAAGTTGTGGAATCTCCATCCTTTAAGACCAGACGAGAAAGAGCCTTGGCTAGGACAGTCCTGCTTTGAGCAGGAGTTGAACTAGATGACCTGCTGAGGTTCCTTCCAACCTAATTGTCTATGATTCTAATAGCCGCTTCCACGAAGCTTCTAAGAAGCAGCCTCATACATGGTACAAAAAGGTTTCTATGTAGATGCTTCAGCATCTAAAGTTATGAAGTGAGATGTATAAACCAGGGTGGGATATAAATCTAACAAACAACCAAACATGTTCCAAATGTTTTCCATATTCTCCTCTTTTTTCTCTATAAAGTACATCAGGCTATACGACACAGTGAGATGAAGCACCAACAGATATTATGCAATAGGGAATACTCTTATCCTAGCTAGCAAGAGAGATAACAGAGAAGTAACAAGATTTTATATTTCTGAGAGAAGTGGGTTTGGTTATCTGCACATGTCCAGGCAGCCTGCTAACAAAAGCACCTCATTCCATTAGGTGAGACACCAACAATGCCATGTTTCTAAGAATCCCATCTCAAGCTTTGAGTGGTTAAGCAGTTAAATCATCACTGCAGCGATTAAAAAAAAGCAACTTTTACTTAACCAGATTTAAGGAGCGTTTGATTTGCTCTGGGTAGGATGGGCTTGGAAGCAACTCAGTTTGAGAACCTGGTATCTTGCAGAAACTCTCCTTGTAACTCACATTCTGTAGCTGGTTGGCTACTGTGGGCAGAGATAAGAAAATGCATGAAGTTTTGCAGATTAAACAGGAATAGTAGCAATAACTCCCTTCCTCATCATAATTAAAAGATCCCTAAACGAGAATGCTCTTTAGACAGACCCACTGTTCTTGGGGTGGTAAATGTTGCTTCTTGTCCCCACTTAGACATGTCCTACCACTCTAGTAGATGGCAAGCTATGTTGGTGACCTATTTTCAATTAATTGGAATGGGAGGGGGCAGGGAGGCAGCTAGGTGGCATCTGGGGCTTGGGAGCTGCTGGGGCGGGGGGAGCAGAAGGTTGTGGGCCCTGGCCCTGGGAAGCAGTGGGAGGCTGCGGACTGTGAGTGAGGGGCCACGTTGAGGACATGGGGCCATAAATGGGATCATGCTGATGGAAAAAAAAGAAAAGTTCGGGAAGCACTGATCCAAGGACTCACTGAGGCCACTACACACACTTGTTGGAAATCTCTGAAGCAAAGTTTCTAGAACAAGCCTTCAAATGTTTGTTTTCAAAAGCCCAGATCAGAGAAACATTTATTCAGTTTTCTGGTTCTCATTCTACTTTGCCTGCTCTGCCTTTAAGGAAGGGAAAGCAGAAAGAATAAGAGGGAAAAGCAGGAAGGCCCAGATTCAATAGATAAAAGCCAAGGGAAATGCCATACCACTCTCTGCCCCCTCAAAAAAAGAAAGGCACACCAATGGTTTCTGATTTCTAAAACCCCAGAAGGATGTGATTTTATTACATTTTCATGTCAACCTAATACAAAAAATGTGCCATTTCAATCCCCGCCCCTTGCAGAAAAAAAAAATAGTAATTTGACAAAGCCACATTTTCTGATGGAATTTTTTCATAAAAAAAAGAAAACGGAAAGTGGCTCGTCATGATAGTCAGACCGCAGGGACAGCCTCCTTTCGTACTTGAAGAACTAAGCAGAGAGAATCTGCGTAACTAAACCCAGAAGCAGCCCTAGTCAGTCCATCTCTAGAGCTGCCTTGAAGGATGGTACAGTTAAGTGGTACTGAAGCAGCTTACCTGGGAATGGATTTTTTTTTAAGAGGGCAAGAGCATTCCATGCATGAAAGGCAAATGCCAATTGTCAAGGGATATTTCTGAGACTGTGTGACCTGTTAAAGCAACCAGTTGTTGGAAAAATAAGTTTGGTATAATGAGATTTTATACTTAATAGGTCCCTGTTGGAGCAGCTGGTGAGAGTTGTAATGCAAGAGGCTGCTTGACTGCTGAGACACACAAAGGAAGAGAGACTTTACAGTCAGCTTGGGAACAAGTTACTGGGATGAAGGGAACACTGAGAAGAGCCAGACAGGTACTGGCAATAGGTCAAAGCTTTAGTATAGCACTCTCCGCAGTTACATTCTCTACTGTAATTTGCAGAATAATTCTTTAAGCCCACCTAGACTTTTGTGTAGAATGACTAACTGATCCATGGACTACAAAGGTCACTGGGCCATAATTTTAGAACCTCATAAAGCAATGGCTTGCATGTTGTGGTATAGTTCACACATTACTACACATGCCTTTAGCACTAGGGTTGCCAGGAGCTGACAACGAGAGTGCAAACACAAGGGGCTGCTGCCTAAACTTCATGGGACTATCTGCAGGAGACTGCAGAGGAAGGCTCGTTCCTTCCCCCTTGGAAACACAGGTGTTGAGGAGGAACACTTAGGAAGTCTCTTCATGGAGGAGGGAGCAGAAGATGTCCAGGAAAGGATACAGGCTTTTTTTAAACCAAAGAAATAATTGGCAACGCAGCAAGATTTAATCACTCCCAACACAATACTGGGGAACTATATCATATATTCTTGAGCACTATTTACATAAACGCAGAAATAGAAAACTTCACAGCTACTGAAAGCTGTGTGGACTGTTGAAAAAAACAAAGCAATCTGAAAGTTGACTTCAGATGATTAAACCTGGCTCTGCAGAAAAGACCTGTACAGGACTAGAACTGGTGCTGTATTTTTTACCTTCGCAACTGGTGTACCTGCTCAGCAGCCTACATGCTACTATGGCTTCCGAGGAGCCAGTGGGTGTTTGGTCACCTCTCCCTCTTGGAGCCACATGACAATTTGCTACTATAAATAGAAGGTTAGCATTATATTTTATATAGCATCTAAGTTATATAGTGATTAACCCACTACTATGAGGTAACAAGTCAACTGTTGTGACAGCAGGAACTACACAGACAGGCATGTCACAACAGCAGCTTACCACAGGCAAAAGCTAGAGACCATGTTCAAGAGCTAAGCTGCTGGGGCCCAGCCCTGCATCAGCTGAGATGTTTAGGATTCTACTCTTCTCTTGGCTTATCTTCTCCATCAGTTTTGACACGAGATGTTTGATCCCTAGCTATACTGGGAGTGAGCACCAGGAGATGCAGGTCAGGCTAAGATGGTCTAGTTCAGGGGTGGGGAATTATTTTGGGCGGAGGGCCACTTACTGAGTTTTGGCAAGCCATGGAGGGCCACATGACAGACAGCCAGGGGCAGATAAATATTAATTTTCTAAACGTTTTAGGGGTCCTGTGGGCTGGATAGAATGGCCTGGTGGGCCACATCCAGTCCCTGGGCCACATTTTTGCCCACCCCAGTCTAGTTTGTCTAAGTGGTAGAGACAGTCAATCACCATTATTAACATTGTACCAGGGAAAAAGAAACAGACCTAGTGTCAGGTTCTGTGACCACTCCATGCTCCACCAAGGACACCTGGGCTTTTCTGCCCAAGCAATCACCTGTGAAGGACTCCCTTTGCTAAGGTCATTGGTCAGAGGTAGGCATCTTTTGAAACAAAGGGAGGAAGGTCATATCTCTGCAGCTATTACTTAGCCCGTCTTCCCGATTCTACCAACAGACAGCATTTAGTCAAGAAAGCCAGAAACGTAGGGATATTTTAAGTTAAGTGAAAAGTTAAACTCCATACAAATCAATGCAGCTCAGGGAAGGCAGATTGACACAAGTGTCAGCAACTAATTGGTTGAGGCCTCCATTTGCATCGGGGTTTGAGGAAGTCATGGTTCTTGAAGGACAGGCTGCCACTGCCCCAAGAGCCCACCAGCAAGTGCTCTCTCAGGTTGAAACAAGTTAGGAATCACCGTCTGTAAGAGTCATTCCTGTGACTTGGGGAAACAAAGTACAGAACAGGCATCCCCACTCATCCCAAGAATTAGACATGCCAGGCAAAGGGCCCCCACTTGCTTCACAACAGAGCTGGCACCATTCTCATAGCAACTAGTTGATTTGCACTATCATGAGGAGAGAATAGAGCCTGGATACCAGATCCCAAGTGTGAATAGGAAAAATGCTGGACTCCTTTAAATCTCTCCCCAGAGCGATTAACATTTTGTGAAGTTGACAGGGACAGACACGAGCAGTTCCCTAGTTGGGGGCCGCATCTACATGTTCATTAATGCACCTTAGATACTGCACATTTAGTTTAGTACTTGCTTAATAAAGTACTAAGTAAGTGCGCAGTAACTAGAGTTGCTACAGAGTAGAGCTGGCACATAGTTATTTTGCAACGCCTACTGCGCATTAGCTTAACAACACTGCACAGTAGGCTATTAGCATGGTTTTAACCACCGGCCTACTGCACTGTGTTATTAGGCTAATGCACAGCAAGCGTCTCAGGTAGGCACGCCCAGTGGTGCTTGAAAAATCCATCTTTACTACAGAGTTAATCCAAATTATTTCTGATAATGTCTCTCACTCTAAGAGAAAGAGCATTTGAATTGCTGCATCCCCCAGCCTTGCACATATTCAGCCCTGATGCCAATATCCTGCCATTTTTTGAGTAGCACTAAGCCAAGCCCATTCTACAGATTCTCTCAGCAGGGTTATGCAAGAGATTCTGCCATTTCTAGAACCACAAAGGAACTTGCAGGAAGTCTATGGAGGACTAACTACACTCAAGGATTAGCAGCATCCCACTCCACAGTGACTGTGATAGAAGCTGACATGTTGTGTTAACTTGAGCTGTAGCCTGTGCCCATTGATGGGTTAGCCGATTAGACTTTAAAGCACCACTTCACTCAAGTTAAAGTACTTGTATACAGCTAAGACTCAAGGTAAAGGAAACACTCAAATTAACCTGGCAACAAAAAACAAACTCTAAGACTGGAAGTGGATACTTTTGCTTGGTGTGAGGCAAAGAGGCCCATTAGCCTGACTTCTATCCTAGGGAAGATCTTAGAAAAGTTTATTAAGGAGGCCATCCTTGAGGGACTGGCCCAGGCTAACATTCTAAGGGATAGCCAGCACGGGTTTGTTGCGG
>NW_017728915.1:5894835-5917436 GCF_001723895.1 Crocodylus porosus | reverse complement strand
CCTGATGTCTATGAAATCTATGAAAGATCTCATTCTCCCCTCAGATGTTCCATTTCATATACTCTTTTGGCTCCACCAGTACTTCTGACATAACCCAAAGCTGAAACATTGCCAGGGCCAGGAGATGGCTTCCCTAATTAGGCCCTATATATAGTGGTAAAATCCCTTCACATGACAGATCAGCAGCAGCAAGGTGGTTTCCAGGCTAGGAAAGAAACAACAGATACACCTCACACTGAAGCAGACGCACACACTGTGGCTACTACTGGTCTTTGGGATTCAGATCTCCAGTGAAGTGAATCTGGACTGGCTCTGGAGATTCAAACAGGGGCATCTATACAGCATGACAAATCTATACCTTCTCATCCACGACTCCCAAGAAACCACTGTGAAAACAAGAGAAGTGCATGAACTCCTGCTCTTGCTCCCCTTCGTCTTAGCTAGCTCCTTTAGAAGATGTCTCAAGCTGCCTTCTGCAGGATTGCTATTGATCAAGACACTTCTATTTTGGCTCTTAATCTGGGCCCCTTACCATGATATGTGAGCATGTAGGAGAATAGTTGCTGCCTCCCCCATAAAAACAACACTGGAGGTGACTGGGAGGCCAGCACCAACCCTATTTCAGTGATGCACACTCCAAGCTGGACAGGAAGGATTATGAGGGAAGAGAAGGAACCATGCCAGCTCTACCTACAGCCATTTTCAGATGTTATCCCTGTAGTCGCGGGTACCTATACTAGCTTACTCTATACCCCCAGTGAGGAGTCACAGGCAGAGTTTCACAACAGGGAGTCTGAGGTGGAGCTGTAGGACACAAGGCAGAGGACCTTTGGATTCATATAACAATGGCCATCAGGTTAACACTGTAGACTCCCCCCCCACCAAAAAAAAAAAAAAAAAAAATCAGGCACTACCACTATGCCTGATGGCAAAGCACAATTGCACTCTAGCATGAAGCTGTCACCTGAGGAAGTGAGACCCGTTAGATTTCCACAGCTAGAAGGAACATGGTAGTAACCCACCACATAGGCCAAGGGCACTCAGGCTTGCCCCATGACAGTGCCCTCCTTCAGAGCATCCACATGCTCAGCACTGTGCTCATTTTAACAACATGCCAGGCTGGACTCTGCAAAACTGGAGCAGGAAATTTGAGTCTTCCTCTCCATCTTGGAGAGCTGAAACCCTCACGTCAAGGCTTCTACTTTCCTTCTCCCCATAATACTTTATGGAAGCTCACAGTTCTCACAGACTGAGACCAGTCTGGAGCAAGTCAAAAGAATGAGGCCCTTAAACCAAAGAAGCCAAAACACCATTTCTGCCTGGCTTTACCGAGTCAGCACTCACAGACTGTGGAATGCCTGCTAGTCATGTTATTGCAGCCCAAGTCATGGCCCTTAAGGACAGTGCTCATGGCCCTTAAGGACAGGCAGGGTTTTTTTTGCTAGGTCAGTCAGATGTTCCTGCCCCATCTTTACTGGACATCCAAAGCTTCCATGCAGAAGTTATGATTTCAGCACATGCCAAATGCTGGCCTTACCCCTGAGCTACTCCCAGTCAAATGCTCCCTTCCCTTTGCTTTCACACCACATATTATATTAGTCTACTTACAACTAAGTGGGGAATACCTGCTCCCACCAAGGGCACATGAATTTGCAGACTCTGAGAGTGTCTCGTGCTGGCCCTAATTATCATGCCTTCTCAATATTTTTCTTCACACAAATAGATCACAGAGATGAAGCATTTGCCAAGTCATGAGATTAAAGCACTTTTCAGAAGCTTTCCCTGAAGGCACTCAGACACCACTGTAGCAGCAAGAACCCAAGAAGTCATTTTCACCATATCACTAGCCATTGCTGAGAGATTCTGCCAAGAGCCCAGCTCCACATGTTAAAAACCACTGTTGAGGTACCATCATTTGGCCTTCTGCTAACCCAAGCGGCCAAGAATCCAAGTCTTCTCCCAGCCACCTGATGCATCTCACCTTTGCCCCTCCTTGCTTATGCTGGCCATGGAACCAAATGCTTAGAGTATCCAGGCAATGTCAACTTTCCTTGGTGTTCGTAAGAGGCTGAGAGCTGGTCTCAGTTATTGGTAGTCCCAGTGTTATACAATAGTTAGTCAGAGCCATGGATGAGCTGTCTTGCGTCAAGCCAAGGCTTGCTGATACATCCTGATCAGCTCCTCACTGTCTCCTCCACTTTTCCCACCAGTCCAAACCATTTTCCCTTAGGGATGGGCTGTGCTCAAGCTTATCTCCAGAAGTAAAAAAGACCTAGTGCCTGCTGCTCATGCTGAGCTCCTATGAACCAGCAATAAAAGGCCAGCCAAGGTTCAGCCTGCCCAGGGATACACAGTTCATTCAAACAGCAGCTCCACGCATTGGCAACTGAATCCTGTAGCACAGGTTTGGCTTCTGCCCCATAGGTTTAATGCGGCAGCCACCCAAGACTGAACTCATACCTAAAAGGACATCAGGAATTTCTATTAAATCAAATCAGGGATAAATTTGGCATTTAGGGCCAGACTCTCAGATGATCCTAGCCAAGGCAGCTCCCTTCAGTCAGTGCTACATCCATTTGTATGAGCCAAGACTCTTTCCTGAAGAAACAACAGTTCAGTTGCTTGTTCATGGTGTGAAAGACCTAAGTTCAATTCCCTACTCTGTCTATCTTCATAACATTGGGCAAGTCACTCAAATTATGGCACAATGGGGATAACACACTTCCCTATCACACAATGGCAGTGGATGGCAAGACAAAGTGAAAACTGAAAGGCACTCAGACACCACTGTAGCAGCAAGAACCCAAGAAGTCATTTTCACCATATCACTAGCCATTGCTGAGAGATTCTGCCAAGAGCCCAGCTCCACATGTTAAAAACACACTGGAAAACTGTGAGTGTTATTTTGGAAAAAGTCTTTAATAGAACAAAAGTTAATTAGGAACTGTGTTTTTATAAGACTGTATTAATATATGCCAAATGTCTCCTTCACCCCAGGACTGGAAGCTCTTCCCTTGACAGGAGATAAGTTGTTTCTCATAGCAAGAGCTGTACCCGGTTGAGAATTGCTAGCTGTAAGTTAATGACCAGTGGTTCAATAAACTGCCAGCTCAACACCCCACCCAATTACATGTACAACCAACTCTGGCCATTGTCAGCTTATTTTCCAAGTGGTGAGGATCTAGTTACGTTACACCATAATGCTACATCTAGAATAAGAAAAGTTAATGAGCCACAACTGATTGTGCTCTGGTTTTCATAACACTTTGTCTCATTATTTAAGTGAGCCCGTTTGCCAGCCTATAATTTTCTTTGCCATTACTAAACTGGGAATGCATTCTAGTGAGTATAAGTGGGTGAAATAAGTCTCAGTGTGCACTTACTGTTAATCAGGCTTTTCCCGAAAGTGCAGTGTGAGGTGGTGGTGTATGTTTATCTAAGACTTCAGAAAGAAGTGGGGAGTGCTGTATCTGTGAGTTTGTAGGAGGATCATATAACCAGAGATTTGGTTGTTATCCCGAAGGCAAGAGTTAAGGGTGAACATATCTTTATTCTCCATTTCTACATACATGTGGCTAGCAGAGAGTTTATTTTAGATACTAAAAGCCCCTAGCACAGCTGTTTGCAAATGAACATTTATGATGCAAAGCTGGAAACTCTCTATCCACCATTCTCATCTCCTGTGTCATAGCCTAGTCCCATAAGTAACAGATTGTCAGGGGAAGTAGCATGGCTGTCTTGCTAGAGGGCTTGCTGTGGCTGAGCTACCCCCTGTATACCTGCTCCTGTGGTTTTGAAGGCCCTGGGTTCAAATTCTTATGCCAGCTCAGGAGATTCCTCATGCTTGGTTAGAAGAGAAATTAACACTTGAGTGTTTGAAGGCCCCAAGTGAAGACAGGATCACCTGCTTGGATACCCAGAAGCTTGCTTTCTGGGTGTTGAACTATACCTTTGAGAACAAGCTGTCCCTTGCTACCTGCAGCCAATGCTGATCATATTGCTACTTCTCACACACTTGCACATGAAAACATACTAGAAATCATAGCTAGAAAGTGACAGAGCAAGGGTTCATTTTTTGGTTTTCTAACCATGGCTCAGCTGCCGAAGGTTCCAATTAGCAGGAGACTCTCAGACGGGTGTACAACTAAAAGCAGTACAGAACCAAATTCCAGTTACCTTACTCTTGCAAGTACTTCACTGAAGTTCATTACTACTACTATTACAATACTGCTGAGGTATCCACAGACACTGGAAATCCCATGTGCTGAGTACATGAGAGCGAAAGAGAACCAAAGGCAGACAAGGTTCTTTGGGTAAATCTGTTATCTTGTATTAGACCAACTCAAATAGTTGAAAGCTTCCTAAGACAAATTGTTCCAACTATTTGAGTTAGTCTAATAAAAGATTTACCCAAAGAACCTTGTCTGCCTATGTCCTTAGACCAACATGGCTACAACCTACAACACTGCTACACCCCTGTAACAAGGAGAACCCAACAAATTTGTAGTCAATCTAGCAGAGAGAAGGCTGTGAAGAAGTATGAGGCACAGTGATGGGGAAGCACACCCACATCAAAATCAGGCCTCAGATCTCCCAGTTCCTAGTCTGCCATTTCATCCACATACTGTTCCATCCAGAAGCTGCTGTACGAGGCTGCTCGTAAGCCAGGCCATTACCAGGATCTGGCCCTGAACCATTTGTGCAGAAGAGACATAATGGGTAATCTGGAAGCAGAAAACTGGGCTGCTCAAACCTCTGAAGAGCTCTGCAAGTAGCTGCCCCAGGCCTAAAACCATTTGCTTTTGCAAGCTGTGCACCAGAGCACTCACAGCACATCAACATCTGGATCTTTTTATACTGTGGAGGTGGGAGATCTGCTCTCAGAGAAGTGTTCTAATGAGGCTCACTTTGGGAAGGAGCCACTGTCTGTATGCATGCAAGTAACACAATCCCCAACTTCACGAGATCTGGAAAAAAGGTCTGGGCATCTGGCAAGCCTCCGAGAGCAGCAGAAATGCTGATACTCCCCTCCCCACTCCCAAGGAGGCTGCCACAGCCAAGTTTATTTTTAATTTGGCACAGGGCTTCAATGTGGGGCAGGAAAGGGATGGGGAGAAAGACTCCTAGCTGGACATTCCCTCCCACCAGCTCGAGCATGCTGATCAGCAAAGCAACAGCACTCTACAGAGGGGTCCAATTGACTTTCTGTCCCCCTGGAGAATTCAATCTGTAGCTCTGAGCAGGCTGCTGGACAGGACAGCAGCTGCTTACTTTCCTTTTCAGGAACAGAGGGCACTTCTTGTCCAGGGCACTGTCTCTTCTCAGGCCACAGGGTAAGTTCTGTAGTGTTCTGGTGGCCTCGTCCCCAAGAAGCATTCTGTGCAAGGAGGGGCCCAACACATGTTCTCACCCCCCGCAGCAAGAGAAGGGTGGGGGAGACTGGCTGTCACACCAGCTGAGAAAACACATCTGAGATGCTAAGGCAACTGCCATTTGAATGGTGCCAACATTTCCAGACTAAGTTTTTCCATGGGAATATTAAGAGCATAGAAATCTATTATTGTTTCCTCCTCTCCCTCTCATCTGCTGTTCCAGGGGAAGTTGCAAATACATCAGAAGTCCCATAATGCCTTGCAAGCAGAAGACACAACTGGACTTTGTGGCAAGGCAGTGACACCATGGAGATCAGATGGCTGGCTCATTACTTAACATGCTCAGGCACTCGCTCTCTGCCCCCTCCTCCACCTTGCTTCAAGGGCACACATGGGAACCTCTTGTTCTTCAACTCTCCTGCACTGACACAGTTATTCACATTTTCCCAGTACTTCCAGCTGCCTGGGGCCTGAGTGGCCTGTGGTGAAAAAGCAGGCAGGTTATAGGAGTAGCAGCAAGTGTTAGGCTATATCATGCAGTCTGGAAGAGAAGGGAAAACAGATAGGTGAAAAATATGTTCCCATCTACAAGTCACCCACCCCCCGAGCGTGGGTGCAAGCATTTGCCCAACGAGATGCATTCTGGACTGGTGCTCACTCTCACTCTCCCCCCACACGGTGTTGGAGCCACAGCACTTTAGCACCTAAAGGTGGCCCTTCTCTGGAATCCCAGGACAGTCTACATGGGAACACCTGTGACAGCTGTTCCCAATCAATGTCATTTGGGAACAGCTAAATTGTTAGGTGCATCTACACCCTTCATGATTACTGCACTGCAGGCAGGTCCCTGTGACTTCTCTTTTCCATTAGGCAGAGAACAGTTAAATCAGCCTTAGAAGAGCCAAGCTACCGAGGCTTTTCTGGGAGAGCAAAGTTACCTTTTGTAGATTTCAAGCATCTTGTACCAGCCAAAGTACCTGGAGATGGGCTGCCTGCATCTGCAGATTGACAACACCTGCTCAGAGTGGTTTATCCAGCAGCTCCTTAACAAAATTCAAGCCAAGTCTTGTCAGTTTCCATCTCCCTTATTCAGAACCTGTGGGTGGCAGAAATACTGACAAGCATTGTGTCCATTTTCACTCTGCTGCTGGCAAGATAAGGAATACTTCTGGCATTGGACATGGAGGAGAGGCTGGAAGAAGAGCAAAATTAAAGGAGTCATCCTCATCACAGCAGCATTCAGGATAATAAGCATAAGAGAGAAAGCAGACATGGAGGCAGTATGCAAGAGATAGGGGTCTAGGAGAAGTGCCCCAAATTCATTAGGTACCTGCAGCATTTTGTAGTACTCACTGACTAGCAAGCAACTGATAATCTGAGAAGCTGTCTCTGAGCAAGGCAAGGAACTGAGTTAGGCGCTTCCTGGCCAACATACAAATCCCAGGTTCCATTATCAGATTTAAGCCAACACAACACAACAGCCCCAAGCCTCTGTCAGGGCCATCCACAAAAGATGACTGGTTCTCAGTCCAATTTTCTTTTAAAATAAACAAACTAGTCCAGAAGTTGGAGAGGAGGCTGCAGACTTGACACTTACCAGACATGAGGTTAATGACTCAGAAAGTAGAGAGGCCTTTTGGTCTGGACAGCTACCATGTGGTAAGGAAGTGAGAAGACTGCCCCGATCTCCATTAAAAACACACTACCATTCTGAAGCAACAGGCACCTGAGAAGTACCCAGGAGACCTGTGCAGTGGGGAGCCTGCCAAATGAGCAATAGCAGGGAACAGTACTTGTTAGGGTAGCATCAGCAAGATGCCCAGCCATGTGAGGCCAATATGGTAGGGGCCAGTCTTTAAGGTGCCCTCTCCCTCCCTTTCCCCCCATGCAAGGAATAAGAAAGGAGAATGCAGCCAGGGCAGAATCAGGCCCTACCTCCCTTCCTCGTTCTGATAAGTGTGAGCAACCGGGTACCTGCTAGTCAAGGATTTTCCCCTCTGTTACATCATCCTCCAGGCAGACCCATCCCCACCCCTCCTCCCAGCCCCTGAAAAGGGATAAACAGAGATGTCTGTAAAACCTTCCCACCTCACAGCCCTTCCCTGCCTGCCCACTCCAGAGGGCCTCCTTAGCCCCTGAATGACTTAGCAAAGGAATCAGGCAGGCAGGAACAGCAACAGGAAGCTTTTCCATTTGTACCAGCAAGGAAGGAAACACCAAAGCAGCACAAGACAGAGACACAGAACACCAAGTGTGACTGTCACAGATGCACCGTCTGCCAGGGGCTGCATCTCTCCTCCACTCTGCCATCCTGTCCCACGCATGTCGCTGGATACAGGCTTTCCCAGTCTCTCAGGCTATTACTGCTCCTCCGGGAATCTGACAGGCCTAGGCGCCAAGGAACTGCTAACTGCCAGCAGTCTACAGTTTTGGCAAGGGGAGGGGAAGAGTCAAACTCAAGGGGAGGTTAATCAGGTCTCCACAAAGGATATATCCAAGCCTATCTAACAGCAGAATTGCAGGTGCAGTTCAAGGGAAGCCTATGGGACTGGCAAATCAGAAGGCACACGCATCCTGCCTGCCTTCTCCTGGTGGCCTGAGAGAGAAAAATCTCACTGCAGCTTGGAAACTCTGGATTTCCCCAGAGGCAATGGAATATGACCTGCTACCTGCATTCTCCATTAAAGCTGCTTTTAAGCCAAAAAAAGATCATCAGGAAGGAGAGCACCAATAGATATAATGCACTTATCCAAGGAAGCCAGGCTGGGAAGTAAAGGAGCCTCATTAAATGAGAGAAGCAACACATTTGTCAGCATTAGATACAACCAGTAAGGAAACTGATTTTAAACCAGGCAAAGAACCAGATATTCCTACAGATTTCACAGCCCACTGCAGAAGCCAGATTTACACAGCAGCAGCAGAGATGCTGTTCCTTATGCAGATGAACAGTCCAAGCTTACTGGCACTTATCTCATAGACACCAACAACCATCTCCTATGGGAAAAAAAAGGACCTTTAAACAAACAACAAGCAAAGCATGGGCTTTCCTCCCTGCCCCATTCCAGAATGTGTTTCATGGAGGTGGATGTTCAGATACCTCCTCTCTTCTCTGTGAGGCTCAAGGCAGCTTCTCCAAACGAAGGCTTTTGTAAAGGATGAAATGACTGCTTACCCACTCAACACTAGCCTCTGCTCCGGATGGCAGCGAGACAGAGGGAAGCAACTGTCTGCTCTTCTTGAATAACCTGCATTACAGCAGCACTTGTAAGGGGCCCAGCAAGATGTCTACATAGTAGGTGCTGTACAAACCAGCAGCAGAGAAGCTGACCCAGCCTTTACAGCACTGTCAATTTTCTCCTGACTGGTATGTCTCTTGCCAGATCCTTAAAGCAAAACAAAAAACAAAACAAAAACAAAACCAAAAAACCCACTTTCCTGAGCTGTTGGTCAATTTGAACAAGCCATATTAGATGACCGAATAATGTTTCAGCAGCACTGCAGCATTTGCTCCCATTACAGTAAAATACTTGGGGGGAGAGGGGGGAGGTGGAGAGCGGGGTTCTCTTTGCTGGTTATGAATTAATGCCCTGCAGATACGAATCTGTGGAGGATACACAGGCTCCTCAGAGTCTGAGCTCTCATTTATATTTGTTGAGAGTTAGTCTCTGGCTGTGGCATTGAGACCTTTCAGGACATGAAGTGCAAACAGCACAGAGATGCTACAGTTTACACAGAGCCTGAAATGACCCCAAATCAGGAGGTGAACAGGGCAGTTAAGTGGGCATTAGCTCAGAAGGCAATGATGCCAGCAAACATTAGCATGTAGAACACTTCTTCTGGGTCTGGAGCAATGAAAAGGGAAGAGTCATGTTCTGAAGACAAGCCAATCATTTCCCAAAGTTGGGAGAGCAGAGCATAGGAGAGGAGCCCTTTCACCACAACCAAGTTTTATTTACTCAGTTTTCAGAAGGTTTGGGAAAATGCTGCCACAGCACTCAATCTACACATCTAGGAGTCCAGACTTCCTGGCTCCTTCTATCTATATCTTTGCCAGTGCAGTCCTGTTTTTAAAAGGTCACCGACCTCAGCAGCAGCAGACTTCCAACCCATCCACATGTGATCACACATTCTACCCTCAATACAACCCAAGTTCCCCTCACCAAGTCTATTTAGATCTTGAAGGAAGAAACAACTGCACTAAGAGTCCTATAAATAACAGCTTGTTGCTCTGGCTTGTTGCGAAGCAGTGAAGCCAGCCAGCCACTAGAGACCAATTAGCAGTTTGCACTCTTGTGTGAATTGAAAAAAAATGCAACAGGAGGAGTGGGAAGCAATTAAACTGCATCTCCTTCCTGCAGGCCAAGTTACATAGCTCCTGCATCACAGGAGAGCTACCAAGGCCTACAAAGCCAGGAGATCAGAAACACTGCATTTAGAGACCACCATGTGATGGCTATTTGACAACTCGGCTGAAGGTCTCATCATTGTCACAGAGCAGATTATTTCACACAGAGAGTCAGGCAGTAGGGATCCAATTTCAAGCCAGGCAGCTTCAGGGAACAGAATCCCAATTAACCAGAGAGCAGGAAGCAAGCAGCAATGCTAGATTGCTCGCCCACCCACAGTCCTACCTCTGCTTATCAATAGATCTTACTTGTGCGCTGACACTAAACATCCAAGAATGGAAAGAAAGCTCAGATAACATAGCCCGCTTTAGCATGGATTTGCTGCCTAGGTCACCACCATGGCTGGGCATGTGTTGGTGCATTGGGATATGCTGACCATTGGGACCTGGTCCTATGACCTATAACCTTGCAGGCACTTAAGAATGGCCATACCTTTACTCCTCCACTTAGCTAAGAGGGGAATACTCATGGACACAAGTTCAAGCTACAATGTGGCTTCAGGATCAAGGACATAAGCAGAACTTACATTTGACTTCCCAAAAGATTCTCCACTGCCTTAATCTGTTAGCAAGAGAAGTGGTAAGAGAACCCACTTGGGCCACAAAAGTACAGAAGTCCCCAGAACTTACTTCAGCACCTTGCTAACTGAGACATGAATGGTGGCCAGCACCTTCTCTATGCTAGAGCAAATTTGCTGTGCAATAGACTGCAAGTTTGAGTCCAATCCTTTGGCTAATCTACATTCACTATTCATGTTTGACTTGTTGCTTCACTGTAAATGCACTGCCTGCTTTTGCCATAAGAATGATACGAGGCATCCAGAAACCCTGATCCCTTGCACAGGGATTCCCTTATATGAGACTTCTCACAGAATTGGAGAGAAGCATGGCTGGAAAGTACCTCCAGAGGTTATCTAGTCCAACCGCCTGCTTTAGGCAGGATCATCCTTATCCCTACGATTTAATAGCCCTCCACTGATGACTACAGGAGAGACTGTGTGCCTGTTCCTATGTCCTGAAAGCTGTACAGGACCTTGCTAACACACTTTACAGACAGAAAGACTTGAGGGCCTGTATTTTAGCCCCCTGAACCACAGGATTATTCCCTGCTGTACTTTTGTTTGTTTGGGGGGGGTTTTATGCTTTGACTGAGTAATGGACCTTCCATCACTTCCACTGAAAGACTCATAATGGGAATGGTACATAACCAGAAAGCAAATAGTTATGTGGAGGAATGGCACTATACACGCCATTAAAACACTCCTACTGCAGTAGCACACAAGGCTGTAAAATGGCATGCTGTGTGTCATGGATCACATTGAGTTGTTTTGTTTCGGGGGGACATGGGGAAAGTAGTATGTGCTCAAGGAGTATGGCAAAGTCCAATGCATCAGATCTGCATAGCACCCTAAAACAGCATAATTCACTGCTTGATAATAATAACAAAAGTTCACCCATGCAGGAACCCTTTCTGGTGTCACATGCACAGGAACAGGGAAGACTGCTGCAGTGGCCCATTTTGGTCCTAAAAGCTATGACCAACCCAGCTCACTCAGCTTACATATGCTGTCTGATACTGCAGCAAGAGACTGCTGGAAGGCAACATGACATTAAACCAGCAGCCAAGCTAGCAGAGTTCTGTTCTCTGCATTACTTCCAACTTACCAAAGCATCACACTTCACTTACACATTCCTTATTTCTCTCCCAGATCCTTATGGGGAAAGAAGTCCCAACCTGAAAATGTTTTGCAGGCTGGTCTTCACTAGAAGACTATCAGGTCAAATAGTGTTTAATGCTATGCCAGTTACACGGTCTAGAAATGACATTTCTAGCCACAGTTTCTTGTGTACATCTAGAGAGATAGGACTGCATCATGTGCCACCATCATAACTGTTGACCTACTAGGACCCAGGCAACATATATCTAAAGTTGCCCAGCTGTTATTAACACTCCTAGCTCCTAACCCCCTCCCCTCCCCTTCCCCCCCACAAAGCTGCCACCCTTTGAGAGCTTTTAGCAGGCTGTTAGAGAAGCAAAATTGATATGGATGCTGGTTTCAGCCCTGAGACCATATGCAGCTGTTTAGAAGCCCAAAAGGTCCAGAGCTTATCAGTCTAAGAAAGTCCTGCAAGACCAACATTGCAGGCTCTCTTTCACTTGATCACCAAGAGTTCAAGAGCAAATGTGCGAGCTTACAAGATGGCTCCCGCTTCACCCCAGACTGCCAGTCATGGAGGATCTGAGGCACCTGCAACTCACTCAACTGCACCCTGCCCAATGCCATTGCCAGCAAAAATCTGCAGACAGTGGGGTACCAATCAATTCAGTAAGGCAGGCAGCTATGGTTCATCCAAGAAGTGACACCACAAAAGAAAGTGGCCCCGAGCAGCAGTGGGCTGAAATACACATCACTTTAGCTGACCAGCACAGAAACCATCCCTTCAACAGCTGGATAGGTCAGATTCAAACTCCAAGTCTTACTGCTGATGGCCACTGACTTACCATCTGATCTTCAGCAAGTCACTGTGCTATGCAGTTGATCCCAATGCAAGACAAAGCTATTACTGTTCCTGTTCCTTGGGGGCATGAGGCTCAGTGCATTTACTGTATTCTGAAAATATAGGAGCCCCAGGCAGAGCTATGGCTACAGGAAATGCCTTTCCAGACAGGATTCTCCCATATGCAGGGCTCCTGTAGCTGAGATGGAGGTCTCTACACAGAGGAAACAGCAGGATACATTTGTGCAAAGGATAGAAACTAGCACAACACAGAGCGTTTCACCCTGAAACCATACCCCACACGCCTGTCTGTCTAATTAATGTCTTTCTAATTAACAGCAGTGGGCATAGGCCAACCATTTCCATCACCTTGGCTAGTCGGGAAACTTTAATAAAGCTGGGAAACTGCCAATTTTGAACCTATTACACTGACAACATTGGAGCGTAGATCTCAACATTATTGCTTGCAACAGCACCGCCTCCCCCTTATCTGAGGCTCTGGCAATTGAATCGCATTGTGAGGGCTCTCTTTTCCATTTGATCCTTGTAAATTTGATCAAGATGAAGGCATTTGTGACAGGCAGATGCAGTGCAACATCAGGAACAGCAAATACTGTCAGCAACAAAGAGAAGTAGTAAAAGGACAGAGACAGACAGAGGATTGCAACTAACATAACTGACAGAAGTCTCTCCAGTCTCAGATTACAAGCTTAACAGTTTCCATCTCCCCTACCCCCAACAGTCACTGTTGGAGTCACTGTTGACTCCAGATGAACACAAGTCATCAATGCAATGAAGTAGTTGGCAGACCTTGTTGTGCATCCGTAGGTGCTTCAGACAGGTCCAGGGAAGTGATTCTCCCCCTCTGTGCGGCACTGGTCAAACAGCAGCTGGAGTACTGTGTCCAGTTCTGGACGCCACCATTCAGGTGGGATGCAGACAACCTGGAGAGGGTCCAAAGAAGGACCACTTGCCCAATTAGAGGCCTTCAGAGAAGCCCCTACAAGGAAAGGCTAAAGGACCTTAACCTCTTCAGCCTCTCCAAGAGAAAGCTGAGGGGACCTTGCAGCAGCATACAAATTCATAAGGGGAAAGCAATGTGAAGTAGGAGACTATCTGTTCATCAGGGCACCCCCTGGAATGACAAGGGACAATGGCCATAAGCTACTGGACAGAAGGTTTAGGCTGGACATTAGGAGAAAGTTTCTCACAGTAAGGGTTGCCAGAATCCAGAATGGGCTCCCAAGCGAGGTGGTGCTTGCCCCATCCTTGGGGGTCTTCAAGAGGAGACTAGACAGGTACCTGGCTGGGATCACATGACTCCAGGGTTGGTGACCCTTTTCTTGCCTGCCAGGGGCAGGGGAATCGGACTGGATGACCCACTGAGGTCCCTTCCGACTCTGTGAATCTATGAAAACAGTCACTGCTTGCAGTCAGAACATCTGGCTCTGATAAAGACAGCTCACTCCTGCACGCTACATAGCTTTTAAGTTGTGCTTCCCCATCAGTGCCTCTGACCACTGCAGCCGACTCTGCTAATTGGGTATGACTTCTGCAAGTCTTTTTTCTCCTTCTTGTTTGATTTAGGAAACAGAGATAGGGAAGTAGGAGCAGAGTCTGTAAAATGAGACCCCATCGCCCCCTCAAACTAGCTGCACTATCCTTTGTCACCATCTCAGATTATACCTTCCTTTGCACCGCACCATGCTTTCCAGTGCAAAAACCTTTGCCCAGCCTCCTGTCTGCTCAGTTTAACTCTTCCTCTGCAGGCAACTCAGCTCCATTTACAGCAGGGCTGACAATAAGGTCATGATTTCTCAAGCAGCTCAGCACCCACTCATCACACTAGCATCTAGTTAGGGTACTGCAGACTCAGCAGGCCCTGAAATCCTTGGTTGCGATTCAGAATACTACTATCCAAGAATGCTTCAAAATAAAGCCTTAGTACAATCTATTGCAGGGAGCTGGGCAGTACGTGAGGTGTACACAACCTCAGAGTGCTACCATATCCTGCACACTTTCACATACATGACTTTCATGAAGCTCAAGCAGAAGAGAGGAGCCAGACATCAATCCTGGAGAGCGGGCTAAAACATGGTCAGAAGGCAGAACTTGTAGTTTTGAGCATGAGGTTAAGTGCCCCAAAAACCCAACTTTGTACAGTTCATGTCTCTGCCTGGTCAGCTCAGTTATTTGTCTTGCTGGTGAACTCAAGTCCCATCACCTGTACTGAAGCACATTTTTGAGCTTGTCTTTTAGGCTTTATGCACACACATGGGCCTGGGCTCTCTCTAGAGCCCTGCTACCAAATTCAGAACAAGAGAGACACCGCTAAAGCTTTGAGAGACAACTTTGAGAAGAGCACCTTCCACACCACAGAGAAGAGCACTCTTTGCTCTGCAAAGCTGCTTGCCAGGTTCCAAGAACGACTGACTCTTGCTGGCAAACTTCTCACCTTTATTTTTATTTTTTTTGGTGGGGGGTAGCTTTCTCTACAACTTGGCCAACTCCGCTTTTAGAACAGGATTCCCTTCTGGCTTGTAATGGAATCCCAGGGAGCAGGGCTGGAGGGGAGCTCTAGAGCTCATCTAGTTCAGCCCCCTGCCTGAGGCAGGATCATCCCTTTTCCAGCCGTCCCATGCAAGCCAAAATCTGAACTCTACATCAGTTGTGTGTCAACCTTGACACAGCAGAGACATGACACCCTCACCTCACCTGCTGCAGGTAAACCAGGGAAACCTGCTTCTACAAAGTGTCCTGTCCTGCTTCTGCAAAATGAACTACTAAAGCCAAATAATGCCCATGGCGCAGCCTTCCCCAGCCTCAGGGAGGCATTGGCTAGGAAGACCCCGCAGCCCAGGCCAAGCGGGGAGCCACGGCCAAATGACTGGGCAGTTGAGCAACCTGAGTACCAAAGTGGCTGGATACAGTGCAGCGAGGAAGACGAAGGAGCCAGCAACTCTGCTCCCCAGGGCTCAGCCTGCAGCCGTCCCATGCAAGACCTGGAACAGCCCCCTCCTCCTCCAGGGCCCTTGCTGACAGCCCCTTCTCCCTGCGGCTGCCGGGCCACGCTCCCGCGCCTAACCTCTCCCGGAGGCACGTCCAGAGCCTCGGCAAGGGCAGCCCCGCCGTGCCCACAGGCAGCCTGGCAGCAAGGGCAGGAGGGCGGAGAAGGCCCCCTGACAAGGCCGGCAGGCGGTCGGAGGAGGCCCCGCGCCGCAGGGCAGGGGCTTGTAATGGGCCCCACAGGCAGCCGCGAAAGCGCCGTCTGCCGCCGAGACTCGCGGGTCCCGCGTGGGGCGCTCCCGCTCCACAGCCCGGGCGCGGCGAGGGCGGCTGCGGGGCTCCGAGGGGATCGCCCGGCGGCTCGGCGCGGCTCCCACCCAGCAGCCCCCGCACTCATCGCGCCCTGAAAGGATGTACCTGCTCGCTTGCTACCTGGCTGCGCTCGGGAAGCCCGAGCTGGGCATCCTGCAGGGCGCGGCGCGGTGGGGAACCGCCGCCCCGATCCCGATCCCGATCCCGATCCCGACCCAGCTCCTCTCTGCTCCGCCAGAAAGCCCCGCAGCCGCCGCCTTTTCACCCGCCCCCGACAATTGCATCCCCGCTCCAGCCGGAGCCGCCCCAGCGCCAGCAGCCGGCCGAGATTGCACGGGGGGGGGGGGCGCAGGGGCGGCTGGGAGTTGTGGTGCACTCGGGGCTGAGACCCACCCCGCCAGCCGCAGCGCCCCCGGCCCGGGGACTACAGCTCCCGTCGGCCCCCGGGGGCGCGCAGGGACTGCCGGGCCTTGCTGTCCGCGGGCCTTTGTGCTGCTTTAAGCTCGGCGGAGGTGTGAGCGACTGGGGACTCGTGTCCCATAGCGCATTGCGGAGTCGGACGGCTGTCCCGGGCTGCGGGGACCCAGCGGCGCTGTCTGCGTAGGAACCGCTCCGCGCCTCAGCGCTGCCCCCGGCGCGACCCTCCCAGGGCTGCAGCGCGTCTGGCTCCAGCCCCGGCCCCAGCCCGCGCCCCTCGCGACCGGGGCTGCCCGCGCTGCGGCTGGGGACTTCCCCGGCCTCAGCCGCGGTAGCTGCACGAGACCGAGCTGGTCCCTATTCCCGGCCCTGCGTTCAGAGCGGATCTCCCCAGGAGTAGAGGCCGAGTCACGAGTTGGCCCCGCTCCCGGGCGAGACTTTCCCTCGGCGTCCCGTTAGTTGCGCCGGCACCACGGCCAGCGCGGGCACGAAGTGAGGGCAATGGCAAAGCCCCAGGGGCACCCGCTGGCGGAGGCGCTCGGGACGAGCGGGGGGGGTAGTAGCAGCAATTAACACGGCCGCAGCCAGAGCTGACCCGAGGCCGGGTGCCGCAGCTTGGGTCTGTGGGACAGAGCCCCTTCGGGTCCCCGACCCTCCCGCCTCCGCCGCCGGCAGCAAGAGAGCGGTTTCAGCCTCGCGGGGACCTGCCCTGAGACGGGCCCAGGGGCTTCTGGTGTGGGCGAGACGGGCGCGGCCCGGGGGCGCCTCTACAGCCCCCTGCTCCGGCCGCGACACTGCACTGCCCTCGAGGCCACCGACCCTCCAGCCGCCTCTGGAAGCCGCGCGACCGGCAAGGAGTGAGCGCCGCTGCAAGGGTTCTGCGCACGTGATCAGCGACGTGCGGGGCATCCTGGGAGTTGTAGTTCAACCCCCCCCAAAAAACACCTGCCCCGGTCGTTGCTCCACGAAGCCCAGAGTTCAGGGGCGCGGCCGCGGCAATGACAAGCGCGGCCTGTTAGCCCCGGGGGAAGGCGGCGGGGGCTGCACTACAACTCCCAGAATGCACCGGGGCGTCGGCGGCTGCGGCGGGCGGTGAGTGCGGGGTCGGGTCCCGGCGCGGGTGCTGCTGGCGGAGCCGGGCGCGGGCCGGGGCCCGGGCAAGCCGAGCCAAGCGTGCTGGTCCCCGTCCGTGCGCAGCTGTGGAGCGGCCCGAGGAGGGAGCTCGGGCCCGCGAGGAGCCAGGGCCGCGGGACGGTGCTGAGCTGAGCGACAGCGGGCACTCGTCGCCCGGCACTGATCGTTGTCCCAGAGCCCAGGCCGCTCCCTGCCCGCGCACGTGCGGGGACGGTCCTTGCCGACGGCCGTGCTCTACCTTTGGGCCCCGCAGGCTGGATGGGCAGGGCCCGGCGTGGCCGCGGCTCGGACCCCGCGCCAGGCCCGGCCCAACGGGTGTGGAGGGGAGTGGCGTGTGGCCTGGTCCCGCCGTGCGGGGAAGCGGGCGAGGCCTGGCCCCGCAGGGCTTGGGGACTTGGCACCGGAGGTGGCAGTGCTCATTGCCACTGCCAGCCTTCCCAGCCCGTGGGAAGCCCTGTTGGCTGGACACCGTGCTTCCTCGGGCAGCATTGGGCCCGTGGGCCAGGGGTGGAGCAGCCTGCTTTAGCATGTTCATGTGGACATGCAGGCACTTACCACCACAGGACAGGTACCTGTTTTAAGCACAGATATGGCCTCCTTCCTCTTTCTTGACCTTAAAGTTACTCATTTTGCTTAGAGCTTAGTGAAAGATTCTCTTTCTCAGGGAGTTTCTCCCTTCATTTGTACCTAGACAGTTTTATTTACCACAAATCAGGAGTTAAAATCCACTTTGAGGAGTGTTCCCATGGGCTTTCCCTTGAATTATAGTCAGAAGAGGCCTCTTCTGAACTGCTGTATGCTGAAGATGAATCTTAAGTGATGGTGGGTAGCTGTCAAAGATGTGCTAGCCCTCATCTTCCACTGGGTATATTCACCATCTTGGCTTTGGATATCTTCAGTAAAATGCCATATGAAATGTTTTACTTTGGTGCAGGGTTGTCCCCCTAAAGTCAGAAGTGCTGTGTATGGCATTTATGAAGGCTATTTGAAAAGCCAAGTGAGTTCAGTCAGCTGGTGATGCTTTACCCACTGCTTGGTTGAAGCACTTCTAGGATTTTAGTAAATCGGAGGGTGCTTTTATATCACAGGAAATAAAGACCAACATCTCCCCAATATCCAACAAGAGCATCAGAGAAGCGGAAGTCTTATTGGGTGACTCATTCTGGCTCCTATTGGAACCACAGCAAAAAAACTGCAAGATACATCTGTCTATCCATCCACATGTGCTTTCCAGCTGTTCAGACTGAGTCTTGGTCTGGGTGGTACATTTCACTCTGTGTAGACAGTTATACTAGGTAAGATCCTACTTTCATTGAGGTCAATACAGCTGTGATTTCTGCCTTTTGTAGGAGGGACAGTGGTCTGGTGTTGGGGAAATACTAGTCATATTGGTGATGTTCATCTCTGCTGTGTGGAGTTTGCTCCAGGGTCCAGTACAATCTTGAAAGACATCAGTCAGTGGTATCTCACAAGACCTGTTCAGTTATGAGGGGGAAGACACGAGGGGATGTGAAAGGAATGAGCTAGAAGAGGCAGGATTTAAAGTAGGTGCTTGTTAAGCACCAAGAAAGCAAACAAACTGTGGCTGGCTGGGAGCGTGATCTACAGAGGGGTGCCCAGGAGGCAGATGCTCCCTTGTGCTTTGGAGTTTAACATCTGTTTGACCTTAATGCAGCAGGGATATTGTGAGGCTTAGGGGAATGTGCATTGGAGGCCCTTAGGAAGGTACTGTGGAAACTCCAGCTGGGAGTGTTTAATACCTGTTCTGAAGAAGTTGCTTCCTGAAAGAGGTCAGAGTTGATGGAGCAGAGGGTGTGAATAGGACTCTGGGGAGGAGTCAATCATGGAAGCAGGCTGGGCTGCTGCTGTGCAGCTGGGGAATGGACAGAAGAATGGAGCATGCCTCACAAAAGGAAGCTGTTGCCCTCACCCAGCCCGAAGAGGTAGTTGCAGCTGGAGTTTTATTGCTGCCTTTGGGCTTTTATATTTTAAAAGTACTTCTTAAATCCTGCTCCAACTCTAGAATGTGAGAAAACTGCCCCAGACATCTGTTTTACTTCTCATGAAGGTAATAAGAAACAGATCAGAGTGTAAAGACCTAAGCGCAAGTTGCTGAGGTGATTGGAGGAGGCGTCTCAATCTTCTTGGTCATGAAACATGATATATTTGGTGCTGCTCCTTTTGTGTTACAGCCGTGATTCAGACTTCTGATAGGCACGTTTGTTCATGGGCTGTGCTTTGTTTATTGATGTACAGCAACACTGTCATGGCCAAAGCCATCTAGAGAGACAGTGAGAAAAGTGATTACAGGTAATTTTGGTGCCCATGCATAAGTTTTGTCCGTGGCATTTTGGGATGCGGTGATTTTGAGACTGGGCCAGCATTTTGAGTGCCAACAACCTGTCTGTCTGCAACATATTTATAAAGCAGCAGTTGCCAGAGTTTTGGATTATGCTTTTGTTTCCAGATCTAGACCTTCCTGGGCTTTGAATGTTTGTGGGGGAGGGCAAGGGAGTGGGGGAGCTGAGTTATTCTGGTCTCTGGCCTCATAATTCAGTGTTGTGCCTTTTTCTCTTGCTTACATATTTTCTTTTTTTAATTCTGAGGTGTCTATTTCAGTGTATTAATATGTGCAGAGAGTGTTTTGATTGTCCCCTTATTTCTAATGCTAATACTACTTAATGTGGGAAGTTTCTTATTAGATTACATCATCCAGAATCCTTCATAGGAAAGTGGATGTGGTTATATCTGGGAAACCCAGAGGAAAGAAAGTAAAGGGCAGTGGATTGTTAAGATGGAAACCTCGGGGTTTGATGGACAAAAAATGTAATGCATTTTATGAACAGTTTCCCACAGGCATGAAATGTGCAAGTAAATACTTCCAAGGTTGTTACAGATTAAATCTGATCTTTTGACCTGTGTAAAGTCTTCAAACTTTGTAGAGTTTACTGAGAGAATTCTTAGCCTTGGAGGAAAATCCTTAGAAAGTATCCAAAGAGGAGAAGCAGACCAAAGCTCATAAAACCTTGTTAGACTTTGCATGTACTCCAATAATTATCTGGCTCTACTAAACTTTTCATACTAGCCAAGGACCTATGGCAGCACTGGCTTCTGCGGTCACATGAATAGAAGACATCTTTCTAGTTGTTCTGTGGTTGTGAAGAAAAGCTTGAAAACTATCATCTGAACATATCCAGAGATTCAAGAAGGGCTAATTTTGTTTACCTTTTAAATCTCGTGTTTTTAAAGCATGCTCATGGCTCTTAGGAACTGTGTTGAGGATATATGAGCACTAGGGTTGGCAATCCTGCTCCTGCTTGCTATTTGGTAAGGCATGTGCCGGCTGTAGTTGATCTGTGTGTTAAGCCATATGTCTGCGTTTTGGTGTCTAGTGTCTCTGTTGTACTTTTCTACCTCTTTAGCTGTAACTGAAAAGATCCAATCATGCTGTGGCTTTTTAACTCTAGTCCTTGACACCTAGATAGTATGACATTAGCAGCATTAAAAATAAGTAGGTAGGTGGAATTACTGTGTGTAGCTCAGGTATTGCAAGAAAATCAGACTCCCATCTTTTATTTAAAAAAAAAAAAAGAGAGAGAGAGATCAATCAAGTGGCTATTTACTTTCGTCCACCTGTAATAGTGACACTTGCATTCACATAGGTTGCAAGAGATATGCTTCCCTACTGGGAAATCTACAAGAGAGTTGTGCCAGTTGGTCACCAGGATATCAGCAGGGGAAAAAACAAAGTCACTGTTGATGAATGGAATTGTGAACTTTCAGCTGATGTCTGGCATTCCTACTGAATCAACAGGAAAAGAGTTTTTTCCTGGAAACCAGATGGAAAAGACATTATCTCACCTGCCTTCAAATAGCAAGTGTATGCACTTGTACTGTTACAAGGATAGATTCGGTGAGTCTCTCTAGCTTCTCATAGCATCAGTGTCTTGGGAACCCTGAAATGTGCGCTGTGAATGCTCACATAGTTTGCAGTTACCCTCATCTTCAGTAGAGAAGCAGGAGCTGAGGTCATGCATAGTCTTACACCATGCTTCCTTTTCTGCTAAGTCTCCAGCCTAGATGGACTACGTGTCACAGTGTATAGGTCTCCATTTGTAGCCAGCCCATGAAGACCACATGTCCCAGGCTTGATTCAAACAGCTAGAGACTAGCTAGCCTTTTATGCAATCTCCCATCTTGATCCAAGCCACCACTTCATGTTAGTTGCACTTCCACCCATGTTACAAAGCATAGTACATAGTTTGGTTTTCAAGCTGTAGGTCATCAGGGGTTCTGCAAAGAGATTGGGGATTATTGCAGAGTAGGTTGGGAGGGGATGCAGAGTCATTTCTGAATTGGGTCTCCTGGCTTCATATCAGTCTTACGGATAGGGTAGGGGTTCTGCAGCAGCAGAAGTACTATGAAAGGGTTTCATGACTTTAGGAAGTTTGAAAACCACTGTTACAGAGGAAGCTTGGGACTGCCTGCTTCCTTACCAGGCTCCTGGAATGCTGCAAGAGTGCTCCTTAGCTGTGTGAAATTTGGGTGCCTATGTTATAAGGCTTGGCCTGCTAGTTCCATTTATCAGCATTTGATGATGCAAATGAGTGCTTTGCTTCTTGCAGCAACAGCATGTCAAGGAGAAGGCACTGGAAGCAGGGCAGCTATTTTATCCTTCCATCTCCAGCAGAAGGATGCCTATGAGGCTATGAACAAGGCTCAGTCCTTCAAGGAGAACCTGACTACAGAGATGCCAACTTCCTCCTGATTGTTCATAAATTTGTAGAATTTAAAGCCAAAATAAACCATTAGATCATCTGGTCCCGTGTATAAGACAAGCTAGAGCATATCAACCTGGTGGGATCCTACCCATGACTGAGCGGTGGGCATTCAGGGATACACACTACATAGAAGGGACAGGACTGGGAGGAAAGGCAGGGGGTTTGCCCTCTATGTCAAAGAGCAACTAACATCACCAAGAATTAGCTTTGGGGCAGAGGCACTATGGGTCAAACTTCAAGGGGGACAAGGCAAAAGGGATCTTACGGTGTGTGTATACTATAGACCACCCTACCAAGGGGTTGAGCTGGACCAGGATTTCTCAATACAGCTTATGGAGGCAGTTGGGTCTAGGGATGTCATTGTCATGGGGGACCTAAACTACCCAGATATCTGCTGGGAGGAGCAGTCAGCTAGGTCTGACCGTTCATGTAGGTTCCTAGCTGAAATACAGGACCTCCAGGAGGTGCACAGCCCCACTAGGGGAGATGCCTTGCTGGACCTGGTCTTGGCCACTGGGGATGACCTGGTGAGGGGACTGCAGGTTCTTGACCACCCAGGTGACAGTGATCATCGTCTGCTGGAATTCACCATCCAGCACAGGGTGTTGAGGGCTTATACCAAGACTAAAGCCCCTGACTTCAGAAGGGCCAACTAAGGAGGATAGTTGGAGAAGC
>NW_017728915.1:5820914-5894234 GCF_001723895.1 Crocodylus porosus | reverse complement strand
TGGGTGTTGAGAGAGCTGGCAGGGGTCATTGCTGTGCCCTTGGCCTGGCTGTACAAGCAATTGAGGTCTACAGGCCAGGTGCCTGGAGATTGGAAACTAGCTAATGTGGTCCCCATTTATAAGAAAGGGAGAAAGGAGGACCCAGGAAACTATAGGCTGATAAGCCTCACATCAGTTTTGGGGAAAATCCTTGAAAAAATTATCAAGGAGCACATCTGTGAGGGGCCAGCAGGGTAGATCATGCCCAGGGGAAATCAACACGGGTTCATCAAAGGCAGGTCCTACCAAACCAACCTGATGGCCTTTTATGACTAGGTAACTAAATCCCTGGATGATGGTGTCACCGTGGACGTAGTCTTTCTGGACTTTAAGAAGGCCTTTGACACTGTCTCTCACCCCCTTCTCATTAATAAATTGAGCGACTGTGGCATTGATACCTACACAGTTGGATGGGTTAGAAATTGGCTGATGGAGCGTACCCAGAGAGTGGTGGTGGATGGGCTGTACTTGACCTGGCGGGTCCCCCAGGGCTTGGTCCTGGGGCCTATACTGTTCAACATCTTCATCAGCAGCTTGGACAAGGGGGTGGAAAACACATTGTCCAAGTTTGCCAATGACACCAAGATGTGGGAAGAGGTAGGCACGCTCGAAGGGAGAGAGAGGCTGTAAGTAGATTTAGACTACAGAAGTGGGCAGATGGTAACAGGATGTGCTTCAATGTAGATAAATGCAGGGTGCTGTGCCTGGGGAGAAGGAATCCACAGCATACCTACAGGCTGGGGAGCTGCCCCCTTGAGAGCACAGAGGCAGAAAGGGATCTTGGAGTCGTTATCGACGCCAAGATGAACATGAGCTGCCAATTCCAGACTGCAGCCAGCAAAGCCAACCGCACCTTGTCATGCATCCAAAGATGCATCTCAAGCCGGTTCAGAAAGGTGATACTCCTTCTCTATGCGCCATTGGTCTGGCCTCAATTGGAGTATGGCATCCAGTTCTGGGCACCACACTTTAAGAAGGATGTGGCCCGCCTTGAGAGAGTTCAGTGGAGGGGCACCCGCTTGGTTGGAGGGCAAGAGGGCAGGCCCTATGAGGAGAGGCTGAGGGACCTGAACCTGTTCAGCCTCAGCAAGCAGAGGCTGAAAGGGGATTTGGTGGCTGCCTACAAACTTGTTAGGGGAGATCAGCAGCAAATAGGAAGGGTCCTATTCCCCCCAACAGCACCTGGGTGACGAGGAGCAATGGCCAGAAGCTGCTGGAGAATAGGTTCAGGTTAGAGATTAGGAGGCACTGTTTCACTGTTAGGGTGGCTAGGGTCTGGAACCAACTTCCTAGGGAAGTGGTCCTTGCTCCTACCTTGGGTAAATTAAAAAAGAGGTTAGATGAACACCTGTCTGGGGTCGTGTGATCCCAGCATGTGCTCCGGCCACTGGGAGGGCGGGGTCAGACTAGATGATCTATTTAGGTCCCTTCTGACCCCTAACTACTATGAAACTATGAAACCGTATACCTCTGTTAAGACCAGTAATTTGTTTTTGGCTTAAACTTAGTTTGCAGGTTTTGGGGGAGGGTGGTCTTCAAGCCCCAATTTCTGGAGTAAAGTGATTTGGTTAAAATCTTAATGCCTGGCTGTGCTGACAAGTGCTTCTTAGTGAAGATAAACCATATGCCAGGTGAAAGACTTTTGACTGAAACTTAGCTAAGAGAAGTAGTTAGCTGCATTACTCTGAAGTCAGGGTAGATATGCACCTTTATAGACTAACTAAACAGGATATATATAAGAGACTACAAGCTTTCATGAGACCAAGTTCACTTTTTCAGATGCAAAGCCAGCAGAAGCCTTGTCCTGCTGCTGTAACTGTGTCCAGACTAGAGGTTTTACTGTTAGAGCTACACTGGATAAAGAGCATGAGCTTTTTGCACTGAGCTGATGTAGCCATGATAGCAAAACTCATAATACAGACCACACCTGAGATATGCTCCACGTCTGGAACAGTTCATGGGCTGAATAGGTGAGACAAAGTAGGAGAGTGGAAGAAAAAAACATGACATTTTCTACACCATTGGGAGAGTGGGGAGGGGAGGAGGGGAATTATACTTGCAGCTAGTTTACATACAGATTTTGCATCAGTATATTTTTTATACACAGTTAAATGACTTTATACTCTTAAACCTGTCTCTCTTAGACCAATATAGTTTATTCCTTTTCCCATATGGAAATAGCTAGGCCAGTAAGAGCTCCTGTATACAAATATAACTGCATCTGCCCTGGGAAGGGGTGGAAAGTGGCACCATTTCTGCATGTAGACAAAGACTCTTGTGTACTGCTGCTTACAAGAGGGCCCATCAAAGAAGTATCACCGTCTGCAGTGAGGGTGTCATACAGCTTTTCTGAGGTGCAGCTTTAGATGGTTTTGAGATTGCTGGGAATTTTCCTCTCACCAGTAATGAAAGCAGGAGCAAACCTTCTTGTTAAAGAGGCTGAAGCTGAGTAGTTAAGATTAGCTGAATTTTGCACTTAAAGCAGGGACTGAACCACCTTGCTCTGTATAAAGAACATGCCCTCCTTGAAATTAGAGCACTTGCTCCAACTACAGATGGATTGTCTGAGAATTTACTAGTTAATCCAGTGATATAAAATAACCAAAGTTTGGCCTTTGAAGAACATTGCACAATCCATGGCGGGTTCCTGCCCCCTGCATCCCCCCATTTGCAATTTTTCTCCTTCCCTTCAAAGCAGGGAGTGGGATTCTGCTGTTTTGTCCCAAAGAGGTACTTAAAATCTCAGAGCAGGTTTTAACCAGTGGCAAATGTGGTCTGTCTTTGGATGAACTTGCAGCTCAGCTGTGTTCTACACTGGATTAGCTGCATCTATCATCAGCAATGGTCATTTTGCAGCGTTGAAAAGAGCACCCTTTCTCCAGGCCCCCTGTGTCCTTTCTTGTCCTTTCTGCAGAGAGGACATGCCTGATGGATGATGATTTGGATATGCAGAGGCCAACTTATCTCACAAGCTGCCATCAGATGGTAGTGGCTTCTGGTCTCTGACCCAAGCCAACAAACCTATGTCCTTGAGGTGAAGGGCTGGGCTATCATCATCTTGAGCTGTTGCAGGCTCCTATGTTATTCATTATAGTCTTATTTATTGGGGCTCCCAACCCGATTTCTGTTCACATTTAATAGATCCCCTCCCCTACTCCAACTGAGCTAGTCATGCAGTGTCCAGCTGGCAGCACTATTCACTGGTTCCCTGAGAGCCTGTTGCCCCCAGAATAGCTTCTTTTGTGCTGCATCTCCAGACCACTGCTTGCAGAGCTGACCTTGTGGAAAGGCATTTGGGGATCTCTGTCCCTTGGCAGCTCTCCCTCTTCCATATGGTTTATCTGGCTAATGGCTGTCAGGAACCAAAAATAGCCCTGTCTAGTGGCAGCTCACCTGGCCCCCTCCAGCCCTTTTCACCAGCAGCAGAGCACAGAGGTTTTCTTGGTCCCAGACCTGAGTGGTGGTGACACCTCGTGAGAGGTGTTCAGCTCCCACTGCTGCCCAAATAGGCTGGGGATGTGCTGGAGGATTGCCCCGTGTTCCTGACTGAACTCATGCACTGTCAATGAAGAGACTGGTTGTTCAGGTGTTGAGGGGAGGGACGGGGAGAGACACACATACCATGTGGCTTTTGATAGGATTTCAGTGGATGCATGTGCTGTCTCCATGGGGTTTCTCTGTGAATTGAGTCAGAAAGCCCCCTATGAAGGGTTCTGACCTGGCCCTGGGCCTGCCTGGTAAGTGTCAGAGACACTTTACCTTGCTGTATGTGTTGCTTCCTAAAGACGCTTGGCTAGTGAATCCCAGACTGGATCCCCGGTGAGGTTCCATGCCACATAAACCACCAGTACGGCTGATGCTGGCTGGCCTGCACCTGTGGGTTGGTTGGTATGGAAGTGGCAAAGGGGATGGAACAATATGCTTTCCTCCTTGGTAGTGCAGGGCATAAGGGTGAGTAGGGGAGCTGCCTGGGCTCTACTTGGTCTGGGAAGACATGGATAACTTCATGATCTACTATCACTGTATCGAAGCCTGGACCCTGGACCCCCTTCTAGGCATGGGAGTAGAGAATACAGCTTGCTATTCAGTCCTTATTCTCCCTGTAAAGTTGGTCAACAGAGCTGCTACCTGGGATAGCAGTTGGTGAGGTGGGATCCTGTCCCTGGGAACCCAGCAGCTTGGGAGAAGCTAGTCCAGTGCTGGGTCAGATGGGCAGAATGCTCCCAAGGTCCGTTCAGCTGCCTGGAATAAAGAGCTGTTCTAATACGCTCTGGTTTCCACAGAGGCTGAGTGGATCTCAGCTTGGTTTCTCAGGTATATGGACCCCCGCAGCTGTGCTTTGCCAGTGCCCCTTCAGACCCATAGTGCCAGTGGAGGTGCACAGCAGCAATTGTCTGTGGGAGCCCAGAGACCCTCAATTCAAACTCATGATATACCTGTGGAATGGGTCTGGGTGACTGGCAGAGATGGTGCGGCAGGATTAGTCCGTGCAGTATTAGTGGATGGAAGGTAGGCTCTGGCCAGCTGCTAATCTGCAGGGGTCCTGTGAGGTGACACCAAAAGGAGGTCTCCTTTTGTGCCTGGTTCCAGCTAATTGAAATGGGGGCCCCTTCCCTTCAACACTCTCCTGGAAGGAATCCCAATTAAGGGAATGAGCCTTGGCCTTCTCTGTTGATGTACAACACTGACCTTCAGGCTTGGTAGAGGTCCTGTCAGCTCTTATTTTTATCACAGCTCTTAAATCCTTCTTTCTCTTTTGTTCCCTAATTCTGTGTGACACCCTCTGAGCGAGGCCGAGGATAACAGTCTATTGATCATGTCCTCCTGCATTTGGTGAAAGTCTGTTCACAACCTCTGCTCCCACGCCTACTGCACAGCTAATTCAGCAGGAGCCCATGCAGCCTTGGCTGCCTGTCACACCCTTTTCTGTCCGTCTCTACAGAAACGGGCATTGCCCTGAAAACTGTCCTCAGGAAGGGGTGCTGCTACCCACTGCCAGCAAGGGTGCAGTGCTGAGCTGTGAGATTTGCCAGTGAAAAGTACTTCCCAAGGGGGATGGGTCTCATAGTGAGGTCCTGCACATAAGGGCTGGGGCTATGTTTGTGGAAGACACCCACCAGGGAATGGGTGTGTTGCCAGGTTTACGGTCCTGTCCTGTGCGTGCAAAAGACTGACTCCCAGTCCCTTTGAATTCCGCAGGAGTTTAGCATCAGCACTACTAAGACTTGCTCCTTCTGGGTGAAGAGACAATTCCTTCAATAGTTTCTCACTAACACAACAAAAACCCTCCTGTGGTTTACAGAGTAACAACCTGGGCAGAATCTGAGCTTCCCTCGTTCTGATTTCACAGGGCAGTCCTGATTTCAGTGGAGTTAACATTGCCTGCCCAAAGTGTCCTGAGATATCCAGGGGGAGATGCTCTCTGCTGAGCTGTAGCACCAGGATACTGTGATGTTGCATAGCAATAACTCAGCAATTGTGGCCCTGTGAAGTGGTGGTACCAATCCACTGAGAGCCAGGTAATCTGACCCTTCCTTAGGGTGTGGTGGGGAAGTCTGGCAGGCATGAAGAGGCTGCTTCTTCCTTACAGACCCAGCAGTGTCCAGTCAGCAAGATCCAGTGTGCATGGATGGCACCAAAAACAGTGGAGTGGACTGTGATTGTCCTGACCTGCCAGCACAAGGACAGTGTCTGTGCATTCCAGAAAGGCAAGTACTATGCCTTATGCCATGGGGCCCCCTGTTAATGGGGAGGTATTAGGGATGGGGGCTAGTTCCTAACTGTGACTGCTGTTTGCAAATCTGCAGATGCATTTGAGGCTCGTGAGGAACAAACTGGCCAGAGGCGCATTTCTCTGCAGGTTTTCTACAGCCCTACACAGCTTCTCAAGTCTGAGCTGCCAACACCAGCTCTGACAATGCCCCTAGTCTTGACCTGCAGCCCTTGTAATCATGCCCTGTTCCCTACATTGCTTCACTGCACCTCTGCCCCTTTTCTCTCTAATGTTCCCAGGGCTGCAGGTTGGATGTGGGTCTAGGTGGGACTGGTGTTGGTGTTAGAGCTCATGCTCTAATACCCTCCCCAACTTCTTAGGACTGTCATTTGCAGCTGAGAACAGCCAGGAGCACTGCAGCCCTCCAGCTTCTGTGTCCTACAGCTCCACCTCTCCGGGCAGTAATAGCAGGCATGTAGGCCTGGGCCTGGTCCACAAGGGAGCTCTGTTGTCTCTGAAGCTTTGTATGGCAGTAGAGCTGAGGGAGCCAGGCCCAGCTGTGACTGGGAGGAATGAAGTTCTGAGGGACCTTTTACTTTGCAGAACCAGTGCAGAGACTGTCTCAGGACTCCCAACCCGTTGTCTGGTGCATTCATGGCGACATCATGCCTTTCTCACCCAGGAAGCTTCCCCATATCTTCCCTTTCACCTCCCTCCTGTTAGGAGTGCTGAGTCTGGCTTTCTCAGGAGATGTCTGTATGCCTTCAGCTGGTCAGAAGAAGTGGCTAGAGAGTGGCAGGAGGCATTGCCTGCCACAGAGGCTGCTGCTAAGGGCTTGGGTTGAACTCTAGGAGCATGTCACAGTATCAGGCTGGCTCTTCCTGCTCTTTTCACTTTCCATTATCTCCTCCACTTTCCAGAGCACAGTGTTTATGCCCTCTACACTGATGCCCTGTGGCATCATGTTGCAATCTGAACTAGAGGAGGGGACCCAGCACTTTGGTCAGGGATGCAGGCTTAGCTGGCATTCTGCCCAGGAGAGCACGGTGATTGCCCCTGGGCCCTTTTCCTCATGTTTACCTGAGGCTGCAGAGTCAAAGTGCCTGAAGCAGCAGAAACAGGCTGGAGAACTTGTGCTGCAGCCTGATGGGGAATTGATGAGAGGCCAGGAGAGGTCAAAGCCTGGCAGAGAGGGTGCTGAGTGCACAGGTGGCTTCCAGCCAAGGAGAAGTAGCAAATGGCTGCAGGGGAAAAAGGCTGAAGTGGCAATTTTCCTCCAGCTTCTCCCATCCTCTCTGATCCACTCCCCTGCCCTCTCCAAACTTCCAGGCTATCCTTGCCAGGGCTTGAGCCCTGGACATGTGAGCAGGAGTCTGATTCCTACCAGCAGGCCAAGGAATTTCAGATACCTCCTGAGATTAAACTTCAGGGTTCCCTCAGTCCCTGGCATGCTGCAGAGCCCCAAAGGAGGGAGTTTTATGGTGCTGTCAGGGACGGGATGCTGAGAATCCCCATGAGCAATCAGGGCTACGCCTGGCACCGGTGGCGTTAGGCCCAGCTGTCTGAGTGGGACCAGTTTTTGATTAAAACTTGGAATAAAGCTTTGGATTGTACATGATTTGGGGCATCCAGCCTGTCTGGGGCCCAGTTGCTAGGCAAGATGGGACCATGTTTGAACTCTGGCAGGGAGCACTGGTGCCTTACCCCATGTGGAAGATCCAGGTGTGACAGGCAGGGCTTGGGTTCATTCCATGAGCAAGACCTGCTTGCCTGGGAGCTGTTCTCTATGAATGGGAGCCAAGCTGCCTTGTGGGAGCAAGATGCTTGCTCCCTGTGATGCAGAAATCGGCCATGCCAATTTGGGTCCTGCTCAGTATCACCTTCACCAGGGAGCTGAATCTAGCTTCTGGTGGCCTGTAAACAACCATTGGCTCTTTTGCTGAAAGGTCAGCCCCCAGAGCCAACCTTAATTGGACACAGGCTTGTGCCTGGCTGTGCTCAGGTACTGGCAGGGGTAAATGGGTCTTGACATTAGAGGGGCACCCAGGCACGTAGGGATGAGTCGCTGTGGATGCCAGAATATCCAGCAGCCCTGGCCCTAATTGTGACTGACCTGTGCAGGACGGGGAGAGGACAGTGCTCAGGGCATCCCCCTGCCCAGACCTCGCACACACAGAGGTTTTTCCCTTCCTCTATCTGTGGAGACATTGCAAGCTGTATGTGACATCCCCTTGCAGCAAGAGGTTCCTTCAGCTGATATTGAGGTTTAGTCTCATCCTGAGCCCCAAAGGGGTCCATGTTACTGTTGCCTCACATTGCTGTCTTGCCTGGCCTGGGCACTCCACACTAACCAATCAATCCTGACTCTTGTTTGCTAGAGCTGGAGAGCCGCCAGAGGAGGGGTGTCCTGGACCCCCGCACCATCCTTCTCACTGTTGAGGACCCCACAGCACATGTGGGCAGCGGCGGAGCCACCCTCAATGCCCTGCTGGTGGCAGCTGAGCACTTGAGCGCCCGAGCAGGCTACACAGTGAGTAGGCACTGTAGGACAGGCTCTGGGGCCTGCCAGCTGCCCCAAGGCCTTGTGGCAGCATCGTAGCAGCATTCATACAAGGCATCTGCTGTGGGCCCATGGATGGGCTGGCCATCTGCCCTTGCTTATGTGGTTCTGGGTCTGAGGTTAAGGGTCATCACCCCATCAACCCTCTTTCATGCCTGGCTCAGCTAGTTGGTGCCTTGGGACTGGTGGCAAGGTGGCCACCCATGGACTTGGCATCTACCTTTCTGAGGGAGAGGTGAGGATGAGTTCAGTGCTATTGTGACACCCCTAGAGATTGCCACCCCCTCTCCGCCCCGTCAGGTATCTGGCACAAAGTACTATCATTCATGAGCACAGTCCGCTCCCAAAGCCTACCTGAAATTTCTCCTGGCAGTCTGAGCTGTGGTGGAGGGTCCAAGGAGGGAGTTGTGGGGGGATATAAAGACTTGTGGGATGTGGCCCTAGGCTAGGTGATCTCAGTCTGAGAATATCTTCAGTGCAGTGTTGCCCTTTTCCTCTGATTCTCCCCCTTCATGACTCCTGTCTGCTTTCACTGTGCTATGATGGGGAATGGGGAAGGCTGCACTGGTTCTTGAGAAGAAATGAGGTGCTGGGTGAGCCTGGCAGTCCATCATGGTTCTCTCTGCTATCCCTGTGCTCAAGATTTGGCAACGCCCAGCAGTGACTGCTTAGTGCCTCTGCAGAGGAGGCAGTGCCTCTGCCATATGCCTTCCCTGCCTGGTGCTGGCCCCTAACCCCTGGATCCTGCAGTTGGGTGGCCTCGTGGCAAAGACAGCAAGTTCCAAGGCCTGGAAGGCAGGGTGCCCTCAGCCCAAAGCTGGGGCATATATGTGACGGGCAGGAGTTGCTGACTAGTGACTGGTGACCAAACTGCTTGAAGCTGGTGCAACCCATCCTGGGCAAATAGCACTTGCTGTCCCATGGGTCAAGTTTGCTGCAGCCCGTGCTCAGGCCAGCATCAAGGCCAGCTTCCCAGATCATCCACCTCTGCTGACTGACTCCCTTTGTGCACTTCCAGGTTGTCACCTCTGATGTCCTTCAGGAGGCCTGGATTCTCATCATGCACATGGTGAGTGCTGCCTAGGGTTGGTGGGGTAGAGAGGCAGGGGTCAGGCCTGTCATGTTAGTAGGTGCAGTGCCCGTTGTCTTGTCACTGAAGTCTGCACGAGGTTACAGGCTTCTGAACGTGGGCACAAACACCAAGTCTATAGGGGTATAGGAGCAGTGCCATCCATCTGAGACCTCACCATACACAGGTCCCACTCTTGCCCCCACCTGGTGTCTCATTCCTCTCTCTCCCATGGGGCAAACCAGATGATCTTACACCATCAGCCTCCTGGCAAGAAGCTCAGCCCTCTTGGCACTGAGAGTAAGGGATGCCCAGTTCTAAAGAGAAGAGCTAGAGGGTAAGTCCCTTGCTCTGAATATGTCTGCACTGGGGGCCATGGACACCATGGTTAAGGGCTACTACACAAGTGTCTCATTGCAGGCAGGTCCTACAGTGGGGAGTGAACCCCAGGGAGACTCAGTTCAGCATCTCCTCACCCCTCACCAGCTCTCTTCCATCAAAATTACAGCCAATTCATGGAAGGCCCTGTGCCAGCCTGGCAGGGGAGCTATCTTGCTCTGGGGCTAAAATCAAGTGCCCTTTACCCTGTGCCTCCTAAAGCTGAAGAGCTGTTCAGGGATGGCCTGGTGCCAATCCCATCTGCTCCCAGCCACTTGCCTGCCCCAAGCCTTGGCTTTCCTACAGGGGCTGGGTTTGACTGGCTGCGGCCCAGCTATGCAGTGCTAACTCCTGAGCATGCAGGCCAGGACTGGATCCCTGTGGCTAGCAAATGGGACTGGGGGCCAGGCCAGCTGCTCGGAGGATTGATGGGTCTGGCAGTTTGAGTGTCAGCACATTTAACTAAAGCTGACAGCTCTCTGGCTGGAGTCAGCAGGATTCCAATGGCAGGGAGCGGGGAATGTGCCCCAGGCTGCTGTAGCTGTCAGTGGGCAGAGGGGTTACTGACTGGCAGACAGGGATTTGGGATTTGATCAATGGCACTTGCCACATGCTGCTTGCCTGCCGTCAGGTAGTGAGGATGGAGATAATGGGGCTGATGGCTGGTTGTGGAGCCTGAGAGAGGAAAGATTTTGAGTCATGAGTGTAGATAAAGAGATGGACAGACAGATGGGGATCCCTAGGTCCCCTGAGGAGATGCAGGGCAGAAAGGGGAGCATCCATTCCAAGGGACACTGCCCTGAGCCAAGAGGGGTGTTGATGCTGTTTAACAGCTCTGCAAGGATCCTTGCAGGACATTGGGGAGATGGTTACAGGGCAAGTCCAGGGTCGGTCTAGGCATGTAGCCACCAGTGACAGCCTCAGTTTGAAAGACCTGATTCTTGGTCACGGGGGAAAGCTTGGGAGCTGATGAGCTGGCTGTGGTAGTACTGGTAAAAGCAGAGTTACCTCCTGGCTGACTGAAGCTAGGTCCTTCCTTGGGCCCCCACAGACCAGAGTATCTGGGGGCTAGTGCTGTCTCAGGGCCTTGCACTTCTGTTGCCCTTCTCCCACATACCCATACTTGGCTACCTCTTCCATCAGGGCCGTGATTTCCCCTTTGACGACTGTGGCCGGGCCTTCACCTGCCTCCCTGTGGAGGATCCCAGTGCACCAGCTGAAGCACTGGTCTGCAACCTGGACAGCCTGCTCTGGACCATGACCCACCAGGTCAGCATGGGCTGGGGGTAGGAGTTTCAACTTCCCCAAGGTCAGGAGGCCTGGAGTGCACCCTCCTGAGGCCATGGGAGGAAGTCCCAGCAGACTCTGTTCCTGCTCCACCCCTGACCAGGCTATGTTGCACATTGGGGCTCGCTGTCCCACAACTATAGGGCAGTAGGCACGCTGCAGTTGGTTCTGTGTCATGCATGCCACCCTGAGGAGTGATGATGGGTGTCCTGAAAACTGAACCACAGTCAGGCAGGAAAAGCTTTGGCAACCCCAGTGCTGATGTTAGGAAAGCCAAGCTGTAACTAATGTACAGGCTCTGATATCGGGACCCAGTTCCCTTCTGCCTGTGCTACCCCACTGCAAGAGGGCCAGGAGCACCCTCTCCCTCAGGATACACAGAGAGGTTGACTGGAGCCCTGCTGAGGTAGGATGGGCATGGATTGCAGGGTGTTATGGCACTGGCTGGCTTCAACCCTGAGCTGTCCAGCTTGGACCCAAATATCAGTGGTCCTGTCCTCACCTGCCCCTTGTTGGGTGTCTCTTCCCTGTGCAGCTGTGCAAGGGCTCCCCACCTGGAGTGTGGGTCTGCAGTACAGACATGCTTCTTACTGTTCCCTCGGCACCAGGTAAGCAGTTGCCCTGTCCTGGGGGGTAGAATTAGCTGGCATGCAGGAGGTGGGGAGGCCCTACTGGAGCAGGGAGTGGGAAGCCTAGGATGTCTTCTGGTTCTGTGTTGGCCATGCAGCATATGGACTTGCTCCTGTGCAGGGAAAATCTGGTAGCCCTGGGGCTTGGGTGGGATGTGTCTGCTTCTCCTGGTGACCCCACCAAGACCCAACTTCAGTGCCCTTCCTGCTGTTTGCCATTCCCCTTCCTTTGGAACCTGCAGTCCTGCAGCCTGATGAGTACTGCCCATGCAGATGCGGCCCTGCCTGTGGGACACCAGGCCACTGTGGCAGCCAGTGGGACCACTATTGTTCCATCTCTCCCTCAGCAGTTGTAGACCTGCAGAACAGTCAGTGCAATGGCATCTCCCTGACTTGAGCATCTGAAACCCATGTGATGCTCAGAGAAATATGAGGATCCCCTTGCACCAGGCTCTTCAGCAGGCGGAAAAACTTGGATGAGCACATGCCTGCCACTGATCCCAATGGGCCACATGCCTTGGCTCAGCACTTCGTGCTCTGTTTGATATTTGCCAGGCAGAGACACAAAGTCAGAGCTGGTGATGGGTGTGTGGAGGCTCAGAGCTTTGTCCCCCTACCCAGGCTTCCCAAGCAGGGGATGCTTGGAGGGCTTTGAACCAGGGCAGCAGGAAATGGACTGGGGCTGGCTGGGGACAATGGGGACTGGCACTTGAAGGGGGAGGGGTTGAATTAGCTCAGGGTGTGCTGTGTGCCTTGGCTAGGTGGTCTAGTTGGGGATTGGCTCCCATTACTGGTAGTTGCACTGAGGGTAGGGAGCTGCATCTGTAGAAGCCCTATCAGCACCTCCCTGTTAGCCTGGTGCAAGGGACAGTAGGTCCTTCTCAGTGGATCCTCCCTGGACAAGGGATCCCACCCCCTTCCTAAAGGGTCAGGACCAATCCGTGACAGTTCTGAGGCCATGCACTGTTTCCCCCTCTCAGAGATCAACTGGGATGGATTCCAGGGGGCCAAAGTGATCTCTGTTCCCGGGACTGTCTTGTATGCCAGGAATCATGGAGTCTACCTCACCACACAGCAGGTTTGTGATTGGCTGAAGCTTCATAGGAGTGCCAAACCTAGGGCATGGCTCAGGCCACAATCTAGTCATTGAAGTTCACTTGAAGATCTCTTGCTAAGATTGGGAAATTGAGAGCATTTCTACACGTGCTCTGGGATGCGGCACTAGGCACTTTAATTAGCAAGCCACACTAGTTAAAAGCACCTGCACATCACGTGTATCAGAGTTCCCATGCTGAAAAAATGATGGGTGCTTTGAACTAAAGTTCAACAAATGTGGTTTATTTCAAAGAGCCCTGCTGCCATTTTTTCAGCATGGGTACATGCAGGGATGCTAATAAACTCAGGCAGCCTTCCATGTCATGTGTAAATTTCTGTGCTTCAGCAGACTCCATCAGTCAAGTCTACTCCAGCATGCTGGATTTCCAGTGCGTCGGAGCAGGCTACCTGTACATCTACAGGAGCCCTGAGGTACCAGGAGTGTCAGGAGCAAGAGAGGCCTAGGACAGAGTTCAGGGCTCAGTAGGGCTAACTTGATTCTCTCGTGGCTGCAGTCTGTCCAGGAGGGTGTGCTGCTGCCCCTCTGGCCTTGCTGTCACAGGGGAGCTTTGCCTGGCCAGCAATTCTGGTTTCACAGAGGATCAGCACAAACTGTAGTGGGGAGGAGTTCCCTCAGCTATGGAATTACCCTGATCTCTGAGGCCTGTTGGAGCCTCTGCTCTCTGCTGAGCCTACTTGCAAGTTCAGTTTGTACCAAAGGGGATGCGAAACCTGTTGCACTTTGTCTACTGCATCTTGTCCAAGGGTCTCTGTGTATGCCCCCCATGCTGTATGCATCCCTTTGGTAACAGGAAGCTCTACAGAGCAGCATCCCTTATCCTGCCCATGAGACTCCAGCATATTGCACCCCCTCTGTGCCCACTGTTGGGAGACACGCACCAGGTGGAGGTGGTTCAAGGCTTTCCTGGGCAGTTTTCTGCCTGTATAGTCTTGTCTTGTCCCCATCTATCTGAGCCTTTCAAATCAAAGGCAGTTACTCACCGGCCTATGGTCTGCTGTTAGGTCACTACATAGCCAGCCCCCAACAACCTGGATAAATGCATCTCTGCTAGCAGCCAGCCAGCTGGAGTGGAGGCACAGAGCAGATCTTCAGGTGTCTGGAGAACTGTGTGATATGGCTCTTATACCAGGCCCAGGCAACCACACTGGGCTAGCAAGATCTTCTTTCTGATACCCTAATTCCATTTTTGGTGGTGCCTCTTTAAGGTATTCATATGGTAGCAGGATATGAGCAGCACTGCAAGAAGGTCAAGCCACAGCCTGAAATTGAGCCAGCAACCCCACTAGTGACTGAGGCAAGTGGATCTGTTCTCCCCTGCAGGCAATTACCTAGTGGCCAGCTCCCCTCCACCAGCATAAGGATTCTGTTCTGGGCAGGACCTACTCCTGATCCAGCTGTGCACACTTGGCCCTCAGGCCTTTGAGAGTGTGGGGCAGGCCAATCTCTGACAGGTTGGCTGGAGAGGTGGCCATCTAGAGCTATAGTCCAGCAACGCTCTGAGGTGGAAGGACCCATTAGCCCTGCCCTAGTGTACCCCTGCATCATGCTTGACTTAATTTGAAACTGCATAAACTCTCCAAGGGCTGGGGGTCCACTGCTGGAGCTAACCAGCGCCTTTCTTCATACAGGGGCTCGTGTGTGATATCATCTACAGAGGCTCAGAGGCCCAGATACAGCAGTGTGCCAGGCCTGATGGGAAGGTCCCACTGGTACGTTCATGATCTTTCATCCCCTAGTGCAGGGGTGTCCGACCTTTTTGAATGTGGGGCCGGATCATGAACTTTTTATTACCCAGTGGACTGGCAGGAGCGGGCATTCGCACAGCCTGTCCAGTCCGGCCGCAGCCTGGGGGCGCAGGGATCAGGGGGTGATGCCTGACCCCACCGTGTCCTCCCTGCCGCCTGGGTGGCCTTGTGGATGCTCCCACACCTGTGCACCTGGGCTCAGCAGCCAGGGGGACATGTGGGGACTCTACAGGGGGGTTCGGGATGTGCAGGGACACCCCCTGCTCCCTCTCCACCAGGGCAGACTGAAGCCTGAGCCCAAGCAACAGGGGTCCCTCCCTCCCCAGGGCCCGTGACTCGCCACCCCCGGCGCGATGTCTGCGGGCGCAGGGGGATGCAGAGAGGCAGAAGCGGCGGGCACGGGGGGATGTGGGAAGGTGGGAGCAGCACCAGCTTCCTGCCCTGACACCCACAGCAGCAGTGGCAGCAGCATCTCCCGTGGACCTGACCACAGCATCCCTCCATGCCGGCATATGCACCCCTTGCACCCGCCTGCTGCACTGCGACCTGCTCCCCACATGGACAGTGGGGACTGGCGCAGGGCGGGGCCAGCATGCAAATGAGGAAGGGAGGGGCGGGGTGAGGAAAGGACGCATGAAATGAAGGGAGGTGCCGCACCACATTGGCAATGTCAAGCTGACGCGGTGCATGTGGGAACCTTGTCCCTTCCTCAGCCCTTCAGCAGCCATTAAGAAGCTGCTGAGGGGCTGGGGGAGGAACAAGGGGTTCCCGTCGCAGCACCATGGGCCACAGAAAATGGCTTCGTGGGCTGCATGGCAGGTTGTAGGCCGTATGTTGGACAAGCCTGCCCTAGTGCATTAGGTTTCTTCGGTGCGGTGGTGGTGAGGGGATCTCAGTTGGAAATGGGGCTGTTCGGAGCAAGGCCTGGCTAAGGAGGTCAGGTGACCTGGTATGTTTGGACAGTGGGGAAGAAATCCTAGGCTGGATGTAGCAAAGGAAACTTCCATTTCACACTTTGGGCTTCTGGGCTTTGTTGGTTGCCTCCCCCAGATTGGTTTGAACCGTGGGCTTTTTGCCTTCCTGTGTAGTGGGGGGTGGTCCTCTTCCTGGGATCTCTTGAGCATTCTAATATTATAAAAGCCTATGTCTGTCTGGCTGTAACGCTTTATTCGTGCTCTGATTGGCTGATGGAAACAGCCAATCAGAGTGCTCCAAGTGTGGGGAGTGCCCCGATGACGCTGAGCCAAGGCCAGCAGTGCTAGCCTCAGCTCTGCCACCCCACTCCCTGCAAGAGGTGGAACAGCGGCAGCATGGGGCATTACGTGGTGCTGCTCCATCCCAGCCCCCTCCCCTCGCCCCCCCATCATTCTTGACAGGGTCCCCTCTCAACCCCTGGGTCCCTTCTTAACCCCTTGTCTACCTGAGGTGAGCTCTTTGGGGCAAGGCTTGTCTCTTGGTACCTGGCATGGAGCTAGTGTCAAGCTCATCGTTTTGACAGATCCAGCTCAGCTTTTCTTCATAGAATCACAAAGAAGTAGGACTGGAAGGGACCTCCAGAGGTCTGGTCTGCGCAGCATCAATGTTGAGCCCAGGATCTTGCCACAGCCACACTCCCCTAATCCATGTGCAGCAAATCGCAGAAGCTAGGCCATGCTTTCGCTGTAGAGAGACTGTGAGTGCACACCCCAGCACTGCTCTCAGGTACTCTGTCTTGGCTGGGCTCATCAGCAGGTGCACGGGGATGCTCTGATGTGGCTGCATTGCCACGTCTCCTGCTCTGGGTGGGGGTAGGTGGGCAGGGTATGCTTCATTGCAGTGTTTCTGGCAGGGATGCCAGTCCCCAGCCACAGAGAGGGGAAGAGACAGGCCTGACCTCACAAAGCAGGTCTGTGGCCAAGTCAGCACTAGAGCCCGGTCCAGGGCTTGATGGATGAGGAGGTTTCCTGCAACAAGAGTCAGTGAGAAAGAGTAGGATAATTGGGGATCCTGGTTTTCTCTGTTTAAAAATCACGAATTCTCTGATTTTAAACCCTCCAAATCCTCATTTCCCCATGGTTAAAATGAAATGTCACTATATATATAGTTATCAGTTGAACAGTTTTTTATTGATGTATTTACAATTTTAAAGCAGTTTGGAAGACTACCAGTGCCTCAATCATTATAATAAAAGTAGCAAATTGCCTGTCAAGAATGACCGGGTAGGGGGGGCAGAGACAGAGCCCAGTGTTTGGCCCTGCCCCCTTGCAGCTTCTGCCCAGAGCTGGCCCAGCCTGGCTGCAGCCCCACACTCTGCTGTGGGTACAGAAATCTTGGGGTGGCACATGCCTCCCCACCATGTCGCCTGTGCACCCTCCCTGTCTCCCTTCAACATGTGGCCTTTGCCTCTTCCCAGCTCCCTGCCTAATACATAGCTTGTGCTCTCCACAGCTGCCTGGTTGCGATGTGCATGTGCGCACACACTTGCATGTGGCACCCCCTGCCTAATCACACTCTTGCTCCTGTCAGCCTGCAAGGGGAACCTGCCGTTTCCCACATTTTTCTCCTTTAAGAGGGAAAATCCATGATTTGCTCCTTCAAAGGGGAAATCTGGATCCTTGGTAATAATAATCCCTGGTAATAATGATAATAGTTTAAAGCTCTGCTCTAATGTTCTCTGTCCATACCTCACACGGTACTTCACGGTGGAGGTCAGTATTTCCCATTTATATATGGGGAAACGAAGGCACATCCAGTGATTTGTCCAGGGTCACATGGCAAAATCAGGAATAAAACGGGTTTCCTGGACCCACTGTGCTGCTCTAGCCCCTGGGTAACACTGTCTTACCAAGAGCAAGCCCACTGTGGCAGGCAGAGAAAGCCTGGGCAGGTCCTGTTACTTTGGGAACTAACAGATGGCAGGAGGGAGAGGCCAGGAGAATGCTTCTGTTCTAACCCCTCTTTGGATGAAAGCCACTGAGATCGGGAGGTTGAGACTTCCATTCCCTGCTTCACCGCTGCCTCACGCTGGGGTCTTCAGTGAGTTTCTCCCAGTATGTGATTCCCCCTTTCTGTACAATGGAGATGGTGGTGGCCCTCCCCTCAAAGAGGGCTGTGGTTGTTCAGAAGGAAACATCTATGAGGTGCTGCAAGAGGGAATCGAGATGGACAAAGGGTTGACCCCCCTCTAATCTTGACCTGTGGTAACAAGCTCCTGACTGATGAGACAGCTGCAGAGAGACCCCTCCACATTGAGTAGGCAGCATCACAGTGCCTTCCTTTTGGCTGGGGAGGTTTCTACAGGGCTGATGCCCCCACTCACCTCCTCTTTGCTTGCAGGTAAGCGGAGTTGTCTTCTTCTCTTCGGAGACTGCAGAGCAGCTGCTGGCCACCCACGTCATTCCCCCGCTCAATGCCTGCACCTACATGGGCCTAGATTCAGGGACCCAGCCCATCCAGGTGATGCTTTCAGCCATGGGTTGGCCATGGAGGGGGTAGGGATCCCCTCGCTGTGCTGCATGGGGCCACAGCCAGAGAGGGGTTGTGTCACTTCTCTGCTGCTGAGGAGAGGGCAAAACTGCCTGAGGGCTGTGCCTGGGCATTGAGCCAGTTTCAGAGCAGGAGTGGGATTCCTTGGTATGGGAATGATGGGAGAGCATAGAAACCTGACCATAAAGGGTTAATTTGCTTACTTGGGCATAAGGTGGCCAAAAACAGGATGAACCCTTGCTGAGCTCACCCTCTTCAGGTCCCATGGGACAGACTTCTCTGCACTTCTAGCAGGGCAGGTGAATGCCCCGTCCTGGATTCAAGCTGCTACCAAAGAGACCCAGGTCTGACTGCAGCGATCAGGAGTTCTGGAAAGAGAGTGTCCTCAGCCCTGGGGTAGGGCCAGTGTCCCTTATATTGCCTCACCCTGAGCTGTTGGAGAGCACCCCCCATTGCAGCATGGTGGACTACTGGCAGGTGCCGAGACATTCTCATTGTCTGCCCCTCCTCAGCTGTCCCTGTTCTTTGACATCATGCTGTGCATGGCTGAGGGCATGACCGAGGAGGACTTTGTGAATGGCAGGACCCAGGGAGCAGGCAGCAGCCATACAAAGGGGGCAGTGGGCATGAAGAGTGCCCGATCTGTGCTGTGGAAGGCACTCCATGCTCTCCCTCTCAGCATGGGTAAGTACGACCCCCTGCCCCGGGGCCTCCTAGTCCTTCCTCATACCACTCCAGCCCGCTCCAAGACGATTTGCTGTGGTCTCTTGGCCTCTGACCAGCAAAGATGCTTTCACAGTTGCCCCTTGGCTAGTGTCTCTGAGCTGCAGGTGACAGCCACTTCCAGTCACCTATGACTTCCCAGCTGTCACTTCCTCCTCAGTTGCTCACTTGGGCTGATAGCTTGTCAAAGCTTACAATCTCAGCTGGCCAACTCTGACCCATGCCTGGGTGGGATACCTCCAAAGGCAACACTGTAGTGCTGCAGAGTGAGGCGCAGATGGCCACTATTATTGCTCTTTACATCTGTAACAGTTCCACCAGAGGTCCAAAATGCTCTTCTGACTGTGGGGTGATGGCTGTTACTAGGGTTTCTTTCTAATCTATAAAGGACTGTTGGCACTGTTTACCCCTGAAGTCTGGGGATGCTGCTGGGAGAGAGAGCAAGAATTCCTTCTCCCACAGCTTGGCTTGCTACCTCCTTCTCCCACAGGAGGTAGCAAGACCTCCTTCTCCCCCCAGGGAGGTTTGTGGTTCATGCACTCATGATGCTGCTCCCTCCTGTTTCCCTGCAGCCTGCATCCCAGACGGCTCTTATGGCTACATGACCATGGCTGCCAGTGACCACATCCACAACCTGACACTATGCACTGGCTCCATCAGCCACCTTCCCTTCTGCAAAGTGGCGCACTCTCATGTGGCAGTAGGTACCCTTTCCAGCCCCTCTGCTATCACTCTCTCTTCCTTTCCTGCTCTCCAACCCTGGTCTTGCCCACAAAGAGGAGTCTCCGAGAACTCCCACTGGTTCAGGTGCCTGGTGGCTGCTCTGGCCCACACTGGTATTTGTGCCACATCACGTGACACTGTTCAGAGCAGGCCTAGACAGCACAGCAGGGATGATGCCAGCCCCTTGCCTATGATACTGCCCCACTCCTTGCAGGCAGTGCAGTGTAGTCTATTAGGCAGGGCATAAAACTGGGAGTTGAGAGCCCTGAGTCTTGTTCCCAAATCTGCCATTGACCTGCTGTGTGGCCTTGGCTAAATCACTTCTCATGGGCCCTTAGCTTCCCCTCCTGTCAGGCACCAGTCTCATTTAGTGTAAGCTGTTTGGGGCAGGGACTATGTTTTATACGTATGCTTAGCATCTAGCACAGTGGGATCCTGGTCTCCCAGTGGGGTAATACAGTGCCATCCCCTTGGGAGAACTGCTTGGGTACTCAGCACAGACACGCTCCTTCACATTCACTCTCCTCCGCCCTCCTTGTCTCTCCACTCTCTCTCTCTCTCTCTTCCCCCTCCCTCCCCCTTCCTTGACAGGTTTGTTTCTACTTGTTCCCTGCAGCAGCCCCAGCTCCTGGAGGACGGTTCTTCCATCACCAACAGCCTGCTGGAAGGAGCTGTGCAGCTGGGGCCTCGGAGCGTGATCCAACACTGTCACCTGCAGGTATACTGCTTCCCCCTTCCCTAGGTCTCACAGGAACTTTCCTGCATGAGTGAGTGTGTCCTCTCCCTGCAGATTTTAGGAGCAACATAGAGATGTAAGATCTCTCTGCTGCCAGAGCAGCCCCAGTTTGACAGAATGTGAGGCTGAAGCTGACTTAGAGCGGCAAGATTACAAAACTTGGAACCTGAAGCCCCTGGCTGGCTGCTGGGCCCCAAAAGAAGCCCTTTGTCCCTGCTGGATCCTTCATGCTTCTCCTTTGCCACTTTATAGGCTCAGGGATCAGGACCGTTCCCTGTTCTCCCCAGGACGTTTGGCCCTTCAGCCACTTTTCTTGAGAGGCTCTTCCACAGCCTTGTGCATTGCAGTGGTGGGCCATTTTCTTCCTAGATTTCACCCTGGTCCTCCTATCTTTGGTGCAAACACCTGGTGAGTCATTCCCCCTGCCTGGCATTTGCACTGCCACACACCCTTTTTTGTAGTTCTGCCCCTCTAAGTCAACAGAAGTGTCCCTTCATCATATCAGCTCCGCTCCCCCCTGCTGGAATTTAGAGAGCCATTCTCAGTTCTGGATGAGAATGGTGCCCAAAGGCCCCTGGAGCCTGGTTATAAACAACTATGATGAAGAAAAGACCCTGTGAGTCTGGTGGTGGCTAGGTGGGCCCTAGTGCTGCCTCTTATTTCTGGAGCACTCCAGGAGGAGGAAGCTAGAAGCCTGATTTTTTTTCCCCACCTTCCCAGGGACCCTTGAAGATTGGATCAGGCTGCCTCCTCACCGGGCTGGACATGACCTCCTCGCTTGCTCTCCAGAGCTGTCAGTTACAAAACACTGTCATCCAGGGGCACTGCATCAGGCTTCAGGACATGCCCTGCAAAATGTTCACACTGACTGGGCACCACGATGACTGGCAGGTACTTTGGGTACCAAAAATGAGCCATTCTGTTAGAGAAGCATAAGGATAGGCACTAAGTTAGGTGACCTCCTTGACTATAATCAGACCTGTAGGTTCCTTGTTGTCATACTGATTTTCTTAGACATGTGGCTCTGAGCTGTACTCTAGACTGGGGAGCACCAGTGGGCTGGTAATGGTGCCCCATTGAGGACCATTCCCCTAGGCTGGCATTGGGATCTTGAGGGTACTCTATCAGGGCTCAGGTATGTGGAGTTGCACCTCAAGGCTTCATGGCATTTTGGTCACCTCTGCAGACCAGGGCCTGAGACCAAAACAGTTGTGACCTGTGTGAAAGCAGTGGTAGACTGCTGTTTGGAGGCATAAGACAACAGCCTCCAGGGGGACAGTTTGAGAAAACAGGGCAGTACTCAGCTAAGGCTGCATCCTTCTGGCCTGACACAAGGGAGAAGAGGGTAAAGAAGCCTGAGAATGAACAGCAGGAGTGAGTGCCTTGATTCATTGGAATGGGCTCTCCTCACAAGATAACTCAAAGCACCCTGGATGCCAGCCGCAGCTGGTGCTTGCCTCAGGACTGGGACTTCCCATCACCCGGCTGCTGTCCTCTCCCACTTACAGGCAGTGTGAGGTTCATAAGCTGCACCTGCCCTGAGGAATGGACAAGTATCAGCCTGCAAGGTCATGATGTCTAATGGGAAGTGGCTACAGACCCCCACACTGATCTTGCTGCTGTCTTTTCCCCTCAGAGCCCTGCTGGGGATGGAGGCACCTACCTGAATGTACCCTGGGCTGAATTCTTCCACAGGACAGGGATACGGTAAGTGCGAGAGGGTGTCCAGCCACAGCAGGGATCACAGCCTATGGAGGCCTGGGCCCACAGTGAACTATCTCTTCCCTTGCTGCCATGGTCCTGGGCTTCAGGCCACATAGCCATTGGGGAGGACAAGAGAGCTCTGGCAGCTGCCAAGGAGATTGGGGAGCAGAAGTCAGGAGGTCCTTGAATTCAGCTCCAGTCTGTTCACCTGGTTATGGGGAGATGAAGCCCCCTCTCAGCCTTGTGAACCCACCAGCTCCCAGGGCAGATGAGAGGAGGCAGGTGTGTGCAGAGGTTAGGGGAGCATGACTCTGGCACCCAGCCCTTCTGGCATTTCTTTTTACAACTATGTGGCTCCCTTTTTTACCGGGCTCTTGCTTTGGCAGGGAGGGGGATATTTGGGGCCCAGACACCCCACAGGGAAGCCGCTGCCTGCTGAATGCCCGCCTGTTCCCTGTGCTGCATGCCTGTGAGCCCCTGAGGGTCTGGGATGTGCTGTGGTTCCTGGGCTCCCAGACAGGAGGACAGCTCCAGCGGTGGCGAGCCTCATGGCGGATGTCCTGGAAGGAGTTGCTGACCTGCCTTGACCAGGCAGCAGAACTGGAGTCCCGCCGCGCACTCTTCTTCCTGCAGGCCGAATGCAAGCTCCGGAGTGTGCTGTTGGAGCACCAGGACCACAGCCTCCTGCCACTTATCCGTAGTGCTGTCCATGAGGGCTACCAGGAGGCCATGCTGAGTACACTGGACCAGGGTGAGAGCCAGCTGGGGCAGCTGTCTCTGTGTCCTGCAGCAGGACCGGCCCCATTGGTGTCATGCTTTCCCCACATGTGCTTCTCCATGGCATCATATCATGATGCCAGTTCTTGGCTTTGTGAGGCCCTGTTGTGATTTACCGGCATGGGTGGGGGCAGGGTAGACCCATGAGCCCAGAGGCAGTGATAGATGGGGAAGACTGCAGAATGGGGATAGAGAGAATAAGGCACATGGCCTGTCAGATAAGGAGGGCTGTGTCTCACTTTCAAAGGACACAGCAACAGCCCAACCTCAACTCCTGTTGCAGTAGATGTCAGACTTGTAGCACACTAAGAGAGTAGCCATGAGCTGGTAGTGCAAAGAAGCAGCACCAAGCAGCTTCCTCTTGCTCTTAGAACTGCTGGGCCAGTGCTGCCAGGAGCACCTCAGAGTCATTACCTCTGTCTGTGGAGATGGGCACAGCACTGGCATTGGCAGCACCATTTTTTTTATGCTGTTCCCCACTGTATGAGGTCTGTTCAGAATGATATGGCAAAGATGCTCTATGGCTCATTCTGCCCTCAGCTCTTCCAAGTTGCGTTCATTATGATGAGCTATAGGAAGTGGACATCTGGGCACTGAGACTCAGCAAGCTCGTTTCATTCAGGGCACCCCATAGCACAAACTCCTCTTGGGAACACTTGGGCTTGTTCTTGTTCAGGCTGGAGGAGTTTTGCAAGCAGAATATGAGGTGGCCTCCACCTGGGAGAAGAAGAGATTAATTCCTCCTGGGCCAATGACCCTTCAGGCTTTCAACCTGCTGGTCCATGACTGGCTGGTTCTTGCTGTTTACCCATGGCTTCTCTACTTTACAGTTGCATCCACTGCCAGTGACGCTGGAGTGGCAGCCCGGGCCCTTGCCTGCATTGCTGATGTTCTGGGCTGCATGGCTAAAGGAGAAGGGGGCTTACGGAGTGGTCCAGCTGCCAACAGGGAGTGGCTGCCAGCCTTCCATCGCTTGGAGACTGGGGACATTGCTGGGGGAGTGAAGGCACTTGCCAAGGAGAGGAAGAAGTGGCTGGGCAGGTATGGCTAGGTAGGCTGGACTGACAAACCCATGGCTTCTAGAAGCTAGTGAGAGGGAGACTGGAGATGGCCTTTGTTCTCCCCAGTGTCTGCCTGAGGGAGGATGGAGTTGCTGAGGTCCTCAGGGCTGACTGTAGGCACTGGCAGCACAAACAACAACTCCTTGCAGCTGATGGACCCCACTCACACCCCACTGGGAACCAGTGACTCCTAAGGCACAACTGTTTGATTGGCTTAGCCCAGCTTCCCCTCTCTGAGGGGCCCCTCCACTGCAGTGAGTGAAGCTCCAGCCTCTCCTCCCCCATCTGTACAATACCTAGATTGTGGCCCTAGCCCAGTGGCTGGGGGCTGGCTAAGTGTGGAAAGTAACCATGGCAACATGTGCCAGAGGCCTTTATTGGCACCTGGTTGCCTTCCTGCAGTCGGCTCAATGTGCTTTCAGACCATGGCTGGCCCCCTCACTGACTCTGCCACTGGCTTGGCTGGACCTTCCTTCCCCAAGCTTTCACCTGTGCCCCCACACAGTGCATTGGCCCCTGACCCTTTAAAATCCATGGGGCTGGGAACAACCCTGTGGACAGGAGACGAATTAGCTCCCATGTCCACTGATGCTAACAGAGCCAGGCACCTTCGTGCCCCAGAGCCCATGCCCTGAGAAGGTAATTGTGCATTTGCTCCCTGCCTACTGGCCACCAATATCCATCTCCACTTGTCATTGTAGGCCAGCTCTGCTGGTGAGAGCCGCCCGGCACTACGAGGGTGCTGAGCAAATCCTGATCCGTCAGGCTGTCATGTCATCCTGCCGATTTGTCAGTGTTGGCTGGGCAGAGCTCCTTCCAATCGGCCACTGGGTGCTGGTGGAGTGTCCTGCTCGGATAGATCTCTCTGGTGAGCAACTCTGTGCACGGCAGCTTCAAGAGGCTTTCTACAGTCCTGGTTTCAAAGGGTTTTTTTTCCTGTCCTTAGCACTGGGCTGGTCTCTTCTCCCTACCCAGCCTGGGTGGGGCACAAGCCGTCTTTTCTCCGAGGGACAATATAATGGCCCTCCTTTTACCCCAGCTCAGGAAAGCCTGAATGCTGGAGTTGTCCAAGACCATAGATATAGCTTATAAAAGGTGCAGGAGAAAGTGCACCAGGCCCCAGTGCAAGGAACACCACTGACTGAAGAGGCCTGTTCCTCTTCAATAGCAAGCAGCAGCCACCACACTGATTATTCATTTAAGCAGTGTACTTGTCCCCTCTGCAGGAGCTATGGTAGTTTGGGAGCAGGTGGAGGAGTGGGGCAGCTGTCCTGGGTTCAGGGGGATGCTGATGGAGAAGGAGTTTGTGGGGGGGAGCTTGTGGCACTGCCTTCTGGAAGAACTTGAATGAAGAGAGAGTGGGGCCTGGCATGTTGGGATCCATAGGCCCATGACTATGTAGAGCAGCACCAAAGAAAGGGGAGGGCACCATGGAGACTAGGAGAGGCATGGTAGGAGGGGAGGCCTGCAAGCAGGTAGAGGGCTCTGGCTTGAGTACACATTTACCTGCTGCTTCTTTTGCAGGAGGCTGGAGCGACACTCCTCCAATCACATATGAGCATGGGGGAGCCGTGGTGGACGTCGCCATCCTGGTGGATGGGTGCAGGCCCATCGGTGCCCAGGCCCGGCGTATCGCAGAGCCAGAACTGCGGCTGGTCAGTACCAGCGGGACACTGGAGGGTGAGGTGCTGCTAGAGCTTGTGTGCCAGGATCTGGAGGACCTGCAGGATTACTGCCAACCTCATGCACCAGGTAGGACCCCAACTATCTGGTCTGAAGCAACAGTGGCTGCAGAGCCACATCCCAACTCTGGTCTCTTGGGGTTTTCATGCAGTACCCCAGGGATGGCAGAGTACATGGAGCTGAAGACTTGCATTCTTCAAGGATGCTTATGGGTTGGCTCCCAGGGGTGCTGAGCAGGGAGCCAAATGTTACTCCGTGGGTTGGGATCTGGTGTTTCATGGGCAGTAGCTTCAAGTGTCTGGCTCCCCTGATCCAGAGCATGCTCTGCCTAGCTTTGCACAACTGTGGAGTCTCTTCAAACACCTGCCTTTTTGTTGGGGGATATAGCCTGGTCCAACAGACTGTGCTGTCTGTGACATGGCACCTCGGTCTGGCCACAGACATGACTACATCCTCTTTACTCACTGGCTTCTGCTGTCCATATGCGTTGTTTGCTGGGAGTGAAAGACAATTTTTGTCTGCATTGGTGTCCTCTGGGGGATTTTTTCCTTTTGTTTCTAGGGGCCTTGCTAAAGGCAGCTTTCATATGCACCCAGATTGTGACCTTCCCTTCCCAGAAGCCCTTGCGGGTGCAGCTGCTGGAGAACTTTGGAGGAGGGTTTGAACTCCGCACCTGGTCCCTTCTGCCACATGGGTCAGGCCTGGGTATGTCCGTGTTCTGTCTCTCTGGACTGTGCAACATGGTCTGAGCAGGGAGGTGGGGTTAACCCCAACCATGGCTCTGTGGGGACTTTGCTTCAGTATCCTGTGCTGGCTAAGGGCAAGAGCCTCAGCCCGTTACAGCCTTGCTTTGAGCCCAGCCTGGGGCCAGTTTGCCAGGGGCCTGGCTATTCACTCTGAGCACAGAGTGAGGAGCTCAGGGCTGTGGTACTCCTTGAGCTCATGTTCACCAAGCAGAGGCTCCCTAGGATGGGGCTTCTTGGTAGCGCTCACTGAAGTCATTGTTTCAGGGATAAAGAAACTCAGTCTCCCTCTGAGCTTCAGGGGACACCCTAATCTCAACAACAGCCCTCATGGCCAAGCTAGAGGGCTCACTGGTAAGCTCTGTGGGACAGCCTAGCCAGTAGTCCCCAGCCAGCTGAGGGACACAACTGCAGAGCAGAGCACTAAGGAGAGAAAGAGATGCCTGGAATAGAGCTGGTTCTGTCCTCTTCTCCAGTTCCCCTCCCCATAAGGCCCAGAGAGGGTGCCTGCACTGCCTGGCTTCTGCTTATTTGTGGAACAGTGCTGGAGCAGTTGTTGGGAGCAAAGCTGGGTATCCATCCCTATGTACTCTCTTCCTTACTCCTCTGCTCCTGCCTTTGGCTCCCCCAGGCACAAGCAGCATTCTGGCTGGTGCAGTGATGGCATCTCTGTACCAAGCAGCTGGGAAGTCCACCAGCACAGAGTCCCTCATCCATGCCGTGCTGCATCTGGAGCAGGTGCTCACCACAGGTAAAGGCTGGAAGGAGAGTTGGGGAGAGGGGCAGAGGAGGCCCCGGTCTTAGTTAGAATAATTGAAGATTAGGGTTGGAAGGGACCTCAGGAGGTGATGTAGTCTAGCCTCCTACTCAAAGCAGGGCCATCTCTCTTGCCAGTGTCCCCATCCCCTGTCTCTATGCTTTTTATATACAATCTTGTTACCTGTGAAAGCTCATACTCTCTGAACCAATTTGTCCAAGTGCCACCCTGCCCTACCTTCCAAGCAGCCTTGACGGATAGATCCCAAGTGATGGAGTCTCTTAGGAAGCTGATCAGTGGTTAATCACCTCCATTTAAATAACCATATCTCAGTTCGGGTTTGAGAAAGTGTGTGCACACATGTATGCATATATGCACAGGCACAAGCAGATGGGTTCATTGCCCCTCACATTAGGAGCTCTGACAGAGAGTGAGAGAGAGCAATCATGGAGCTCAGCTACCCCCCCCCCCCAACCAAACCACTGCCATCCTGGGCTGTGAGTGGGACTGCAACTGGGAAGGGGCCTTTTCCTGTGGTCAAGGCCCAGTGCTGTTTGAAGGTCCTTGTTGCCTGCAGGAGGGGGCTGGCAGGACCAGGTGGGCGGGCTTGTGCCAGGCATCAAGATTGGGCGGTCGAAGGCCCGGCTGCCCCTGAAGGTGGAGGTGGAGCAGATCCCCATGCCGGACAGATTCATCCAGACACTGAACCAGCACCTGCTTCTAGTGTACACAGGAAAAACTCGGCTGGCCCGCAACCTGCTCCAGGTAAAGTATAGACAGTCACGCCACCTTCCTCACCCTGCGGCTGGGAGCTGCTGGGGCCTGGAGGTGCCTGCCCGTCACCATGCCTGAGGCTGGGCTCCAGCTGTGCTCCCACACAGCCTGCATCACACTTAGAACAGGAGGAGACAAGGCCTTGTTCAGCAGTATCTCATGGCCACGACTCCTCCTGTGGGGACCGCACTGCCAAGAAAACCCAGGAGTCCCAACACCTGGAGGTAAAGCTAGACAATCACCTTGCTGACTTGACGATCACCTTGCTGGGGTCATTTGACCCCAATACTCTTTCCTGCCATGGCAGGGGGTTGGACTCAATGATCTGCTCAGGTCACTTCTGACCCTACTAACTATGAAACTATATGACCCTTCTACTGCTCCTCATGGACTCTGGCCAGCTCCCCCCAAGTAGGGCTGTGACAGACATGGTGAAGAGAACAGGCCCCCTGTGGCCTTTTGGTCATTTCCTGCTATAAACCTCATTGCACTTTGCTAGGAAGGGGCAGTGAGAGTCAGTGAAGGGAAACATCCTGCCCAGTGTTGCAGCCTAGAAGCCAACTTCCTGCCCCTGCTCTTTTCACCAGGCCACAGCTGTTGCCACTGTCGCACATCACAACACCAAGGTGACATGGTGAAAAGTCAGGTGCCTCCCTTGCTTGGCTCTGCCCCTACTGCAGAAAGATTCCCCTTAGCAGCAAATCCCACACAGCTCTCCCTATCAGCTTTTGGCTGTTATCTAGAGGCCCAACCACCAAGCCGTACCCTGTCAAAAGAGATGGCATGTGCACCTGGCTTAGATGGGGAGGCAAGGTACAGTCACTCCTTGCCATTTTAATCATTGTGCTGCATAACATTGCTTAACCTTGCCCCCAAGAGCCAGTCTCTGTTAACTCCTCCTTCTGCTATGACAGCTGGGCTTGCTTCAAAATGACTTCACTGCCCCTGACTACAGGCCATGCTGGAAATTGTTCTTCCAGTGAGACTTCAAGGCCCTTGTCAGGATGGGAGCTGGCCACTGGGCACAAATGCTGCCCCACCCAGCCTACAACCTTGCTTTCCTCCCACAGCTCTCCACTGTCTTCCCTCCCTTTCATTTTAAAAACTGTTTCAGGCTGCCAGCTGCTAGTCAGGTATAGGACTAGTGGCCAGTGATGAGGCCACAGAGGATTCAAAAGATCTGAGCACAGCCTGGGCCCCTATATCTTAACCTGGATGGGGGACCCTCCAGGGATCCTATTGCTCTGCATGAGCCCAGAGAAGTTCAGCCACACAGAGCAGGGAGGATGGATAGTAACTATTAACATCTGCAGACAGAGCTTTGCCCTGGGGCTCACTAGAGAGCTCAAAACTTGCCTGGGGGAGAGAGCTATAGCCTATAGGGCAGCTGAAATAACTGAGCTGCTTCAGTTCAGGCAAGGCCTGAAAGTGGGGCTCTGTCTTCTCTGGTAGGTGTCAAAGCTCCCTTGGCTACAGCTAATGCCTGTGCTTGTTCTCTTCTCTGCCTGTCTGCAAGGTCTGCCTGCCTGCAAGCCAGAGGGACCCAGTATTAGAAACAAGTTAAATAAGCCCTCGTTCTCCATTGTAGGAGTCGGCATTAGATGCTAAAGAAACTGCAGCCAGAGTCCAAGGGTGTATTCCATTTTTGTGTGTGTGAAGGCGATACCTCCCATGACTGGCTTTTCCTTGCAGGACGTCCTCAGGAACTGGTATGCCAGGCTGCCAACCATTGTGCAGAACACTGATGCTCTAGTGAGCAACGCAGAGGAGTGTGCCCAGGCCTTCCAACAAGGTAACACAGCTGCAGATGAGTATTGCATAGCCCTTCTCTGTGGTGAAGCAGAACCTGGACAAGCCGAGGTAGTAGTTCACTGGCTGGGGCCTGGCCTTGAGAAATGCTGTTCTCATTGGCAAGCACTTGGCTAGAGCATCCTGACAGAGAGGCTGCAGCTGGCAGGCAGAAATGCTGCCAGAAATCATGGTCTGTATAAATTTCTCATTTGGATATGACACAGGCTCAATGGGACTTGCAGTGAAGGGCAGTTACCCATCTATCAGAGAGGTGCAGGCATGTGAGATTCCAGTCCCTACAGACCTTGCCTCCACATATTAGTTTGTGGGAAGGCTGCATTGCATGCTGGGAGTTGAATTTGGCAGGGAGCAAACCTTCATAATAAGGGCAGCTGCCATCTGCTCCATTTCGAGCCCTTTCCAGGGAAGCCTTAGCTCTCTGACATGCCAGCCCTGCTCTGAAGCCTTTGGTGCAGTTCCAGGTGGCAATGGGGAAATGAAACTGGCAGAGCAGGGTAGGGCGAGAGCAGCAGGACAACATGGAGTGTGGAGCAGTGTGTCAGGTCCAGACCTCCAGAGTTGTTGGAGCCTGTGGGCAGCTCCTGCTGTGGCATTCTGCTTATGGAATGGATAAACTATTTGCTTGGCCTGGCATTTCAAACCCAGGCTCATCAGCTGACCAGTTAGCTGCCCCAGTCCATTCCCCAACACCTTTAAATTGGTTGCTTGGGCAAGTCCCACACAGACCACAGAACAGTGATTCCAGCTCCGGCTGTGGGGGCAGTAAGCATTCCCAGAGCGGTGACACCTGACGAAGGAGCTGACCACGTGTGGCTGAGTTTTACTACTGCATTAAGAGGCTGCAGCTTCTGAAGAGTGAATGAGTCGGAGGGAATTCACACAAGCAAAATGCTTGGAAGCTGCACATGAAACTTGAGCAAGCTATCTGCCTTTGGTCAAGCATGGCAGCACCTCATAGCATCTGTGCTAAAATTCAAACCATGCCTGTACCAAAGAACTCTGAAACCAGCCTGTCTCCTCCCCTCCTAGAGACACTAAAAGGCTGACAAAGTTCTATAGAGAGGTGAATTGATGCCTGTGCTGCTTGTGCCTGTGCATATATGCATACATGTGCATGCACACTTTCTCAAACCCGAACTGAGATATGGCTATTTAAGTGGAGATGATTAACCACTGATCAGCTTCCTAAGAGACTCTATCACTTGGGATCCATCTGTCAAGGCTGCTTGGAAGGTAGGGCAGGGTGGCACTTGGACTAATTGGTTCAGAGAGTATGAGCTTTCACAGGTAACAAGATTGTATATAAAAAGGAAAGAGACACAGGATGGGGACACTCGTAAGAGAGATACTGAGTGGATTGACTAGATTAGTTAAGATGAACAAGGTGGTTAACACATGGAGTAAATGGCTAGTTCAGAGAATGGGATATGAATCTAGATTTCCTGTTGAGACCATGGCTGATGTGGTGCAATCTGTGAATGATTTCCTGTTTTGCAGTGTCATGTTTCAGGGCAGTCCCTGCATATAGCTATGCTGAGATGAGTGATGGAAGGTTCAAGGAGGTTAAAGTGTTTCATCACAGGGCTTTGTGTGTTTCTCAGGTTAATGCTGAACCAGCATCCATTCGTTCTTGTGCAGGGATTTCCCTGTTTAACCAAAGCAGATTGCAAAGGGGTGCTATAAGGACTCTTTCTGCCAGTCCTTTCCTAGCATCTGCTGACACAGGTTGTTGCCTACAGAAGCTTATACCTCTGTGAACCAGTTGGTTTCTAAGCTGCAACCCTACCCTGCCTTCAGACTAACATGGCTAGCCACCTCTGCACTCAAGGTCAGGATTATTCTGTAAAGACACCCCTGTCACCCCATGCACACACACATACCATAGACTCTAGTAATGACTGCTAAGGTTATTGGAAGTTTTTCAGCTATTCAAATGTAGATTGTGTGATAAGATCAGTGCTTCACAGCCCTACAATTACTAAAGCAGCTACCATGCACAGGTTCCTGTCTGTTATAACTATAATGTTATGTGCAGATCACTTTACCCCAGGTTTAATGTAGACTGCTAAATAACAGTATTAACAGTATAATAATGTAACAGTATAATAATGTAACTAACTAAATAACATTGCTTTGAAACCCCACAACTATGTGGCTATCATGCAGGGGGTCCTGTTTGTCTTGTACATTGTAAAGATTTTAATTTTAACATAAAATGTGTAAATGTGCTGTAGCTTGGTCACGAGCTCTAGACATGAGGCAGGAAGCCCCGGGGAAGTTTCTGTGCTCCTATTATGCAGGTCAGAGTAGATAATCATCTTGGGCCCTTCTGGATATCACTGGGAGTGCCAGGTTACTGACTGCAGAAGCTGTATTGCTGATGGCCATAATCGCAGAGGCCAGACTCTGGCTTTTCAAATTACAGAGCAATGCAGCTGCCTCTTCTCAGAAGCATGGCTCTGGAATGAGAAAGAGCACAAGGGAACCACAGAGATTTTTTCAATGCATTTTTTTTTTAACTACAGATGTACTGAAACATTAAAGGAGATGCAATATTTCCCCTTCCCCATGGAAGGTTATAAATATACAGGCATGATTAAGAGAAGCTCTGGCACAGGAGCAGTGATGCATTTCTGCACTGTAGAACAGTGAAGAATCAGGATAACAGAGTAGAATAATTCATGACTGATAGAAGCAGCACAGTAGACCCAGACTCTGTTCTGTGTAAGTTCAGAAAGGTATAACAGGCAGGACAGGGGACAAAAAATTGTTGCTGTCTTTGTCTTGACTGACTCTTGGAGTTCTTGTTCTTTTCTCTAGGTAACCTGCCTTACCTTGGTGACTGTCTGAACCGCTACTGGCAGCAGAAGAAGTGCATGGCCCCTGGTTGTGAGCCTCTAGCAGTCAGACACATGATGGAGGCTCTTCAGCCTTATGTCTATGGGCAGAGCTTGGCTGGAGCAGGAGGTGGTGGGTTCCTCTGTGTCTTAACCAAAGAGCCCAGGCAGAAAGAAGCCTTGCAACACATTTTAGCCAAAACAGAGGTGAGATATGAGCAAAGAGGTGTGCCTGTCCACCGTTGAGGAACTTAAGCTGTGGATGGCTCTGCATGGTCTTTATATTGGCATAGGTCCCAAGCACAGCAACAGAGTACAGATTACAGAACCCTTCCCTGTGCAGCCTGACAGGAAATGAAGATGGGTGGAACTGAGTTTGCAACTCATCCTCAGCACACATGTGCTGCTGTAGCACCCCTCAGTCATTACCTGTTCAGAGGGGCTAGATAAGGGATGAAGGAAATGCTCAAGCCAGTGGTGTTTAGCCTCCTGGCCCTACAAGCCAGGTGCATAATACAAGGCCAGGCCAGAGGCTGGATCTGGGTCACAGGTTTGGTCTGTGGATACAATCTGGTGTGCAGGCCCAGCCCTGTGTGTTGGATCTGACTGCCTGCCAGGGTGGTCCTACCTGCATAGCAGATTTGATGCTGCATGCAGGGAGACCTACTGGCTGGATGACATGGCCTCACAAGCCAGAGGTTGAGCACCCCTGCCCAAAGCCATTACTTCATTACAGCACATTTCCTGATGAGACTTTATTAAACTAACCATTTGTTCTAGGGCCTGGGGAATTTCAGCATCCATACAGTTGAAGTTGACACAGCCGGTTTCTCCATGCAGCTTGTGGGGAGTGACCTGAAATCAAGTGTCCATGGAGGGGGTGAAATGGCTCACAGAGCCCTGTGACTGGCTGCAGCCCTACCCTGATCTTTATATGCTCCCAGTGAATATTCAGAATGCAACCCTTCCATGATATGGAAAACCTGCAGTGGGATTTGCCACCCACAGTAGCTGCTGCCTTTCAATTCGTCGACTTACAGTTTTGATACCAGCAGCCAAATGCATCTTATGGCTGTTGAAGTGTATGCATTGCTGCCACTGGCTGAGCCAGGAAGCCCCCTTCTGTTAAGACATGCTAGATTAACACTACAAGAGGGGCACAGTCATGGTCAGTCATGCTCAAGAAACTCTTCACTTCCCCCTGCAACACTAGGCTGCATCTACTGCAGTAGGGGCCAAGCTTTTTGGCAGGGGTGCACAAATTAGCTCTGTACCTCCCCAAACTCCTGTTCCCTTTGCCTGCCCAATCAGCTGCTCTGCTTTCTGCTTCATGCTGTATCTGCCACTATGTTCCCTTGTCACACACCACACACAGACTGGCATGTCACTTGTGGCACCTGTGCTATGTTAGACACCCCTGGTCAATGTAGCAAAATGAAGGCATGAATAACGCTTGGGTAACAATAGCAAGGAACAAGAGTCACAAGCTAGAAACCAGAGCATTTACTATTGGGTCTCAAAAGGCATGCATACTGGTTGGTAGCTCATGCTGGGACCTCTTTACTGCTATCATGCTTTACTTTGCTGCATGGATGTGCCCCAACCACATCACACTCCATGCTGAACCAGCAGCCTGACAAAGCTGTGTCCCCTGTATCCTGCTTGGGAATGGACCTACCCACTGGAACTTGAGCCACAGAGAACAGGACTAGCCTTTGCCATGAGGGTTACTTTTCACCAAGCCTTCCCATTTAGAACAGGGCAGAAGAGCAGCTTTTCCTGCTGGCAGTGGGATTAAACCAGTAGGAAAGAAGGCAGCTTAATGGGACTAATGAATGTGTTAGATTGGTATCATGAACGGTACAGTATGTTCTGACACAGGTTCTCATGACCCTCAAGGTGAGAAAACAGCAGCCAAGCCCAGCTGTGTGGCTGTTTTCTGCTGGACACTCCCATTCCATCAGCTGTAACAGCCCAAATCTATGCCCACACTGAAGGCATGGAGCTTTTTCCTGCTTTGATGGGTTCAACCTCACTTCCTGATTTTTCCTGGAAGGAAAGAGTGAAACTGCCCAAGTATCTTATAAAATGGGTTGCATGCTCCCTTTCTTTCTGTAATGAGATGTCACTGTCTCCATTTCTTTGACTAAAAAGATATTCTGTGTCCCCCTGTGTGGGTTCCCATACAGCACAGTATCACTCTACTCCTCCCTATCCCTGCAGGAGACAGCCTACATTCTTCTGAGTGCTCCGTAAACTTGAGTCAGGCCTAGCCTTCCATGCTGGAGTACTAGGCGTCGCAGGAAGACAGAGACAGTAAAGATGGAGCTAGTCCTCTCCTTCCCCAGCCTTAACCATTTGCAAGCTGTGTGGCTACCAGACTTCTAGCTTAATAAAAACTTAATTCAGGCTCCCTTAAATGAGTGCAGTGCCATCTGCAGGGGCAGTGGTGGTAGGAGGCACTTTCCTCACTGGAGCACAGTAGAGATGCAAGACATAGGATAAAGTACATAACCAAAGCACAGAAGGAACAGGCTTTTCCCCTCTTTACCATCCAACTGCCCTGTAGACCAACTCTCCCAATTCCTCCAACCTTCTGTTACAAATTACACCCAAAGGAATGCTGCCCATCTCTGCCTTTATTTACTAACTTATTTCACAGGGCACGAACAGGAGCAACAACCCTGCTCCTTTTGTAAACTTTACCATCAGCATAAATGTGATTTTCAAACAAGCCCCAAGGAAGCTTCACCCACTGGGACCATTATTAGGAGTGAAGCCTCCATCCATCAGCCCCCTGGGCTAGGAATGAGCTCTCACAACTATAGTAACCGAGGTGTCAACTAGCAGCACAGAAAGGGGAAGGGGACATCAATTACACCCCCTTGAAGGAGCAGGGCAGCACCAGATATGGGCATATGGCCTTCAAGCCGCTCTTCCAGTGGTCCCACAGAGTTAGAAGACATCAAGTACGGCGTGAGACTCCTCACAGCAGCAGCAGCATGTAGCACTACAGCACTGTGGTCTGTGGAATCTGCTACATTGGGGCAGGCAGCATTCTTTGGCCAGAGTGCTGACAAACCACGATGCCTACCTTGGAGGGTGCCGGAGTGCCAGCATGCCAGAAAAACAAAGGGGGGGGGAGGGAGGAAGGTACACAGCAGGATGCACTGCATCTTAGTATAGTCAATAATCATAAATGTTGCTTTTTTTTCTTTACAGTAAATATCAGATCTTCTAAAAATTCTAAACCTGGCAACAATAAATAACACTTCATGTGCTACCTTTACTTTTGTGTATTTGTTAAGCATGTTGTTATGAGAGTGAGAAAAAGGAGACAAAAAAGAGAGGAGAAAGAAGAAACAGACAGAAGAAAAGAGAGAACAAAAAAAGAAGAGAGAAAATAAAGAAAGGGTGCTGAAAGGGAAAGCCTAGCCAGAGCTCAGGGGCTGGACAGTCAGCGCAGGGTCTGGACAGCATGGGGAGGCATCGCAGGAAGGCTGGCCCAGCAGGGCCCTTGGGAAGGTGCCAGCCAGAGGAGAGCAGGGGCTGCTGTGGGGCTCTGCAGACTCAGGCCACAGTGGGAGCACCCTGGGGCTCCTGAGGTGAGGGCTCAGCCCAACCCACACAGCGCTGCAGGAATGGGAAGCAGGCAACCTGTCCGTAAGGGGACTCCGCCTGGCTGAGGCAGGATACCGAGTTTGGCAGTCTCCTGGTTCAGCTTCTGTGCATGCTGGGTACAGCATGAGCGGGACAGAGCCTCTGAAGCTGCAGGAGCACCCCAGGCTCTGGAAACAGTTGTTGGAGGCAGTGCTTGGTGCCAAGCCAGCTGGGAGCCTACAACCAACAGCCCTGTACAGGACCTGGCCCACTGAGGGGAACTGTGGGTGGACAAGGCCAGGGGCCGAGCAGGTTGGGACAGCTGTTCTCAGGAGCTCCCACAGCCAGGCCCTTGCACTGGGGGCAGCTCCACCCTGCTCACGCTGCACCCAAAGCCCCCCTAAACCCAGCATCCTGCCACGGCCAGACAGCACCTCACAGGCAGGACAGCTGTGACCCATCCCTGTGGAGCTGTGCAGGCTGGGCCCCACCTTGGGCACTGCTGGGTGCCCCTGCCCACTGCAACCCAAGCCCACAGAGCTCCAGGGCAGCCTCACTTCCCACCCAGCACCTTCCCAAAGGCCCCCCACAGTGCCTCCTCCTATACCTGCTTCTCCCTGAGCATCCAGCCCCAGTGCCTCCTCCTATACCTGCTTCTCCCTGAGCATCCAGCCCCAGTGCTCAGCACCCTGGTGGAATAGGGCATTCATCTACCTGAGCCCTGGGCTTCCCTACCCACTGGGAGCTATCAGGGACTAGGCTGAAGGGCGCAGGCCAGGGACAGAGGGCAGGGTCAGAAAAAACTTTCTGAATCCCTGCCTGTGTTCTCCTTGACTGTCCCTGGTGCCTGCTGCAGTGCTGAGACTTGTGGCTGCTCTGGATAGCCCAGAGCAGCAATTTAAAAAAAATAAATTAACAATTTCCTTGTACACCTCCTGGCGTGCTAGGGAAAATGCGTCTGCATGCCACTACTGGCATGTGTGCTGGGGTTTGCCAATCCCTGTCCAACATGAAGGAAGGAGAGGAGGGAAGGAGTGAGACAGGTGCTAAGCAGTCCATAAGAACAGACTAATTCTGTGGTAGTAATGTCATGGTGCTTCAATAAGGAGCTCCACTTGTATTCGTCTGTTCTTGAGATTTCACTAGTTACAGTGAACAAAGGTAACCACATGGCTCTTCAGCATCCAGTTCTTCCCATCCCCAGGAAAGCCCTTTTGTATCTGCGAAATGGAGCATGAAAACAGACACCCAAGGCCAGCATGCGACAGAGCTAGCATTTCCTTTGGCTTGTGAACAGGCAGGGTAGCATGACCAGAGGCTGCTAGTGTGCAGGCCACACTGCATGTCCAAGAGGATCACTACAAGCGCAGCCTTTTAATGTCCTCGCTACGGAAGTCGATTCGGAGGGCTAGCACTTGTCGGACCTCTGCTGGAGTGAGGCGCCACGTCAGGGGGCCTGAGTTTGGACCCCAGTAATCCAGAATTTCCGTTACCTAGAGAAAGAGGACAATTGTGGAGGTACTGGAAGCAACACAGCAAAAGCATCCCCTGTACCCAAGGCTATGGGTATGTCTATGATCACAGACAATCCAGGGAATTATGTGGGATAGTGACCATCACCAGCTCTTGTGAGCGACCTCAGCTAGTGGGCAAGTGTGGGAAGCTCCCAGCCTCTCCCAGGCTATGTGCTACAAAACCTGGCTGTGCTGAATAAGTTGTCTTGGGAGCCAGCTGGCCATCCTAACCCCACTAAAGCAGACAGAGAAGGCAGCTCACCCTTTCCAGATTGAGGATAGTTGCCATTTGGGAAAGACGAGCAAACTTGTCTCGGATAGTCCAGGTGGTCACTGTGGTGAGATATGCTACAAGAGATCTCAGCTCCTTGTCAAACTGCAGGCCACCAAGCTGAGGAAACCAAGCACACTGCATTACTCCTCTTCAACAGGCGCATGGTTTTGTGATGCCAGATGCACATGCACAGATGTCACCCTTCAGAGGGGGAGGATTTCAACTACACCCCTGTCTCAGGGGCTGAAAAGTAGGCATGCACTTGTAGTCAGGAACTCCTTAGCTGGAGCTGAACCCTCTTTATCTGGAAGACAGACACTCCCAAATGCTTCCTTCTGAAGCTTATGCTTCAATGAAGGCACTTTTCAGCTACCTTAGCCTGGTCAAAAATACTGTGGTCATGGAGATGGGAAGGAAATCTGACACTGGCTCGAAAGGCCATATGGCAGCAGGATCCTTGATGTCAGGACCCAGTGCCATTAACAGTGAGTGAGCAGATGTGTGACTGAGTTCCAGATGTGCATCTCTTCCACCCCCATCCTCATGCCTGTCACAGGAAGCAGAGTTTGAGACCAGACCCTCCTGGGATAACAGTGAAGACAAGATGCTGCCATTTAAGAAAAGGAAAACACCATTCTTTGCTTACCCTACTAAAGGTGGATTTGAGAACCACTTTCTCCAGTTCAACGGCCACAAGACTGGTCATCAGGCTAGTGAGGCTGTCATAGATCACAGGTGATAGACCAGCCTAGAAACAGAAAACTAGGTCACTATCAGAATAACAACCAGAGATTGATGGGCACAAACACCAATGAAAGAGTTTTTTGGGGGTTTTTTTGGTGGGGGGGGGAAAGGAGGGTGGGGAGACCCTGCCCATTCATGGGCCAAGGGAATTGCTAGCTCTATCATTTCTATACTGACTGAGAACAGCTACATTCATGGTATTGACAAGCAGGCTTAAAATAATGGAGTCAAATGACACCAAAACTGCACAGCACAGCCAGAGTTTGGACTTCAGAAAAGTTGTAGGATAATACTGATCTCTTGGGCTTTCAGTACTTGGAAGGCAAGCCAAAGAGTTGACTTTGCGATGTCTGATACAGCAAGGTGAGGAACTGGGGGACATATCTCTCTCTTTTCACCACAACCAGGGCCATGACGTCTTGGTTTGCAATTTTCTGAGTACGACCGAACCAAAACCTGACACTGCCAGAGCTCACCTTGAACTCTGCCATTTGCTGTTCAAGGTTGACAATGAACTGCTGGACCCAAGGGTCATTAGCTTCATAGTCATTGAACTCCTCCTAATATTGAAGAACACAACAGAAGGTTGTTAACTCACCCCACAGCTATCACCCACCACTGCCCAAAAATACTTTCATTTGTAGCTTCCTTGGATGCTAGAGATGTACTATGGGTACCCAGCTGGCTCACCAACTGTCCCCAGTATCCACACTGCATTGTGATGTGTGATTTCCTCCACAAGCCATGAGAATACAAGCTGGGTCCAACCTTGGCATGAATTTATGTAGCTAGCACCCCTATTAACAACATATGTAGCTATACAAGCCAAAGATTATTTATGGTCGTGCTTCAGAGTATAAGATAATTGCTTGCAGGGTGCAGGACTCCCAACCTTCCTTTGCTATGTACAGTAAGACAAAACTGAGCAGGCATGTTCCAGCAAGGAATTTAGGAAAATACAGGAAGAGTCTTTCTGGACCATTTAAATGCAATCCCCTGAATTTAAAGACAGTCACCAACCAAAGGAATCACAAAGCCACTATTTCAAACCCCCACCCACAACCATAAGGGACAATATCCAAATGCCACAAGTGCCCTATAACATTCCACAAGTAAAATCTAGGGTGATGAGAACAATGCATCATATACAAGGCAGGCCTACTTAGTTCAGTCTAATCCAGTACAGCTACTTAAGCAATTAACCACATGGTAAACCCCTGAGACATTGGCACAGAGAATCATCTGGGACAGGCAAGGGGTATGGAGTAGATATTCCTTTAATGCATATACTGGCCCACCCCATGCAGACCTGATATTGTTACGTATTTCATTACTGGACATTGCTGGCATCAGAACTCTTGGACTGTAACACCTCAGAGAAGAAGTGTCCCTGCTGGGGCAGCATTTCACTCCCTGTGTTTTTCCTACATCCTTCAGTCCAGGGGGGAGCAACTTCCATGCAATTTCTCTGCCTGCCTGCATGAAACTAAGAGCAGGCAAGAATGCCAGGACGTGAAATGCATCAGATTCTTCTGACCCTTCCCACCACTATATCAAAGCCTTACAGAACTAAACATTCCAAGAGCATTCACTTACCTCCTCGATGTTATGGGAGACTGAAAGGAACAGGTTGATCCAGGGCTTCACCTGCGGTTTGATGGCTGAACTGTTCAACTCATTCAGACCTTCCTGAGGAAGGAGAGGAGAAGCACATGTCAAACAAATGAGCACAACTGCATGGCAGCTAGCAGACAGCAGCCTTTACTCACAGCTGTGAGCCTGCTGCACTGATGTTACATTGACATGAGAAAGCAAATGGAGAAGGGCAGTGACCTGCAGAGTCAAGTGACAAGTTTGGGGCAGAGTAGAATGGAAATGAGGAGTTCTGATGCCAGGTCCCATGACCTTGTGGCCCAGAGGCAGAACGGCCTCAAGATGGGTGGGGGAGGTTCACTAACTGAACTTGCCAGTTTCCTGACTCACAGATAAACTTTAGAGGCTCACCCATCTACCATTTTCTGTTCCCAGGATGGTGGCTTTCTGCCAGCATGCTCTCCACCACAGCATGACTGCAGAATACTGTTGGGGCCAGGGAGAAGGCGGCCAAGACCAAATGCCAGTGGATGCTCCACCTCCAGCAAAGCTTTCTTCAACAAGAAACATTTAGAGCAATGGATGAAAGAATAGTTACCGCTCATTCTCACAAAGGCTCCCCCAAGAGCAACGTTCTGGAAATTAAATGAACCTCACGTCACTGCAGTGCTACACAACTCACTAAAAAATCTCCCCTGCCAAGAAGCCCCCAGCTTGACTCCAAGGGACTTCAGGCATATTCACCAAGTGAGAAGTGCTTCTTGTCAGGTACAGACTGTGGCTGGCATTTAACAAAAGCTTTTAATTAAAATTTTAGTGGCTCTGCTGGCAGCCACCTTTTACTACTGAAGAGGGATATTTGTGATTCAGGCAATGTGGGAGGCCACTGACAAGGGACTCGGCTGCTTTCCATCCAGCTTTAACTAGACTACTTTAGCATCAGACAAAGAAGTTTTACTATTTAAACAGGGACCATTTTGTTTTATTATTAGCCTTGGGCCTCAAGAGAGCCTGGCTGCTGAAGGCAACTGATTACAATAACTGCAAAGCAAGATAAAAACATGGTTTTGCCCTTTACTACTTCTCTGTGAAGAACAGAATTCGCCTCAAGGGCTATTCGTATAAAGTCCTCTTTTGTTTGGTTACCTTACTGTGGAACTATCTGGCCTCCATTTCCCTTTCCTTGTTAGGGATCTCAGAGATCTCTGGAGGACCTGATCAGAGATACCATATGAGACTGTAATCTTAGCTACAACTCTCCCTGCCCCCAAGTGAGGGAAGGGGATGCTGAATAAGGGAGCAGAGATGCTGGTTCTCAAGTGACATCTGGGGGATACTGAGGAACAAGAATAGCTGCTGCTCTGATTATAAACCTTATGCCAACATCATTACTCAAGCCCTTAAAACATCACCGTGGTGCCTTATGAAGAAGCAGCTACAAATGCTACTATTAAAAATACTGCTCCTTTAGCTGCCAAGACAGCCTTTCTTCAACTAACAGCAGTAGTAGAGGGAGCCATGTTCTTCCTGGCTCTGCACCTAGCATATATTATTCCTCAGCAACCAGAAGACATCCCTCATATTCAGACCAGGGTGTATGCTCCTATATCAAGAAGACATGGTAGCTCCTCTCAGCATCACCTTCCACCAGAATGACTGAACTCAAGATTAGAGCTAGCACAGGTCTGGTGCTGAACCAAATTCATCCTCTTTTGATGATATCAAAAGCAAGCCTGGTTTCTTCTACTTGAGGGCACCACACAGACAATTACAGCCTGGCTCTAACAATGCAAGAAGCTCACCTGCAGGAGGTCTCTGAACTTGTTGGATACCGCAGCCATGTCAGAGAGGCAGCTGTCAATCTTGGCCTGGGCTTGCTCACCCCCAAAGCCTTGACTAAGCAGCTTGGAGCAATCACTCTGCAGGACAAAACACAGCCATAAGCAGACTGCAGGTTATAGATAAAGGACACTTGGAGCTCACTGCATTCTGCTTTGAGAATGCAGACTCTTTGGGATGGAGACTTTTTGTTTGTTTGTTTTCTGCTTGCCTGGTGCCCAGTGCCATGGGACCCTGTTCTATGACTGGAGCTACTCCCATGATAGATCCTGCAGTAGCACCTCATGCCCTCCCCACTAAGGATTTGGATAGCAGTCTCTAAGAGAGGGATAACCACAGCAGAGGTGAAGCAATTTGCCCAAAACCATGGAGCAGACCAGTGGCAAGGGCTATAAATCAAACTTTCCCCCTTTTCTTGGCTTATTTGGTGTTTAGAATTCTTTTATAATTTTAAAAAAAAACTTAGGACTTCAACAAGATCATTTCTGGCCTGGATGTAGGCTTCAGCCAATCAATCTTTTTTTTCCAGAAAGCTGCAAGCCCGTCTCCTCTTCTGGGCCTAATGCATCAACAGCACAAAGCTCTCTTAAACTGGATAATTACTATTGCCACTAATCAACTGTACTTTAGTAGCACCTCAGAGCTACAGTCATAGACTAGGATCTAGCTGTACTAGATGCTGTACAAACAAAAGGCCATTCTGCCTTGGAAATGTCACTGGAGCTTTCCCCAGCATGTAGTCTTACAAGTCGACTATTGATATCAGCCTCATGTTTGGGGTAGGCACAATTTTGTGTGTGCTTTTATGCCATCTAAGTACTTGACTGAATCTGCGGATGAGTTGCCTCATCATCCAAGGTTCCCCTATCCCATTTCTGCCTTCAGTCTCTGACTTCCATCACTATTTCTCTCTCTATATTCAACCCAATGACCTAGCCCTAAACAAACAAATGCTGACTAGCATGAACACATCTATGGAGAACACACCCTTCACAGGTAGCTTAGGTCCATATTTAACATTAATCAACCACATGGACTTTATGAAATATTCTTCTGCCTTTCTATGACCGCACACATTGTCTTTCTTGCATTTGCTAACTGCATAATCTCTTCAAAGGATAACTATCCTCCCCTCTGGCACCGAACTAAGCCTTTTGTAAGCTCCGTACACCATGTACTATATTTTACATGCTAAATATTAATTCCTCACCCTTCAGAGGATGGAGTGACTTAAAAAAAACAACAACAACAACAACAACAAAAACTGGCTCACTGCGGGTTTTACAGTCAGATTTTATTTTGTGATTGGCCCACTGGGCTACCACAGGTGGGGGGAATCCTTTAGGAGGAACCAAGTTTGTATATACAAATCATTTTGTTAAGAAACAGACGATCTAAACAAAGCACAAAGGCAAATCAACAGAAGTGATACTGGAGGGTTGGAAAGTGAAAAGTAAAGAATGATTGATTGATATGACAATGCATTCAGCCTAGAGGAGAGAAAAACAGACCTGGAGCTAAACAACAATAATTCTTTTTAACTTGAGAGCAGAACAAGCACTAACAGCCCAGAGCAGGGATTCAAGTTAACCACGGGGGGGAAGGGAACAACGATGACAATGACGATGGGACAGGACGGGACATTACAAACTGATGAAGCAAAAATTACAATCGTTGTAGATAATGACAGCTAACTACTGACACGCTTTAGGGAAAAATTGCATTTAATTTGTTGGCATGCTGGGAGGTAGCAGTTCCATCCAGATCCCATTATTCTATGAAATGATTCACCTGATGATAGAGTTAGACCAGCAGAACAGGTCACCCCAAGCCAAGATCATGGGTAAAAGGCTAAACTCACTCAGTAGAAACCCTGAATGCTTACTCAGCTGCATAGGCAAGGAGATTTGAAGCCTGTTTATGGGAAGCCAATAAAGAATCCAGAAAATACCTCCAAAGTCTTCTTTAGGGTCATAATGTTTTCACTGCAGACTTCTACATTGTTCAGGGTCACCTAGGAGTAAAAAAAGAAGCAAAATCCACTAGAAATTCAGTACATAAAACTATATACACATACATGTGGAAGGCATGATAGATTTCCCATGATGTCCAATATACCCTCCCCACACCGCAGTTTGAGTATTAGCAGATTCCCTCATTGCTGTTTGTCACACTGCAGGACAATTCAGCTGTATGTTTGAGGGAAGAAGCTACATTGACATATATGGTCACTGGATCACAGCAAACAGAGCTGTGAACATCCAGAGCTTGTGGTTCAACACATGAAATACTGGATAACAAACAAGGGTCCATAAAAGCAAAGATGAAAAGCAATTCCTTCGTATCTAGGTAGGAGGGGTCAGCAATTCTCCTGCACTTAGAAAATCCCAATTACAGCATCAGCTCAAGTGACATTCTGCTCTTCACCTAAATGTCAGTGTAATGCCAGGATTTCATGTAGACAGTAAAATGAGATAGGTGTATGAGGAGCTCCAGTGAGAGTACTAACATTTTAAACACTTTGCTAGAAGAAAGTCAGAGACCTGTCACAGAGTTTAATGAAATAAAGCACCCTCTCTTCACAGGTGCTTTTGATTTTTTTTATCTTGCACTGAATTCATGGAAGCTAGATGTTGCCAAATGAAGCAGATCAACTGTGCCAGGTTGTGTCCCAACACAACCAACCCACTTAATTGGGCAAAACACATATCTTCCTGCCTGTTGATACCGTGGGACAATGGATGACATTTTATCTCGGGGGCTGAAGGCACACAGTGTGCAGGACCAGGCAATTCCTATGCAGGATGAGGCCCCTCAGGCCATGGGAGCACCTATCCAGTTTTCCTCACTCCCCAAGATATGCACCCAGGATCTGGGACAATCAAGCCCCAAGAAGCATCTGCCCAGTCAGCTGGAGAGCAGACAGCTCTGAGCTGCAGATGCTAGTCCACCATAAAATAAAACATGCCCACCACTAAGCAGTGGCACAAGTTGATATCAACTCTGGCATGGCCACTATTTGTGGCACAATAAGGGGTTGGGATGGTTGCTGGGCCTTTGCACCCATAGCAATTTTTATGGTGGCAAAGGTGATGAGCAGCAACAGCTGTTTCCACCCTAAAAGGGAATCACTGAAAGCAGCAGCATTCTCTTTCCAGAGTCTCTTTATTCACAGTGCTGCAATGTATTGAGGGGTGTGCCTGCCACACAACAGTTCCTAACTAGCCCCATTATTTAGAAGTTGACAGAGGCCTTCCCATGTAATTCTGCTCAGCTTCAATTCAGAGCAGTGTTGCCGATCAGTGGAAACCCCTTTCAGAGCTGGTGAGGACTGGATCAGCTGCAAGGACAGTCATTCTGTCAGTGAGGTCTCCCATGACCATGCGAGGTTTGTCCCAGAAGCTCAGCAGTACTTATCCAAAGGGAAAGAGATTCAAGAGTAAATGAAAAGGAGAAGACCACTACTGACCAATCTCTCAGGGCTCACACAATTGTTGCCTGCAGAGGTTATTACCAGGCTCACACACACACATACACACAGGTGGCTGCAGGGCTACTGTGAACAGTACAACTGAGAGACTTCACAGGCCAAGTGAGGTGCAGTTGCCACCTTTAAAGAAGGGTCTTATCAAGGCAGGTATTGGAGCTAGTTTTTCTGTTCAATTAAATCAAAGAAAACCCTCCAGAAAAGTTTCCCATCCCAAACTGTAAGCTCTCAAAATACCTCTCTGCAGAGCAATTTGAAGAAAGGCATCAGTAGCAATCCTGGAGCAAAGTCACTTTCCCAGTCCAGGGAAAAGCTCTGGACCAACAGCTTGTTTGGTGGCTTTTTCCCTAGACTGATATGATCTGGGAGACTTTCTAACAAGAGGTGAGGCTGTAGCTCCTACTAGGAATTAAAGATCAGCATACCCCAACTCCAGCTCTCCATCCCCCACCATCACTCAAGCCCATGAGGCAGACCCTCAGATTGCAGGAACTCTTGATATTCAAAGCCCTTATCTCGTATCATCTAAGACTCTGGCCTTCCCTCTACCCTCCTCAATGTTACACCGACAAAGGGGGTAAAACTCACCAGAAAGGATTGCTTGGCCTCATCGGTGCTTTCAATGCCTTTGGTGTCAAATTTGCCCTGTTGCAAGCTGCTGTGCATGATGTTCACTGCACTGGTCACACCTCGCTGGAAGTCCTGGAAGGTGGTGGCTGGGAAACCCAGCTTCAGCTTGTTGTATAGAACCTCCCTGAGGGTAGAGAGAGTATTGTGTGTTTTAGTTCAACTAACTACTCACGTGGATGGTGTACCACTGGGAAGTGGCCAAGCCAGCAATTGTACAAGCACTCTCCTCTGCCCAACACTATCAAAGTAGCATGACCCAGCTCCCTTCTGCTCAAGTCAGGAATCAGGATCTACGCACATCAAGAGGAACCGTATGTCAAACAGAAGAGACTTGAAAAAAACATCCAGAAGCATCCTGGGCTCTCATCCAGATATCTCATCCCTCCTCCCAACAACCTGGTGGGAGTTATCAAATGTTTGCATTTGCTGTCTATTCTCCTGTTAGGATGAAGAACAGGAGCAGACCAGCTTCTGCATGCCTCCCACTCTGTCCCAATTCAAGAGCCTTAGACAGCCACTAGGAGTCCTGTGGAACAGTAGTCCTAAGAAATTTCATGGGTAACATGGAGGCTATCTGGAAGTAACCAAGCAGGGGCTGCATGAAGACAAGCTACATGATTTATTTTCAGCCCTTGTCCCCATTTGCCCCTTCTAGCCCATTACTACTACATGAAACCACTCTGTGCCTGCTGATCAAATTAGGCACCACCTAGCTTCATGCCTGTTTTCCACCAGCATGTTCCATGAAAGAAGCAAGATTCCTGTTAGAAAGCACCCAAGGTCCTCTCTTCAGCAAACAGAAAACAGTGGTAAGTGCTATCTATGTTTGCCAAGTATCCAAGAACAGCTCAGCGTTAGGGTGAAGTGAGTTATGGTCATTTGTGACAAGTCCTGTGTAGCTCATCTTAGCTATTCATCTTCTTACATTTCCTGCAGGGACTTGGAGCAGTAGTTGGCTGCCAGGGCTGCGTGCCAGCAGCCTACCTCATTACCTGAAATTGGACTCCAACTCTGTGGTGGAATGGTTGATCATGGCACAAAGGCAATCTATGCTGGAGCTGGATAGGGCACGCCCAATGCACTTCTTCACTATGTAAAAGACATCATCCACCATGCTGGAGATCAGCTGACCTTTCTCATACGTGTCCATGGCAACAGCCTGATAGAAAAGTAAACATGTGGCAGGGAGCTCAGTAGATAAAGAACCAGCAGGTTCAGAAGTCACCTGGGAGCTCACAGCTCAGTTCCAAGCACAGGTTCCCTCTTGATGCATCCAATGCACCTGCCACTGGAGATGGTTCAAGCACCTACATTGAACACCTTCAAGAGTAGATTGGATGCTTATCTTGCTGGGATCGTATGACCCCAGCTGACTTCCTGCCCTTTGGGCGGGGGGCTGGACTCAATCAATCTTCTGAGGTCCCTTCCAGCCCTAATGTCTATGAAATCTATGAAAAACAGTGTGTTCACATCAGCAACTGCTGAAGCACCTTGGCTTTTCCTGTGAAGACTAAGCACCAACAAAGCAGAGCATTGCTAAGCTACAGGATCTGGCCATACCACTCATGAAGTAGGGCCTGCATACAGGCCATAACCAGCTAAGCATCCATTATTTCAAGTTACTGCTGTGGGGAACATTTGGAAGTGAAATACAGAAAGAAGTTTTTCCAATTACTTCTGTATATTTCCCATGTGATATTATTCCTAATGACACCCAGGGTGAATTGCTCACTTCTGGCGGCCACAGGCTGAAGGGGAACTGCAAGCACTTGCCATACACAACAGATGACTGTGGGTCTTTCCCTGAATGTTAGGACAAGATTGGAAAGCAGGTGAACAAATGCAAAAAGCTCCCCTTTAGACTGGAAAATGCCTTTTTTATGCTGGGCTGCCCTAAGAGGCAGTGCTACAGGCCTTACCTTATTGACTGTCTCTCTCATGAAGTACTCCTCCATGGTGATGTAATAGCCAATCAGCTCTTGCATAGTGCGACTCAGCAGGCAGTTATTGAGGAGCTTGTCCAAGTACTTCTGATGTTCTGAAGAATGCAAGTCAGAGTTACCACCACTGGGTAAGAGCTAGAAAGTGCTTCCACATTCCCACCTCTGTGCCTGTAAAGAGGCAATTGCCACCCACCTGAACAAAACCCAGCAGGTGTCCCCCTGTAGAAACCCTACTGTCTTTGTACTCTACACAGCTAAGAGCCATGATTAAAAGACAGGCAAAAAGAACCATCCTGCTCTGGATGTAACCTGTTCATTCTGCTAGAAGAACTCTTTGGAGCATTTGCGCTCTCGCATTATTTCTCTGCTCCTCGCATAAGCATTTTTGTCTCCAGTTAAGACGACATCTTTTAGGGCCTTCTCTACAATGCTCCGTAAGTGTCTGTGGAAGTTCTTTTTTCCCCGCTTAGCTAATTTGTTCAAAGCAATATTTTTTGGAACACTGATGTAAATCATGGTGTTACAGTCCTTTCTGCAAGGGTCATTCATTGTATAAAGCTTTTAGAAACCCTCTCTGATAGCATTAACTCCAGTCCAACATTATATAACCCCAATTATTACCTTTCCACTAGGGGTGCACCAATAAAGATTTTTTGGGTTGATACCAATGGCCGATTATTAACTAACCATATTGGCTCATACCAATCCAATTGTTGATATGCAGCCAGGCAGCATTGAGAACAGCATCCGGCTGTTAAGTCTGTTGTGGGGGAAGAGGTGGGAGAAGGAAAGGGGTGGGAGGCAGATCGAGGCCCCTGCAGTGAGGGAGGGGGTGAGGCTGGGCCCGAGACAAAGCCACAAGCAGCTTGTCCAGGGAGCATGGGGTGCAACTCCTGCTGCTGTATGCACCTCTGTGGGAGCCATGAGGGGCATGTGCCACTCTGCACATGGGGTGAGGGCAGACTGCCACCGTGGGCTAGGGCCGGGCAGTAACTGCACCCAGCCCCAGTCCCACTCTCACTACTTGGACCTCAAATCCCCCCCGCCCAACAGATTTACCAGCCAGATTCTGCTGCTGGGCTGGCTGTGCACACACTGCAGTTGCATATGCACGCAGCATTTAAAATCAGCGACATTATTAGCCACATAAGCCCAAAAACAAAATCCAATTGCCAATAATGTCAATTTTCTTTTTATTGGTTCCGATATGATATGGACCAACGTATCTACCTTCCACACAAACAACTGCTGGAGTGCCCATGAGGGACACTACACAGGCAGAAATAGGAAGAGAGGTGACCCAGGCGGTCCTAACCGAAAGTAATAGTGCCCAGTAGAGGTGCACTGATATATCAGTTGAGTATTAGATCGACACCAATAAGAGGAAAATTAACATTAATCGGCTACTGAATTTTTTTGGCCATTTTAACAGATAATGTTCTCTGATAATTAATTATGCTGTGGCCTCCGGACACACCCCCACCCCCTCACTGGTGGGCTGGGCTAGAGCGCAGCAGCTGCCACTGTGTCCTGGGCACTGGTGCAGTGCAGTGTAAACTGAAGGCTGGGACTGAGGCGGGCACTATAAAAGGCACATCTCTGGCTTTCAGCGACTGGGGCGGGTAGAGCCCAGCCCAGCGTGACTTAACCTACAATGCCCAGGAGTCTGTGCCCCAGGGGCTGGGGCACAGCCTGGCAGGGGACCAGGGCAACTGCTCCCCCTGCTGTGTGCAGCAGGGTCCTTTCCATGCCTGGAAGGAAGCCTCTGGAAAGCGGAGGGGGTGGCCCTCCAAAAGCTGCTCTAAAGTGCCCAGAGACCACCCAGCCGTGGGCAACCTCAGGCTTAGGCAGCTGCCCCCCGCTCAGGTTGAAGGGCAGGGGCTGCAACTGGCATGAGGCACTTTTACATGTCCTCTGGAAGTGTGTGTGTGGGTGCTTTAATTACAATGGCTCCAAGAGCTGCTTTAAATTGCTGCCATGTCTCCTGTATCAGCGTCCCTAAACTTAGAAATGGTGGTGGGAGCACCTGAACTACAGCTCGTTCAACAAGCTTTATTACTAAATAACCGTTATCAGATCAGTCAATATGGCTGGTTAATTATCAGCTATCTGTATTGGCCAAGAAAATCTTTATCGGTGCACCCCAAGTGCCCAGATGGCACTCCCCTCCCTCACCATTAAGATGTTGCCCAAAAAGCTGGTGAATTCTTGCTTTCAAGGGTTAAAGCAGAACATGTTACCAGATGCTTGCCAGAGGTAAAACAGAGAAGACCTGGGGATCTCCCCATCTACATGGTTCAGGGCAACAGCATGATGCCAGGGCCTGGGCACCATCCCTGAACATTGCTTTTGACACTGGAGACAAGAGTCCATCTCTTGCATTCAAGTGTGAAATGCAATCCCTTCAGCTGCTGAAGCTGACAACAAGTAACTGAAGGTAAAAACTGAGCTCTAAACTACCTATGAGAAGAGCCTGACTATATCTACTAGTCAGATTTTCTATTTTCAGTGTCATTTAGCCCTCCAGCCAATGAAAAACAAGGCCTGCCCCAAGAGATAGGTCACTGAGAGATCACACTATGCAGGCAGGCACTTGGCTGCATAGCACGCAGTCTGCAACGTGCTACAGCATACTCTACTCCTACCAAAAAAAAGACAAATTTAATCAGTGGGAAGCTATAGGGGAATAAAGAGCTAGGCAAGCACTGGCATTTGAAGCATTACCTTGCTTTACCTCCTCTGAGGCCATGGAGTCTCCCACCTCAAAGTCAGAGATGATTCGTCTCTTGATGAATCTGAGGTACAGCTCACTGCGGGCATTCATCAAGGTGACTTCAGTTAAAATGGGGTCAAGTTCCCTGCAAGGGGCACAGTGAGAATCTATGTATCAAGCCCACAAAACAAAGTGCATGGATTTTCCTTAAGCAAGCAATGCACACACTTTTGTTTTGCTATGGGAACATTAATATCCACTTCCACCAGAGCTGTGAATGCCAAAGGTCAGCACGATGACAGCCATCTGTAGGAGGGTCCAGAGGGCCAGTCATTACTTCCACTTTTATAGGCATTTCAAAATTTGTTCCTTCCCAGATTTCCCTCTACCCTTAAAAGCTCCCCTGACTGACATACCAAGTTAAATGGAAACACATCTCCATTATGATAAGTAGCAGTTGAACAGAGGAATTGCCCCAGAGAATCAGCCCAGAGGTCAATCTGAGTCCAGTATCTCATCTCCAACACTGGCCAGCACAAGAAGTTTTAGAGGGGTGTGCAAGATGACAGTAGTGGACAATTACAGAATTACCTAACCAGAGCAGAAGCTTCTTCTTAACCAAGTCTTTAAGTACCTAGCTTATATGCTGAAGCATAAGGGAAACTCAACTCTCCTAGGGATTGTTACCAGTTACTATATTCAGAATCACAAGACACATCCTTGCTCAAGCAATTTGCAAAGACAAGCACCACAGACGTACAGAACACATACCATGAGGAAGGCTACATTCATCAAAAAGTTCTCCAAGAGATAATTACAGAACAACCCCCATTTTGCTGGTGGTCATGATAAACACCAATAGGTTGGATGAGAGAAACTATAGTAGCAATAAATGCGATCCCAGCTTGGTCACGTTTCAAAACTCCTGGTCACTTAACTCCTTGGGCGAGTTTAGCTAGTCTGTATCTGTGAATAACAGATCTGGTTCATTTAAATTCAGGAAATGCACAACTGGACCTGCACGTAAAAAAGCAGAACACTGACAGGGCAAATAAAGGCAACTTTTCATTTAAATGAAAAATGGGTCTTGTTACTTCTAGAGACTTTTTGCCAGTGTAGGCAAAAGGGTTTAAAAAACAAGATAAAAATAAAAGCCTTGAGTCATCCTGGAACACTATTGGGAGGCACTACTGTTTTCATTTTACTTAACAGCAAAAGCCCTAAGAGGGTGACTTCCGAAAAAAAAAAGGTTACCCACAAGTCAATGCACTAAATGATCAAGTATAACCACAAAAAACTCTTAAGTCAACCTATATGCTGGCATTTTTCTTCTAATACATTTCCAGAGCACACGCTGCTGTGAATTCTTGGCACCCTTTAAAGAGTCTTTCAAGCACTTTAAACAAAAAAGAACAATGAAACAAAGAACTGCACTCTATTAGAGAGAAAATGATGCAACAGAATTGCACAATACAGATACGGTTGATGGTTGTAGCTGTGTTGGTCTAAGGACATAGGCAGATCTTTTATTAGAGCAATTAAATAGTTGGAAAAATTGTTTTTGGCATGCTTTTGGGCACAAACACCCATCTTCAGGCATACAGAGCCTGTTGGTGTTGTGTGCGGTGTCTCCTGGGTGTAACAGAAGTTAAAATGCAGGTGTGTGACAACACAGATGCATGGCAGTGAGAATCAGAGGGAATGGGAAACAATAGGTGAGAGCCAGGTAGGCGGGGGCAAGGAACATTGAACTGGTGAAGCAGACAAGTTACCTGGGGTTATCAGACGGCAGGTGGATTATAATGTGCCATAAATCCAATATCTATATTTAGTCCATGGATGGACCTGGAAAAATTATGTCATATCACTGTTACCTGGAACCTATATGAAAAATCATCAACCATTGCAACCCATACTAGAAGAACCAATTCTTAAAGAGATCTTTCCAGAACCACCCATCCTACCCTTTAAAGAAGCACCGAACCTTGCCAACCTCATCACCAGAAGCAAACTTCGTATGGCCCAGAGCACACCGAATGGATCCAGACTATGCTGGGACAATAAACGTAAAACCTGCCAACACATCTCCATCAGTCCCACAATAACCACACCCTACAACAGAATCATCACCATTCCTGTATCATATACCTGCACCACCAGAAATGTAATACATCTTATCCAGTGCACTAAATGCCCTGATAAGATGCCCTGATGGAAAATACGTAGGAGAAACCAAACAACAACTGCATACCAGAATGAACACACACCAAAAATCTAGCAAAGACAAAAGTATCCAATTACCTGTGAGGGCACACTTCTCACAAGACAATCACTCCCTCTCTGATCTCTCAGTTCTAATCCTCAAAGGGAACTTACAAAACACCTTTCGTAGACATGCCTATGAACTGAACTTCATAAATCTATTGGATTGAAAAAAAACAAAACAAACAAACCAAGGATTAAACATAGATGTTGGGATTTATGGCACATTATAAACCTGCCTGCGATCAGAAAAACCTCAAGTAACCTGCAAGATTGTAGCTGGTAAAATGCAATCACGAGTTCAACATTCCCCACCTTCCCACCTACCTGTCTCACACCTGTTGTCTCCCATCACCTCTTATCCTCATTGCCACACATTTGCATTTTTACAGACCTGCATTTTGGCTTCTATTCTACCCAGGAGACCACACAAAACATGAACAGACTCTTCCTATGCCTGAAGGGCATTTGTGCCTGAAAGATTGCAAAGAACAATTTTTCCAACTATTTAATTGGTCTAATAGAAGATACCACATTTACCCAAAGAACCTTGTCTGACAATGCAGATAGTTCACAGACCAAACATAGAGCCGAGTCCCAACTCAGCTGTCGAGTGGTCATGCAGGAGTCACCTTATCTTATGATGTTTCAGTTTCTCCACCTGTAAAACAGGGATGATATAACAGAAGCAGTGAAACTCAGGCCTGACTGGCGTGGGAGCCACAGTCAGTCTTAACCAGAGTCATAACAAGCACCCCAAAATAGCTAACGTGCCCCAATTCAAAAGACAAAAACTAGAGCGCATTAGTTAACTGCTAATAATGTACAGTGCATGTGGCGCGCAAGTCATGATTGCAGGAAAAACCCAATATATTTTGTTAAACAAATCTTGGTAACATTTTCTGTGAAGAGGTCTAAATATCGCTAAGAGTCACCACCTTTCCCCATCAAGAGAGGCTGAGAGAGCTGCAGGTCAGGGTTCAGCCTTCTGTATGGTCATACTCAGTTTATCAGGGAAGTCCGAACTCTGATACCATGTAATAAAGCAGCGCAGAGATTGCTTTGATAGATTATAAAGGGGCAATAAAGAGGGACCCTAATAATATTTTATGCTTTGGTGACAGTAAGACAACTGGATGATGGAAAGAGCCATCTAAATGCTAAACAGCATTAACACTGGATTAACAATGGAAAGGAAAAGAACAGGTAGCTTATTTGACGTACCTTGGTTCAATTTTTTCTGTAGCAGAACTTCTCATCATGCTGTTCTGAACCTGCTGGAACTGCAATTATGAAAACAAAAAGCCATCATAACATTCTCCTTTAACTTTGTGTTAGCCACCTTGCCAGGTCCTACATTGCTGAAGAGCTGCTTAGGAAAGCTCAAGCTTCTGCACTAGTCCTCCAGCAACAGAACTTAGTGCAGGGTTCTAGTCATGACAGCATCCATGGTGTCCAACAGGGAGAGCAAACTACAACATGGCTGTTGGAGAATGGTGCCAGGAGGGAGCCAATGGCACATTATAACTAAATACACCCTATGATATTGGTTATGTTCATACCAAATCCTGCTCTGCTTTGTAAACAAGAGTTAAAAGCTGCTGCTAGTGCTCTTCACTCTCCAAAGGATCATCTGTTTCCTCTACTATCACTTCAGACAGCCACTTTCCTTCCATGCAAAAGCACCCCTCCACCCCATTCCCCCAGTGTAACCCATCATTATGGTTATAGATTAATACAAGGTTGTCTCCAATGACTCTCAAAGCTGAGCATTGCTGCCTCTCCAGCATGCAAGGCTTACTGGTCTGCAAAGTGAGGCATCAAGATCATGGGACCAGGCTTCCTAAGATGTAGTGACTGAGTCCTTATCACTCACTGTCCTTGTACACGATTATGAGATGTTAGAGGATCACAGCTAGGAAAGATGCACAGAGCTGGCTTTTGGCTGTGTTGCCTACATTGCAAGTCATGCTTACCTGCCGGTGATAGTCCCTCTGCTTGATGAACTTGTCCACCACATTCTCCACTTGCCGGTCACATTCCACTTGTAGGTGTTTAATCAGGGTGTACAGTCTCCCCAACCCATAATAGGTCTCCACGATGGGCTGGTGGGTCTCCACAATGCGAGCTATTCCTGCAGAAAGACACACAGTAAGACTGTTTACTCATAGCAGAAAGACCGGAAAAAGCCTCGTCACATCTTGACTAAGCCCTGGATTGTAGGATCCCAACAAAAGGCCTGAGCAAGAGTAGTCATCACTTCCCCAAAGCAGCAGCTCAGAATCTCAAATGGGATCCTCAAGGTATTACCCACCCCTTCATTTTGCAATGCTCTCTCCTGCCCTAGTATTATGCCTCCATCCTCTCCCCCTTCATAGAACTTTCAGCCACCCTGTGGAAGCTACAATGCAATCCAAGCAACACAGGATACAGGTAACCCATGCCATAATCTGCAGGTGGAAAGCTTTTCACACAATGAACTTGCAGCTCCTAAATCATCACTTAAGTCCAACCAGAGATTAAACCTCTTCCAAGTCCAGCTTCAATACCCCCTCACCTATCACACTATAAATTTACACCCTGGGAATCTCATCCCAAGGCAAATTCCACTCCTATTCTGTTTCCAGAGAGCCACCAGCCAAAGGAAGACCTCTTTGAGGCAAAGACTCAGCCACAAGAAGATACATCTTCATGTTCATTTCCTTCACAACAGCCATCAGCTCCAACACCCTGTAACACATTTCCCCCTGTGCCTGGTACTATTGCCTTGAAGATGCATCCTGTGGGCTTTCAACAGGGTGAAAGCACAGGGGAGGTCTGAGCACGGGAGAGTGATCTGGTAGCAGCACAGTCTAGAATGACAACAGAGGCAATGACTGACCACTGTGGGAAGCTTTATTCCTTCCCCTGGTGTGGAATTCCCAACATGCACCCCCCTTCCTCATTTTCAGAGAGCACAAGCTGCTCTGCTCCTCTCCATCTCTCCAAAGAGTCATAAAAGGGGAGAGAGAGCAGCTGTTTGGCCTTATGGGCAGGGATTTGTTCACATGGCCAGACGAAGCTGGGGAGCTATACGCCTGGAGGCTTCAGGGACTAACCAATTTATCTGAAGAGAATAAAGAGCAGGAAGGGAAAGGGGAAGTTTCAAGTCCCTTCTCCTAAGATCCATCAACCGCAGAGAATCATCTAAGGCAGAACTTATGTCTCTCACAGTTATGCTCTGGTTCAGTCCTTTAAGCTGGGCAAGATAGGTTGCATGAGAAGCCATGCCCATAAGGAAAGGAAGCCTACTGGTCCTTTTCAGTCCATCTCCAGCCAGACAAAGGTAAGTCCTAATGCTCTCCTGGCCAGAAACAAAGCAATCAGATCACTGCTTCAGATTCAATTCTAGCAGTAAAAAAGGGAAACAAAGCTGTTCTCTTCTCTTGCCACCACAAATAAAAGCATGCAAGTCATCTGGCCAACTCTGAATCACAGAAAAAAAGGGATGGATGTGACCTCAGGTAGTTCCCTAGTCCAATCCCATTCTCATCGCTGTCTAAACCAAGTGTTTGTTTAACATGCACTTTAAAACTTCCAAAGATGGAAATTGCACAACCTCTCTAGGTCCCTTTCTAAACCTCTCTAGGTCCCTCTTCATCTTCAGCAAAAATTATTTTCAGCCTACCAACCAGTTGAGATATTTGCCAAGCAGGGAAGGAATTACCTTCAAAGAGGAGTGTCAGTGTGTCTGCAAAGATAACTGCGGCCCGACGGTCACTCATGTCTGTTCCCATCACCAACAACAGGTTCTCCTCTGCTTTGTTGGCAACCTAAACCATGGTGAAAGCAGTCAATTGGTATTGTTCTATCACAGCTCTACCCTTACCAAGGGGACAGCTATCTAACTGCCCCATGCAACCCTTCCCTTTTACCCATTTCCCTCTGTGCACAACTACTGCTATATCCCTCCTGAGGAAAGCAACACCAAGTTTCCAAAGCAGATGTCAGACAGCAGAGAGAACAGTTTAAATCTTAAACAAAGCACAGCAGAATGCGCTGGGCTACACAAATGTGATGTGCTTCTATAGGACCAGCTCCAGCAGCTGCACATCTCATTAGTGATGAAAGCGACAGGAAACCTAGCAAATACGCCCCCACCATATGTGAAGTCTCTTATAGCCCAAGCAACACTGTAGAAAAAGGAATTGTTTCACAGTATGTCTCTGTTCAGCTGCTGGGAACCCAGAATTTCAGGCAAATGTAGACAGACCACATTGCCCAGGGCTTGAGGACAAGCTGCAGGGTGCTTGTGAAAGGGATCAGTGTCCAACTGAAGGATGGACAAGTCAGAGATTGGATAGCAGAGAATGTAATCAAATGCCAAAAGCCTATACCTTGTAGCACAGACAGAAAAAAATTGAAAAGAACTGGGTTTGTTTCAGAGATTAAACATCCTGGGGCCAAGATCTCCTTTCTCAACACCCTGTGTCAGTCAGTGGAGGAGGTCAGGGCTTGCTCTCCTGAAGTACTCAGGCCAACCCAATCACGCTGGTCCTGCAAGGCACGTTACCTGTTTGCAAAGGTACTCAGAGAACTTGCTCAGCCCCTCCTCATGTAAGCCCAGCAGAGGGAAGATCTTGAAGAAACGCTCCACCTGTGGCAGATCTCCCTGCTTCATAGCTATGTCAAATTTCTCAGTTACAATAGTCTTCAAACGCTGCTCTGCCTCCTGCAGGAGCTTCAGGTTGGCATCAATTATGCTGCCTGTTCCCAAGTGAGACAAGATACAGAAATCATAGTAGCATAGTGCTTAGGGTCAGAAGGGATGTAAACAGATCATCAGGTCCGACCCCCTGCCCCGGGCAGGAACAAGTACCAGGGTCATTTCACCCCAGCCAACTATCTGTCCAGCCTTCTCTTGAAGACCTCCAAGGTAGGAGAGAGTACCACCTCCCTTGAGAGCCCATTCCAGAGCCTGGCAGCCCTAACTGTAAAGTAATGTCTCCTGAAGTCCAGCCTGAACCTTCTGTCTAACAATTTGTGGCCATTATTCCTAGTAACCACAGGTGGTGCCACGGGGAACAGAGCCTATCCCAGTTCCCCCTGGTCCCTCATGGTGAGTTTGTAAATGGCCACCAGATCCCCTCTCAGCCTTCTCTTTTGGAGGCTGAATAGGTTCAGGCCCTTTAGCTTCCCTTCGTAGGGCCTGCCTCACTGCCCCTTGACCATGCAAATGGCCCTCCTCTGGACCCTCTCAATGCTAGCCACATCCCTCTTGAAGTGTGGTGCCCAGAATTGGACGCAGTACTCCAACTGTGGCCTGACCAATGCTGCATAGAGGGGAAGGATCACCTCCCTGGACCTGCTTGTGATGCATCTGTAGATGCACAACAAGGTGCAGTTAGCCTTACTGACCACTTCCTCGCATTGGCGGCTCATGTTCATCCCAGAGTCAACAGTGACTCCAAGATCCCTTTTTGCCACCGTGTTGACAAGAAGGGTGTTCCCCAGCCTATACGCGTGTTGCTGGTTCCTTCTCCCTAGATGCAGCACCTTGCACTTGTCTGCACTGAATTCCATCCTATTCTCATCTACCCACCTCTGTAATTTATCTAGATCTAGCTGGATTCTGTCCCTCCCCTCCAGCTTGCCCACCTCACCCGACAACTCGGTGTCATCAGCAAATTTGGACAACATGCATTCCACACCCATATCAAGATCCCTGATAAAGATATTGAACAGTACAAGCCCTGAGGGACTCCACTGCTCACATCCCTCCAGGTCAAAAACGACCCGTCCACCACTTCTCTCTGGGTGCGACCATCTAGCTAAGTTGCCACCCATCTGACTATGTAGGCATCAGTGCCAGTCATCTAGCTTTTTTTTAAGAGAATGTGGTAGGAAACTGTGTCAAAGGCCTTCTTAAAGTCCAGGAAGACAACATCCACCCCAACATCCTCATCCAGAGACTTTGTGACCTGATCATAAAAAGAAACTAGGTTAGTCAGGCAGGACGTGCCCTCAGTGAACTCATGTTGGTTGGCCCTGAGTATTACCTCCCCTGTAGATGTGCTCCTTGATAATTTTCTCAAAGGTCTTCCCTAGGACAGAGGTAAGACTGACTGGCCTATAATTGCCGTGATCCTCCTTTTTCCCCTTCTTGTAAATGGGGACCACAGCAGCCCTTTTCCAATCCTCCAGTACCTGGCCACTCTCCACAAGTGCTCATAGAGCCATGCCAGGGGCCCCACTATGACCCCCACCAATTCCCTCAGCACCCTCAGGTGAAGATCATCTGGACCTATTGATTTAAACATGTCCAGCCCCTCCAAAAATTACCTAACTAGGTCATCCTTGACCCTAGGCATGGCGGTGCCTCCCCTGGGTCCATCCGCAATTTTTTTTAATTTTTTTTTTTGGGGGTGGGGAGGGAGGAGATGTCCCGGTCCCTGTTCAGAAATATGGAGTCAAAGAATTTGTTAAAAAGGTCAACCTTTTCATTTGCCACAATCACCAGCTTGCCAAGCCTATCCTGTAGAGCCTCCACGTTACCTGGTACCTTCTTCTTACTTCCTATGCATTTGAAAAAGGACTTTTTATTATCCTTAATTCTGGTCGCTAGCTCTAGCTCCATCTCTGCCTTGGCCTTCCAACAGCCTCCCTGCAGTCCTGAGCAACAAAGGTGTAATTCTCCTTGGTGATAGCCCCTTGCTTCCACTCTTTGTACGCCTCCTCTTTTGCCCTCAAGCACCTCTGGATGCCTTCGCCGAGCCATGGGGGGGGTTCTTAGAACTTCTGCCCCCCTTGGTGCGCATTGGGACTGACCCCCCTTGAGCTCAGAGGATTGTCTCCTTGAGGAATAACCACCCGGCTTGGACTCCCATCTCACTGAAGCTCCGAGACCCCAATGCCTCTCCTACTAACCTTCTTAGCTTACGGAAGTTGGCCCTCCTGAAGTTGAGGTCCTCTACCTTGCTGCTTGCTTTCCCCACCCTGCACTGGATAGTAAATTCCAGCAGGCAATAATCACTGTTGCCCAGGTGGTCAAGTACCTGCAGACCCCTCATCAGGTCGCTGCCTGTGGCCAGGACCAAGTCTAGCAAGGCATTTCCCCTGGTGGGACTACGCACCTCCTGGGTTAGGTAGAGGTCCTGTATCCCAGCAAGGAACCTACGTGAGCAGTCAGACCTGGCTGACTGCTCCTCCCAGATGTCTGGGTAGTTTAGGTCCCCCATGACAACCACATCCCTTTACAGCCTCTATGAGCTGACCTGAGAATTCCAGGGCCAGCTCATCCCCCTGGTGAGGTGGTCTGTAGTAGATGCCCACTATCAAGCCCCTTTCCCCAAGCTCCCCTTGCATTCTTACCCAGAGCACCTCGTTTTGCCCCTCCTCTGACTCCATCCCAATCAGTGAGGATGTGTATTGCTCTTTGACATATAGTGCTACACCCTCACCTCTTTTTCCTGCTCTATCTTGGCTGTGCAGCCTGTATCCCTCCATGTCCACTGCCCAGTCATGAGTAGAATCCCACCAGGTTTCCATGAGCCCCACTAGGTCTGGGTTTTTGCTAGCTAGCAGGAGGGCGAGATTCTCCTGCTTTTTCCCCAGGCTTCGAGCATTTGTGTAGAGGCATTTGAGGCCTCCTCCTGTAGGTGCCGGGACTGAGAACACCAACTGCCCTGGTCTCATGGCAGAGTATGTACAGTTCCAAAACAGCAGTTCGGAGGTCAAAGCCAAAGAAGGGAAAGGCACTCAACTCATTTTTTTGATCCCCAAATGCCTCCCAGAACCTGAAACCTAAAGGCTATAAAGGAGTAGGCATATACATTATGTATACAAACTCAGAAGGTATCACACTAAGATTATTAGAACCCCCTACCCAAAAGTCTTAAATCTTAAAAGAGTTGCCAAGCTCTTGCGAATACATGTAATTAGTTCCTTCAGCTCTTAGTTACTGGCCCATGCTCCAGTATCCACCCTGAAGGGGCATTCTGCACACTCCAATGATACTCCAATGGAACTCAATGGTGTGCCTAATCTCTGGGACAATAAGGCTGCTGTCAACTGAAAGACCCATTATGTTTCACTGCTGGTTAAATTCATCCAGACTCTTCAGGAAGTCACTTGCTCCAATCCAGTGACCACTCTGTGTCTAAAAGTATGAAAAAAAACAAAAACAAAAAAAAAAGATGCCTGTCCTCCAATACACCAATACCACTATTTAGCAAACAGAAGTTGAGGTAGTTGTACTGTTAAGTAACACTCTTTGCCAACCAGTGCTCAAGCATGATACTATACAGCAGTGGTTTCCAACCTTTTTAGACCATGCACCAGAAGGGACCACAGACCAGCATACTGCAGACTGGAAATGTTTGGCTGCTGGTCTACAAATATGCCAGTATGCCAATGGTTGGCTGCTGGTCCACAGTATGCTGGTCACTTCCGGACTGGCAGCCAACCCTTCACAGCCTGGTACTGGCCCACAGGTTTGGAAATCTCAACTGTTATTCTTGCAGAACCGCCTCTATCAGGCCTTATTAAATCAATAAGGCTTGATTTAATGCTCAATAAGACGTTTTCCCAGATGAGTAGAACACTAACGTATTCATTTCTGTCCTGTACTAGATTCAATTTATAAACAAAATAAAAACATAAACACTGTGGAGTCTTGAGCCCTTCTGATTTGCAGCGTCACATCCGAAAGGTTTTTATTACCAAGAACTGCACAGGAGAGCTTCAGCATTTCTGCTGCTCAGACCTTTCTCCAACCATCCATGTTACAAAACTGACCCTACTTTGATATATTTTGCTGCTGATATTCAGAACCATGGGAGAAGCAGAAAATCTGACGAAATTAATCTTATTCTGATAGTTCCTGGGGAAAGAACTGGCAGATACTAAGGCTATTCACAACAAAGGGAAGTTAGGATGAAACAGAGTAGTAAAATCATGCCTCCAATCCAGGAGCCAGATATCAGTGCTATAAAAGCAGTGATTCACAATATTGTTCCATTTATAACTCAGCCTTTATTTGGTTCCAAACAAACCATAAAAATCACACTACTTTAGAGTATGGAAAAAACACATACTAGTCATGACTTCAAAAGTGGGGGGGTGGGGGGGAGTGGCAGGAAAGGTTATGCTTTAACTGTATCACTACAGGCTCATGCACATAAGTGCATCAAAAACACTCCAATTTTAAATTTGCTTCATTTCAGAGTTGAAGCTAGGATGGTTAGCTCCTCACAAAAGTATTCACCCAGACATTTCCACATAAAACCATAACCTGACATAGCTGCCAAACTCATTTAGTAATAATATCTTTTCTTAACACACTCTTTGGATCCAAGTTATCCAGCCCTGTTATGTGTCATAACCTCTAAAAGCACGAGCCCTCAATTTACCTGACTAAACAGCCACACCCCCAATACCAATGCAAGGGTATTACCTACCCTCCTTGCCCTGTCGACTGAGCTCAATGACCGACTTGTCCAGAGACAAGTAGCGGTGGATGTGAGCTGCTGCTTGCTCATAATCTTCATTTCGCAGAGCTGTTTGAACCCCATCCATGCAGAACTTCAGGTCCAAGATGTCATCTGCTCTCTGGATAGCCTGATAGAGGCGGTTCTGCAAGAATAACAGTTGAGATTTCCTTCACCTAGCTGGACTAGAAAAGAGAGCTATACAGAAAAGACAATATAGCCAAAGGGAAAGAAAGATGTGAGCCATGGAGTGAGGGGTTATAAACACCTTGTCCCAGACAGGACTCCAAGGTCAGCAGGGTACTGGGTGAGCAACTTGGCCTCCCTAGGTAGCTGATGACTTGAGAAATCATGAGAATCCCAAAATTAGGTTGGAACTCAGGGGTACAGCATATAGAACCAGATTATAGTTCTCGCCTTTATTAGGAAAGAATAGCCTACAGAAATCACAGGGGCTACTCTGCACACCGAAATCTCCAGTCTCTAGTATTACAGAGCTCCCAATCTGTCTAGTTACCTTGGCAAGATCAAGCTGCCGGACTTTGCTGCTGACATTCTCAGCCAGATTCCAGGTGAAAGTGATCATCCCAGCCAACTGCCTGGTATCCCCCTCAATCAGTTGCAGGTTGGGGCTGGAAACACATACAGATAACAGGTGATACACAAGAAAAGCAAATCTGAAGCAGCAAGGCATTATACATAATCCCCCATCTTGTGCCTGCCAGCACCAGTCTTTCAACTCGTGCCACTGTCATGTTCTTTGACAGGAGTTAAAAGCCAGATCCAAGAGTCTTATCTGGAAGATAGCAGCACCAAAGGTCCTATCTACCTAACTTCCCTCTTACTAGCAATGAAGAGGTGAAAGGAACTGCAGTAAAAGCTTTGTTATCCGGCATCCCCCAGGAATGGGAGATGCAGGTTAATCAAATATTCCAGTTAATCACATGTGCACCATCTGGTGCACTCCCTAGCAGTGTGCCGGGGGACAGGGAGGGCCCCTGCGCAGGCTGCTTTGCCCTGGGCCATGGGTTGAAAAAGTGGCAAAGAAAAGCTCAGCTTGTGGCAGTAAAACAGGAAGTCCCCCAGAAGTGGTACTTCTGGTTTCGCTTTTGCCGCGTCCCTTGGATGCCGGTTAATAGAGTCTTCCAGCTAATCAAGTGCCGGTTAACACAGCTTTTGCTGTAGATGTATAAGATTGTCCTTTTTTAGGGCAGGAAGTGTCATTTTGTGCTCTAGAAACCAAACTTTTATTAAATACAAGGCTCCAAGCCTTATGATTGTAGAAATAACCTATGCATTGAACTCTGCAACTAGATTTGTATATGTCCAAATCTACAGACAACCGAAACAACATATTTGAAGGGGCACATTGTTCACATTCAGATAAATGAGATGTTAGTGCTAAAGCCTAATACTAACAATACTTACTGGGAATGACAGCTCATTTTTGACATCCTAGGAGAGCTGCAAGTACCATTACCTTCATGTATCACAGGTGACTCAAAGAAAAGAATAGTCTATGGCATCTTTCATGTCAAAGCACTCTTTAAAGGAAAACTGATTTACTCAGTCGTGAAAAAAAAATACACCTGCATTTATGGCAGAATGAAGCAGCTGCTGAACAATATATGGTAACAGCATATAAGAATTTAAAACAAGAAGGAAAAACTACATACGCATTTGAATCTAGGCCTTTTTCCCCCCCCAAAATACAAAAAAACTGAATAAAAAGCAGGGTATTGTCACTGAAGAAGGACTGAAATGTTTACTAACCCCATGCGATGAAGAGCAACCATCTTGTTCTCTATGGTACCCTGTTGTTCCAAGAGGGCCTCCAGCTCTTCCTCCACCACTTTCTGAAAAACAAAGTAGTCCTATGTCACTTTATGACACTTCCTGGCCAATCATTAATGTCACTACCTTAGAAGCAAACCCTCAGCATCAATGTAGGAGTACACACCAAAGAGGGCTTCTGAAAACTCAACTAATAACACAGTCTGTCAAAAGCCCCAGTGTTCCATCTTAATCTGGTTACATTTTCACTCCAGTCTAATTTCAAGGGTCAGTTTTGAAACCTCTATCATGCAATATTGAAAAAAATCCATTCCTATATTGCCTCTCCATGCCAAAGATGTTCTTGACTTAACTGTTTATAAGAAAAGATCAGAGTACAATAGTATGCTCCAAAGTTAAGAAAAATGCGAATGTTGCACAGACAGGATACTCAGTCTGTCAAGGCTGAGGGCAAGAAGCCTGTAAAAGATTGCTACAGAGTTTTACAGCCAGCTAATGAAGCTCTAGCAGAGACATCTAACTTTTCTTGTTAGACGCTTTGCCATTATGACACGGGGAAGCAGAGGAGAGAGGTGCTCCACCTTTTGGCCCCCCAGGCCAGATAAGTGACCCCACCACCATGCTCTACATGCTGGGACTGGGTCCTGGGGGACCAGTGCTGCCCCCTTTCACCTCCTGCACACTGGGATCGAGTCCCAGGGGGCTGGCACAACCCCCTGCATGCAAGGATTGGGTCCTGGGAGCCCAACACTGTCCCCTCTCACCCCCATGAGCCAGGATTGAGTCCTGTTGGCCCACCACCACCCTGTCCAAGCCCCCCACACTAGGACTAGACCCCAAGACTGCCACACCCTCTGGTCTACTCTGTCTGCTCGGATCAAGCACTGGATCCAGCACGCAGGGCCCAGGGCTCTTTGTGGCTGCAGAAATGTGGCTGCAGGGGAGTGGTACCAGCATTCCCCTATCACCAAGTTTCCAGACCTGTGGGGAGGCCCAGAGACCAAATGACATAGTGCCACAGGCCAGAACTGGCCCACAGGCTGGAGGTTGAACACTCTTGCTTTATGTTATGCCACCAAGTTATATCCAAATGCTTTTTTAGGCCAGAAAATGGATGGAATTGTGGTTCTTCCTATATTCTAACACACAAGAACAGTCCTGGTAAGTTGTTTTACTCCAGTTTGTTTTCACAAGCAAAACAGAAGGTCTTGTTTTTGAAGGAAGACAAAACTGGATTTGCACTGAGTGAGGCATCAGCTTGCTAGTTTGCACTGAAAAACCATAAATGTGGTGTGGGACTCTTTCTGAAGTGTCTTCTTTCCCCTGTATGTTGGGTTTTTCTTTCCTCCAAAACATTCATTCCAAGAGTTGTTTGCACACAAGGCTTAATGGCAAGTAACAGCAATTAATTTAAATTAACCCTGGCTGATCCAAGAGTGGAAACAGATGCCATCAGATTTCTCATTTGTATCACCTTCAATTTTTTTTTAAGGCAGTATAAATGCAGAATAGACATCCTTGCCCTTCTTGCACCACCTGATAAGAGAATCAGTAGCACAACAAAAGGTAGTAACAGACTCTGATGCTTCATTGCAGTGGGCACCTCTTACCTTGTAGCACTTACCTTGCTTGGGGCTGACTGGCAAGGGAAAACTTCTTTCCCCACTGCCCCAGACCTGCACTGTGGGTTTGGGGCAGCAGGCAAAAGTGCTTCCTTGCATAACCAGACCCTGCGGCTAACTGAGCAGCGGAAATCCCAGCTTTCCCTGCTGCTCCAGAGCCATCTAGACAGGGGAAGACCCGGCACTGCTGCTACTCCACAGACTCACGCTGAGCAACGCAAGACTTATTTTGCCCACTTAAGTGAACAGTGACTAAGCTGTGCGGCACAGCTGAATCACTCCACTCTCCCGCTTCTAATTCCAGCCCAAGGCAAGGTGTTAATTTGGATGCGTCCCCCCCCCCGGCCCAGAGCAGCGGGACGGCGCGAGCCGGCCCGGCCCCACCTCCTCTGCGCACAAACAGCCGTAGGCAGCCTCCAGCTCCCGCAGGTCGGTGAGCGCCCGGATCCGCTCCATAGACAAGCACGAACTGCTACCATCCGCGCCTGCCGTCCTCAGAGCCAGACCAGCAGCCGCAGCCATCTTTGACCAGGGACGTCACTTCCGGGAAATCAAAAGCCCCAGCGGGGGTCTGAGCGGCCGTTGGGGCTGCCCCCAAGGTGCCTGAGCAGCGTTGCGTGGCCTTCTCATGTTTGGCTTGGCCGAGCGAGCGTCCCCAGGCAGGAGCGCGTGCGGCGGAGTCAGAGCCGGGCGCACGATACTCACGGGGTCCTTTAATCGGTGAGGTCAGGCGATGCGAGGGCAGCTGCGCGTCGCTCGCGTCGGCTGAGTAAGGCCCCGGCGGGGGACGGGGCAGCAGAGCGCGCGGGTAGGACTCATGGCGAAGCGGCTCCGTGGGCTCGCGGCCTAGGGGAGACGCGCGGCCGCCATCTGTCGCCATCCGCCCGGTAGGAGCCGCCGTTGCCGCCATCTCGCGCCGGGGCAGGCAGCGCGCGCCGGGCCGGGCTCAGCCTCAGTACTATTTCTTCCCCCGCCGGCGGCAGCGAAGGCTGCGCCGCGGCCTGGGCGGGAAGAGGCGGCGCGGTTGCCTTCTCCGGCCTGGTGGCCCCCGGGCACCCTAACTGCGCCCCGCTGGGACTGCCCCAACCCCGCCGCGCCTCTACGCCCTTCGTGCGGCTCCGGGACTCTCCCCCGCGTGCGGGTCGCGGCCTCCACGTGCCCCGGCGCCGCGTTCCCAGGGAGGAGGTGCACGGCTTAGAGACTTGTTCCAAGGCCGGCTCGCCTGTTCCGACGTAGGATGTCAGGGGCGCAGTTGCCTGGGCAGTTTCTGGGAGCCGCTGTCACTGTCGTACCAGTCTCTGGGGGAAGCATCTGCTTGGGCAGGAAGTTTCACTGCTTGTGGGGAAGTGGGGCTCAGGGCTCGTGGAGGTGGAACATGCCCAGGGCAGCCTAGAAATGTTTCTCCATTTTTTCCATATAATTCTGTTAAGGGCAGTGCGGGTGACAGTCATAGAGAACGGACCTGCAGACAGAAGTGGACCTGCTTTATTTGTTCAGTGTTGTCATTTTTATTCCTCAGCTTCAGAGCATGTCTTTCATGCAGGGTTTCCCTGATTTCATTGTTTAATTGCCAGCCACACCTTTCATTGCACTGCTTCAGGCTCTGAAGGGGAGGCAGGATGAAGTGGTGTAACTTCCTCCTGTTTTAATTAAGAGCAAACTTCACTAGTGAGCATAGCAGTTTGCCTGTTCATGGAGGAGGAGGTTGTGCTGTACTGCTGGCTCTGTGTCCTGGGTTGTAATCCATAATTCATCCCTCTTGTACAGGCAAGGGTATAAAAATTGATGAGACTAAAAGTGAAACCTTGCTTTATTATATCTTCCTGTCAGGTCTTTCAGATAAATTACTGCAAAGCAGGAGCTCACTTTACCACTAACCTCATGGGTTAAACCCTCACAAGTAAGGCTAAATGGAATTAAAGTGAACAGGGATCCTGGACTGAGAAAGCGTTGTAACACTGTTTGGAAGACCATAGCAGCAGACCATAACCTATGCAGTATGGGCTTATTGCACACATTTATTTGCCTGCAAAACCTGATACATTGACTCTCATAAAAGTGAAAGGAAAATTGCATCTATGCAAAAAATGACTTTAAGCATGTATTTCTATGTTAAATTAGGACATTTTGCATGAACCCTTTTATATGGAAATATGTAAAGCTGACATGCATTGTTCATTTACAAATGAGCTATACCAATTTTCAGAAGCATTGTAAGACATTATTCATGCAGACTTAGCAGACAAAATTAAGCTGCTGGCACTTTTCTGTTATATTAAAATAATGTGCAAGTAAGTATTAAATAGATGCAACCTATTTTGCAATTGGATGTATTCCTGATTTATAGCTATTTTGTTTATTTGCAGTGGACTCTGTAATAAAGCTGAAACATACACAGTGAAGTAGATTTATCGCCACCATGTTTCTTTACAACTTAACCTTGCAGCGAGCTACTGGCATCAGCTATGCCATCCATGGTAATTTTTCAGGTAATGTCTGTTGTTCTGACTTTGTCTTTTTGTTACAAGTTACTTAAATATAGCATTATTTTTTCACTGAGGTTTTGCTCTGGTGTTAGCTGGGTTGAGCAACAGGTGCAAATGGAGGAGAGATCTGGTCTTGAGAACTTCCAGGAACTTTAGTAATTCAAGGCCTTGTCTTCACTGACTTGGTTGGCTTTAGTTAAGTCACTTTGCTCTTTGTGCCTCCGTGTTCCTGTCTGAAAATAGACAGCCAAACACTGAAATATCTGGTCAGTAATGATTCTAAGTGGTTTTGACTTTCTCCTGTATAAAGTATCAGGTTTGCAACAGTATTAGCATTGTAACATTGCGTTTTGTCCTTGCTTGATTCTTCCACTTGCTTATGTTGATATTGATTTTTCTCATGGCTTTGGCCTCTTAGGAACAAAACAACAGGAAATTGTTGTTTCACGGGGGAAGATCCTGGAATTGCTCCGCCCTGATCCTAACACAGGGAAGGTTCATACCTTGCTGACTGTGGAAGTATTTGGAGTCATTCGTTCCCTCATGGCCTTCAGGCTGACAGGTGGAACCAAAGACTACATTGTGGTTGGCAGTGATTCAGGGCGCATTGTTATCCTAGAGTACCAACCCTCCAAGAATGTGTTTGAAAAGATTCATCAGGAAACCTTTGGCAAGAGTGGCTGTCGCAGAATCGTTCCTGGTCAATATTTGGCTGTGGATCCCAAGGGTCGTGCTGTTATGATTAGTAAGTCAATCTGGGGATCTGGTTGCAGCATTTTAAAGGATTGAATGGTAGAAACAACATCCTTGAAATTATTAACTTGTGTTGTCCTTACCTCAAGGAAAATAGCTTTTGCAGCATACTTTGTCAGCTGCAGCAGCAAGTATGCCTTGCAGGCAGTTTTTTTTATTTCCAAATTTTGCCATCAAAGATCCAGATCTTGAGAATTGTTCCTGCCTGTAACCATGATTGCACAAATGAATTCTAAAATTAGGCCAACAAGATCTTGAGAAGAATCTTGTTTAGTGGCAAATAGTAAAACTATTTTGAGGGTGACATTTGGAAAAAGGAAGTTGAGATGCAGGCAGCCTTGCCATAGTGCAACCAATTTCAGTGGCCTGAGGTGATGATAAGAATTCATGTCTCTTCTCTGAGACTAACCATGGAGAAAATACTGTGCCTTTCTGATCAGGCCCCCAAAGTTTAAGCGTTTAGATTAATTGAAATGGTAAGATATTACTTTGAGAGAGAACTTTGCTGCTTTCTTTTAATTGAAAGAATTGCATATCAGATTGAAAGGAAACTGCTTGTGCTCATTTAATTAAATAGTTCAACTGCAACCCAAGTTGATGGTCCAGGGAGAACTTGCTCAGTATTTCCATGCATATACTGCATATCGGTCAAGAAATGTCTATGGGTTTATGGGGTATGTATGAAATGGCTCCCTTTGTTTTATATGGTACCTTTCCTCGCACACCATGGTTGGCCTTCTCTGGCTGCATCTTTTGTCGAGAATATTCCTCAGCTACCAACTCGTGTATGAAAAATTTAAATTATGAAAAGTAGGGAGTTCAACATTAAACAAAAGCACGTCTGGACAGGACTAGAAGTGATGTAGTTCAGAAAAGTTTGCTGCATCAGTGCTGGTGCTATTGTCTTTCACCTTGCATAGGCTCTGATGCATTCTATGTACTGGTGCCTCTCTCTGCAGGTGCCATTGAGAAACAGAAACTGGTGTATATTTTGAACAGAGATGCTGCTGCCCGTCTCACCATTTCTTCCCCACTGGAGGCTCACAAAGCCAACACATTGGTTTACCATGTGGTGGGAGTCGATGTAGGATTTGAAAACCCAATGTTTGCTTGTCTGGAAATGGACTATGAGGTAACTTTCCTCTTTCTGCTTCCTCTGAGCTTGTTCACCCTCCTTTCTAGCCTCCCTTTTCAGTGCATTTTTCATAACATCTTTCCACTCTTGGCTTTGCACTTCATTCTAGTACTGCTTCTTTTGCCTTCCTCTCCCACTTGCTTCCCCTACTCTTGATTCGCGGTTCTCAGATCACATTTCCCTGCAGTTTCTTCACTTATTGATCAACTAAAAACACTTCTGATACAAATGCATTGTTTGTGAACTAGCCGAGGTGAAGCCATGTCGTCTTAAATTTTCAGAGGAAGAATGTGAACAAACAATCTTAAGCAAAGAAAGTTTTTTGTTTGTAGTGATTGTCACTGACTTTGTGGAGGTGTAAAATGTGTCCCAGACTATGATCCTTCTCATCCAGAAGGATGAGGTCATCCTTGACCTTACTTCAGCAGATGAGGTGGGAGCATTTTTTTTTTTTCAGCATACCTAAGAGAGTTGTTTTGTAAGCCATGTACTGCTGTTCTTTGCAAGTAACCAGCATTCCTAATGTGCCTACCTTTAACCATAAACTTATCCAGTTAGCTCCAGTCTGTTAATAACGCTGCTTTTGTTGAGGTGCTGATCTCCTGCAGCTTCCATTTCTTTCAGTAGAAGGGGCATGTTTTCAGTCTCTCTTGATTTGAGGCTTTTTTAGCTGCTGCTCTGTTTGTTTAGATGCAGGTCCCCATTATACAGACTTCACAAAAGCTTCAGATTAATTTTCCTTTCAGATACACAGACAAAGTAATTGACTTTATTTGTATGCTGGGTTTTTTTTTCAGGAAGCAGACAATGACCCAACTGGAGAAGCAGCAGCTAACACTCAGCAGACACTGACATTTTATGAGTTAGATCTGGGTTTAAACCATGTAGTGAGGAAATACAGTGAGCCTTTGGAGGAGCATGGCAATTTCCTCATAACAGGTATTGTCTTTCTCAGACTTGAAGTGGTTTCTGTTCTCCTAACAAAGAATGACAAGAAATACATTTGGGATTTTAAGAGAATCTGTTGGGGAAGGGGGGCAATATGAAAAGTTTTCATGCTCTTAGTTGGGTTTAGATTTAGGACTAGGAGTCTTCATGTGTTACTTGGAATATAATTGTGTTTAGGAGGTGGGCTTGCAAACTGAAATGAGTCCTTTATGTTTCTTTAAGACCTCTCTCACAGGAATGTGTTCATTTTGACTGGGTTAGAAATACTTACAAGTTTTTATAATAGAAAAAGGAGCATGAATTAAAACCTGGAAAACCAATTTACTGTTGGGGGAGGGACCTGAAAATAAAACTAAATTGATTTCATTTTCCTTGGTTTAATTGCCAGCAAATTTAACTTCTCAGCTATATCTTTTTGTTTGCAGAAAAGTGTACTACCAAGGAATAGTTCACGTTTTGTGCATTTCTATTGATTTATAATAATGGCTGACGGTTGTGGTAAAATGCAGCCCATAGATTATTAGCGACTTGCTAGTCCTTTAGCATTTTAGTTTTGTGTTGATTAATGGAAATGGATTCATTAATGTTAGGGGCTGGAAGGGACCTGTCAAGATCATCAGGTCTAGCCTGCGCTTGGGCAGGAAAGACTGCTGGGGTCCCCAACAAAGCAAGTGTCCAGGTGTTTTTTGAAAATATCCAGAGTAGGTGATTGTACCAATTTGGGGGTAGTCTATTTCAGACCCTGTACACTTGAGTTATAAAGAAGTTTTTCCTTGCATCTAATTTAAAATGGTCTTCTGGCAATTTATGGCTGTTAGTCCTAGTCTTCACCTGGAGAGCCCTGGTGAACAGACGTTCTCCCTGTCCCTGATATGTGCCCTTTATATATTGATAGGCTACCACCAAGTCCTCTCTGAGTCTCCTCTTCTCCAGGCTGAACAGACCCATGGCTCTCAGCCTCTTGCTGTATGGCCTGCTTTCCATGCCTCTAACCATACGTGTGGCTCTCCTTTGGACTCTCAAGCTTCTCCACGTCCTTCCTGAAGTGTAGTGCCCAGAACTGGATGCAGTACTCCAGTTGTGGCCTCACCAATGCCAAGTAAAGTGGGAGGATGACATCCTTAGTCTTGTAGAGGTTGGGGGGGAAATGAAACTATTAGATAAGGTGGTTATGATCCCTGTCATTCCATTTGCCTCTGCCTTGTACAAATACTGAGCATCTTCTGGCAAGCTTATGTCCTTTGTCCTATCAACTGAAGCAGACTATGCACTAAAAAAAGGCAGAAAAAGGAAATTGTCTAGCTGTGTGTCCTTTCAACAAAACTTTGGGTAGATGCGTCCCAGCCAACGGCCCTCTTTTTATTTGAGAAATTTTCTCCGTTTCTTTTAATGTTTCCATGTCTTCCCACAGTTCCTGGTGGTTCTGATGGCCCCAGCGGTGTGCTGATCTGTTCTGAAAACTACATCACCTACAAAAACTTCGGTGACCAACCTGATATCAGATGTCCCATTCCCAGGAGAAGGGTGAGAATCTGGGGGCTTGGACACTACTTTAGATGAGCATTATTTTGACAAAAAGGTTCTTGTCAGTTTAATTAACATTAAGGGTGTCCAGGTAGCTTTCTTTTGCGGAAGAAATGCATACTGACTGAAAGGCTGTCCAGCTGGTACCTGCCTTCCTAGCTAATCACATAATCTGTATGGGGATGTTTTTTGGAGGTTTAAAGTCTGAAGTGATGAGTTGGATTCATGTCTCTTCTCTGAAGTTTACCCTGGAGATAGATCCTTACACTCTGATCAGCAGGGATCTTGGTTTTCTCTGTTTAAAAATAGCAAATTCTCTGATTTTTTTTATTTTTTTTTTAATTAAAGGGGTTCCGTGCCTGGCAGGGAAGCTTGTTGCCACTGCTGGAGCTCCATGCCGCTATGACGAGATGCCATCTGCCTGCCCAGCAGCAGCGAGGGGCATAACCCCACGCTACCACCCCTATTGCTGCCAGGCGGGCAGGGGATGCCTTACTGGGGTGGTGCGGGGCTCTCAGCAGCGAGGAGCTTCTCCACCCAGCCCTGATCTACCTTGCTGTTAGGGGAGGGCAGCAGGCAGGGAACCCAAGTGCACAGTGGGAAACCCATTCCCACACTGTGCACATCCCCCCCTCCCCCCGGAGTGCATGCAGTGGTGGG